>NC_134472.1:67079240-67329185 GCF_964194025.1 Convolutriloba macropyga
CAAAAGAAAGAAAAAGGTTATTTTTCCGCAATAAAGAATGGTAGACGAGGATACAACACTGGCAAAAACTACTTGTGAAAACCTTCAGTGGCTGAAAAATTTCTGGAGAAGACGAATCAAAATGGAAAAAAAATCGGATTCTGAATACTAAGGATCTCCGATTGACATGATTTTCGCCAGAAGAGTTGACGTAGCAGATCAATGTCTATGCCAATTTATAGTAAGAATTCGGATAGTAAAAAGCCATGAGTACTACCACAGTACTCTTTACATGATTTCAATTTTTAGCCAAAAGTATATAAACGAGCTCATTTAGTGAGGCTGCAATAAACAACTGTACTTTCAGTTTAAAATGAAAAGCACGGTTTGATTTTTTCTGGAACTGGCACTGTATAAAGGAAGTTCTGGCGTTCCAAAATCTAACATTGTAAAGATCTGGCAAAATGTGCACGTGCGAGTGAATTTAAGTAAAATTAGCACTAAAACGGCGGTGTCTTAATCGATCTCTTTCTTTTGGAAGTTTTTCCGACATTTCGATCCATCCACCTACTTATATCACAAAAATGGAATTTTCTACCACAAAGGGGCCATCCCTAGACGTGCTTGCATTAACATAATTAAGGAAAAAGACTGAAAAGATTGAAGTAGCAGGTTAAGCTGCACTGACGAAGCGATGGATCCCCTAGACACATACTGTTTTTGTTCGACATAGTTTTTGAATAGAGTTTGCGTATTGATAGATCGGCACTTGGGACACTCAATAGCAAGTTCCAAATGTCAGATCTCCGTCATTTAGAAAATAATTTTTTATATTAAAATAAATTTCAGGTATAAATTAAACCTGAAAATGTGATGAACTTATAACAACTGTTTTCCATTAACGGAGAAAAATGGAATTATTAAACACACTATTCTTTAAAAAACATAACTTGGTAGTAAAAACCCTTCAAATGAAAGATTTTAAATTTCGCACCCAATTATTTTGTGAAAAATGGATCTGAACTACCCGAGTCGAGTTATCAGCGATAAAATGCAAAAACATGTAAAATTGCCGGTGAATGCATTGAATATACGTAAAATCAACAAGGGCCAATTGTATTTTTTTTGAAATTTTAAGGCCGATACCTCGGTTTGGGTAGTTCAGTTCAATTTTTTTTTGCTAGATCGAGACTTCAAAACGCCAATTTTTTGTAAGATGAACACTTAAATATGCGTGAAAATGTTAATTTCAAATAATGATCAACACAAGAAAACGCTTTATTTGAAGGCAATTTTGTTGAATTTGGTGAAAGTATTGAATTTATTCTTTCACCTAATTCAACACAAAAATGTAAGAAAATTGCTATTTTATCAACGCAAGTTACCAATTATCTTGCATAATTTTTATACATAAATTCCCCGGAACGTTAAAATGTGAAGTATTTCATCAATTTAGATTTTTTGTACATTTTCAAATATAAGGTTTTGAAAAACTTTGACACAAAACTAGTTGCAGAAGATTCTCAAACTAATGCAATTTCTGTCCATAATTTTTCAATAATAACTGCGACATAATATTGAGTGTGTGAATTGAAAATCAAGATTCATACAAATTTTCAATTGTATCGTTATTAGGGTACAAGCCTCATAATTATAACCTTTATTTTGAGGAATGCGATCAGTCCATTTAGAAGAGGTATCGTCATATCTTCAGCTGTCACTTTCTCCATCGGGGGCAGTCCCAAATGACAAAGGGTTTTGTTCAACTAAAGACAAAGTCAACGATAAGTTAACACAGAATTACCGGCTTCCTTAATCTGATTCTGCTATATGGAAAAAGGGTTCAAATATCATTCTTCTCACTAGAATGAAGGTCGCAACATGCCACCCAGGTTTAGACCTCGACTGATGAAAAGACTTCAAAAGTCCAGTGGGGGGGGGGGGGGGGCAATATTGACTAAAATTGCATTGTCGAAGTTGCATTGTTTTATAGGAAAGTTTGCAACTGGTTATAGTAAAAGAATGAACAAATCTACTTTCGAACTAGAGAATTTTATGTTAAAGCTAACAATTCCTGCAACTAGAAAAGAACTAAACTAGTTGAGCAATTTTTGTTTATTTGCGTGTGCTTGGATTGCTTTTTTAAAAAAATCTGTTAAAAAGAAAAATTTAGCTATGAGGATGATGGTTGTACTAACTTATAGTTTTTGAGGCGTTCTTTTGTATAAAAAAAGTTATTGTCAAAATTTTTTAAATTTCAATCCGTTCTCCGTATCGCAACATATTCCCACAGTCGCGAATGTTCTTTAGAGTCAATCTAACCCGTTTTTGACAGCCATGAGACATGAATGAGCTATCAAGCAGATGATGCATTTAAGAGAGTCTGTCAAGTCATTAACAATTTATTTTTTGGATCTATGCTGTTTCGCCCCCCCCCCCCCACCCCCCGTGTTTTTATGACCCCCAGTTACAAATTATATGTTGTTATATAGCACTCGTTACTATTAAGAAAATAGCACGTGCGCCTGGGCGTCATAAAAGATTTACGCTCACTATGCTGGGGGGGGGGGGACAGGATAGATTCTATTTTTTATCTAGATGCTTCTCAAACTTGGGCATCTCTTATAACCCGTTCTCATGTTCTTTCTTGCTCCTCAAAGCTTCTTTTCTCTAGCCAAGTGTACGCTGAACAAGTAGAGCTTCTTGTCAAGCTATGTCAAGCTTATCTTTTGCACAATTTACATTAAGTGGTTCTCTCTCAACCTTCTAACATGTTGCAGATAGATTGCAACGAGATCATGACTTACGAGATCTGGATAAGCTTGCTGCACTTGTTTGAAGTGGTCAATGTTCAGGTTCCAAATGCCTCCAAAGTTTGGTTTAAGCACATTGTGCCCCCATTCGTTCATGTAAGCAGCCAGATAAAGCAAAGAATTCTGCCTGAAAAGGTAGTCATAGTTTGTTTTTCAAACTCCCATGTCAGTTATTATGTGATCACGTTTTCAAGTCGTCATCGTCTTGATCAGGTCACTCGCGAGATATGCCCGAAAAAAAGCTAAAATTGTTTAATTCTCTTTGTATTTCATACAGAAATGAGGTGCAAAGCTCTAGCATCTTTTATTTCCTATCTTGCAAATAATAGAATCTTGCAAATAGTTTTTAAACTCGTGACCAAGTTGAATTTATTACAGTAGCTTTTACATTAAAAGTGTCCCGTTTGTTGAGTGTTGGGTTATAGGATTTCGCAAAGCAGAATATAAAGCGTTTTTAACTAAGTTGAAAAAAATTAATTTCTCAAATGAGAGAATAACAAGAATGATATTTTACAGTAGAATTTAGAGATTTACAGGAGAGATCTGATTATTAGATCAAGATGATTTGATTTTGGGGATGAAAAGGACTCAAAAATCAGCTGTATATATACACCCATTATCAGTGTGAAAAAGTCAAGATACAAAACTAATCTTAGCACCATGATTTATAGTGGGGGTCGCAAGGGTTACCCAATATGGTTTACTTCAGCAAATCAGTCGCAAAGGGAACCATAAATGGAGTGCATTTGCACTTTTCTAAGAATTCATTCACACTTCCGGAGATATCATAATCATTTAATACATGCTGGGAAGATTTCACATCAATTAATCTAACTCTAATAATAGTTATATAGAATCATCAGTTTGAACCGAGTATTGATTCACAGCACCATTTCTTGAAGATTCATTTATTTCAGTATTGGTGACATGAATCAATTTACCTCTGTCAGAATAATTTGGTAAGTTAAACTTTCTAATAATACTAAGTTTAAGTCTTCAACTTGACTCAAAATTCTAACACCCCCACTCAGACTTGAGCTGATTCCGTAGAGTCTGTTCCCATCAAAACTGCTCTGAATGTTTCCACTTTCGAAACGGGTAAGGACTTTGTGAAGATGTCCGCTGAAATTTTGTCTGTAGGAACGTAATGACTTGAAAAAGTCCCATCCTCCGTCTTGTCCCGAATAAAGTGAAACTTTGTCTCGATGTGCTTGCTCCTCTTGTGCATGACTGGCTTTTGACAAAGTCTGATACAACTTTGGTTGTCCTCTCCAATTGCTATTGGACGTTTCTGTTGGATGCCAAAATCCTCTAGAAGTTGTTTCAGGTAGAGTGCTTCCCGAACTGCTGCTGCCATGCCCTGATATTCTGCTTCTGATGAAGAAAAAGCAACTGTGGCCTGCTTCTTGACACCCCAGCTGAGTGCTGCGCCACGTCCGTTGAGCTTAAAGTAATCGCCCGTTGTTGATTGTCTGTATTTCACATCTCCAGACCAGTCTGCATCACTTTCCCCCACTAAATCATAACTAGCCTCTTTTGTGTAATTAAGTTTTAAACCTTTTGAACCTTGAAGATATCGCAGAAGTCGTTTTCCGCATAGCCAGTGTTGATTGGTAGGTGCGTTCATGTGCCTGGACAAAATGTTGACTGTGAACATGATGTCTGGCCTCGTCTGTTTAGCCAGATACAGAAGTGATCCAACCAAGCATCTGTAGATCCTCTGGTCCAATTCTTCGTCTCCGTTCAATGCTGTCAGAAGTTTCAAATTGAAATCAGCTGGTATTCTTGAGGGTTTGCATTGATCCATTTGAAACCGCTCAAGCATTGTTTCTATGTAGCGTTGTTGGTCGACTGTGACTTTGCCCTCTTCTTGTCTGATTCTACGGCCCAGAAACCAGTGTAGTCTCCCTCTGTCTTCCATGTTAAATGTTGCCTCTAGTGCCTTCTTGACATCGGAGATCACTGTCAAACTTCTTTATGCTACTATGATGTCGTCAACCCAGACCAAGATGAAGGTGTGATCCTCCCTCTGATCTTGCGAGCATGCAGTGATCGCTCCTGCTTCTGGTGAACCCCTGTCTCAGTAAGAAGTTTTCCAGCTCTTTGTACCAGTTGTTAGCAACCTGTTTCAAACAATAAATTGATTTATTTAGTCGACATACTAACTTCTCCGCATCTGATCCGCGTTTTACAAACTCCTGTGGCTCTTCCAGATACACTTCTTCCTCGATTGGTGAGTGCAGGTAAGCAGTCTTGACATCAAATTGGTGCATCACATGGCCCTGCTTTGCTGATAGCTGAAGTAGAATCCTGAATGTCTCTGGCTTAGAGGTAGGTGCAACAGTCTCAAAATAGTCCAGTCCTTCCTCTTTTTTGAAAGCTTTCGCCACATAGCGTGCTTTGTATTTGTTGACTTGACCACTGGGTCCCAATTCCACTTTGTAGGCCCATTTGCCCGGTATGACGTCCCTGTCTGTGGGTGGTCTCACTAGGTCCCGAGTCTCGTTGTCTTGGAGTGCCTTGACCTCGTCATTCATTGCCCGGTACCACTGGTCCCATTCGTCAGCTTGGTTGGCTTCGTAGACTGTTCTGGGTTCACATAGTTACCTTCAGTCACAGCAAGATGGGTCCTGACTGCTCCAAAAATTGCGGAACATTCCTTGTTCGTGTCCCTCGTCTGGGCTCTGCTCTGTCCGCGTGTTCCAGTGCATCTTCATTGAAGACAACTCTCTAACTGTGAGAAGTCTTCTGTGTCACTGTCTTCCAGTGACTCTGAGTCTCTGTGACTCCCTCTTGTTGCAGTAGATCCTTCATCTAGTGCTGTTTCTCCAACATCCGAGGCCTCTTGTCTCAGTGCTGTTTCTTGAGTTTTCACGCTCCCTGCGTCATGCCACTCTTCCTTTATTGCAGTAGATGTGTCCTGTCGTTCTCTGTTGTCATCGCCTTGATGACCATCGTCTGGGTGCCAGATTCCAAGTTCCGACCCATCATCTACTAGGTCAGCCGTTTCTTTGTTGTCAGGTATTGAGCCCACTTCAGACTCCTTGATGATCACACCTCGAACTGCCATCACCTTGCGTGTGTTGGGTATGTACACCAGGTATCCGTTTTGTTCTTCAGTGTAACCCACAAACTTTCCTTCCAGTGCCTTGGGTTCAAGTTTGCTGACGTCTCTGTCCCTCTTCCTCGTGAAGACTGTGCAACCAAAAATAGATAATTTTTTTAATTGGAAGCTTAGGTTTTATACCTCTCATCAGCTCTGCTGGGCATTTTTCTTCTCCTCGTCTCACAACCAAGTTTCTGATCCTTGCTGCCTGAAGAATTGCTGCTCCCCACATCATCTTGGAAAGTCCTGTGTCAATGAGCAAACATCTTGCCATCTCCAGCAGTGTCCTGTTGCACCTCTCATATAACCCATTCTGTTGTGGCGTCTCTGGTATGGCCTTCTCCTGTAGAGTGCCTGCATCTAAGCAGTATGTCCTGAACTTCTCTGAGAGAAACTCCTTCGCATTGTCTTACCTAAGCTTCTTGGGTGTCCCCGCACTGAGAACAAAACTCTTCAGGCTGGCCATTGCCTCACTCTTTGCATTAAGCAAGTCCACAAACACAAACTTCGTGTACTGGTATGCAAACACAATGCAGAACCGGAACCCTGACAATGACTCTACTCTGAAAGGTCCCATCACGTCTGTGAAAACCCTCTCCAGCTTCTCTTCTGCTTGGGTCTCTGCCATTCATGGTACTGGAGTCTTTGTGATCTTGGCAACTGCACACACATTCCACACATCATCGAGTTCCCCCACTGTCTCTGGTGAATTCCTGACTACATCCGCTTGATTCAAATGACCCAATCGTCTGTGCCACTTCCTTGCACTGTCAATTTCTACGCTGTTGGAACTCATCTTGAATTCTAGAACGCTGCAGGGTAAGTAAAACCACCTATTTTCTTGTGTTAGTTTTACCCGAGTTCCCCTCTGGAGTTTCATGCAGCTGTTTCCTTTCTCGAAAGTGAAGCTATGTCCCCACCCTGTGCATCTTGAGACTGATAGGAGGTCTGAAGAATAGTCCGGCACACACAAAACTTTTTTGATTTCGCATTGGAATTCCCCTTTGTTTGAGGGTATGCTGATCCTCACACAGCCTCTGCCCACCACTCTGGAAGCCTCTCCGTTGGGATTTCCTACCATGATTAAATGGGCACAAAGTCCAGGAACGCATCGATGTTCGTCACAATGTGATCTGTACAACCACTAGAGTCAGTGCCAGATAGCACCACACATTGTTCCGTTTCTCCTTGATGTCTGCAACTTCCTTCTCATTTGCATTCTTCAGCAACTTGTGGTTCTTCTTTTCATCATTGCTGGCTCCATTTGCTAGTGGTGCAGGCTCGTTGGGCTGCTCCGCTGTCCCCAGTAGTGATTTGTAGAGTCCCTTTGTCTGCATCATTGCCACAAATCTTGTGCTCCAGATTGGAAAGTCCTGTGCCTTTCCTGTTTAGGTCAGCAGCTTCACTGTCTGTTGATCCACCGTAGTTTGAGCAGGCAAAACAGTTGTGAAAAGAAAAGGTACTAAGCGAAAATTGATTATGACTGTCAACAACAGATTAGTTTTGTTTTAGAAATTAGTTTTAAGACTTAGAAAATTGCTGGGCCCATAACCTGTTGGGTTATGGGTTTTCGAAAGCGGAATAAAAAGCGTTTTTAACTAAATAAAAGAAATAAGTACTCAAAAATGAGAGAATAACAAAATGATATGTTACAGTAGAATTTAGAGATTTACAGGAGAGATCTGATTATTAGATCAAGATGGTGATTTGAATTTTGAATTTGGGGATGGAAAAGGACTCAAAAATCAGCTGTATATATACCCATTATCAGTGTGAAAAAGTCAAGATACAAAACTAATCTTAGCACCAAGATTTATTTTGGGGGGTCAGAAAGGGTTTTCCAATATGGTTTGCTTCTGCAAATCAGTCGCAAAGGGAACCATAAATGGAATGCATTTGCACTTTTCTAAGAATTCATTCACACTTCCGGAGATATCATAACCATTTAAAACATGCTGGCAAGATTTTACGTCAATTAATCTAACTCTAATAATAGTTATCTAGAATCATCAGTTTGAACCGTGTATTGATTCACAGCACCATTTCTTGAAAATTCGTTTATATCAATATTGGTGACTTGAATCAATTTACCTCTGTCAGATTAATTTGGTAAGTTAAACTTTCTAATAATACTAAGTTTAAGTCTTCAACTCGAATCAAAGTTCTAACATTGAGCAACAGATTTATTAGCAGTTAAACTAAAGTTTGACAACGAGATAATTTGTCGCAGCTGTTGATTTTGTTCCGTTCCAAACGTTTAAATTGTAGCAGTTATAACCAAAAGGTCAATTATTCACACGTTCCAGGATAGCAATTGTTCAAACATCTTTTCTTAAATGTGGAATGTATATGTGAGGTTGTCTTTTTTCCCATGTCAAATTGTCATTTTTTTGTTTACTCGTCGTAAGGAAAAAAGAGCCTCACTTTGATTCCCTTATATCTAGTTTTGATTTGAACAAAGCTTCTGTTTTTCCATAATTTTGTTGAGTTTTTTTTTTAAAATTTCGAAGGAAAAATTGAAAAGGAGAAAAACGTTGGGGCGTGAGAGAGGTGAACGACGGTATGATGGAATTCAAAGCTATGAACAGAACTCTGGTTATAATTTAGGAAAAAAACTATTATCTTGTGATTCCATAAAAAAAATTTGGTTAACCTTCTTTTTTGATTTCTACACATAAAAAAGTAGCGTGCGGTCTAATATTTTTCCGTAAAAATGAATTTTTTGAGACTCTAGACGCTGAATTGGACATTTCAAAATTGCACCGTTGATTGGCTGTAGACAAAGATGTCGACCAAATGCAAGTGTAACCAATTGTAAAAAATTTGATGCAAACTGTTAATAGACTTTGTAGTCACAAAAATGATTTGGTAGTAGTGGGTTAGTTGAAGTCTCCCTTCATGCATGATATTCACTTACTTTGATTTTTACAAATATATTTATCAGCGTGAACAAATTGATTGGGATTTGACTAGAAGGAAAACCTGGATTTCACTTCTCATGCTATTTTAATTTTACTCCCTGATTTGCCTTTAAAAAGTTTGCTCATTTAGTAAGCTCGGCTCCAACAATACTCTTTGTGTCCGGGAATAACTTAATTTTTCACTAAATTTATTTACGTGTTTTAAGTATGTTCAGTGGTTTATCAACAACTAATTTTTCCCTTCTTTTGCAGAAATCGTGAATTTGAGGTTAAAAGATTTTATTATGAGTAAGAAAAACAACAGAGGTTTGTGCTTTCCTTGATACCACTAACGCAGATACTCACTGTTTTCCACTGAATTGAACAATCTTATATAGAAGAATTATTTAAGAAGTTAATTATTGTTCACTGAATAGAACAAAAATAAACTGCTTAAATAATTGTCGTTAATTGTTTTTTTCAATTCAAAGTTTCCAAATAGATTAAAATAGAGATGAAATAACTGTAAAACAATAGGCTAAATTCGGGGTGAAATAGCTGTGGGCAGAAACAACTAATTCTTTTAGCAGCCTAGTTATGCCTATTTGTTGATATTAATTGAAAAGATCAAAATCAGTTTGTATTTCGATGTGAATTGGGACAAGGGTTAAATTTTAGGGTTGTCACATCACGGGGATAAATAATCGTGTTGAAAGTAGTAGGGATTATGCTTAAAAAATTCAAGGATAAAATTAAATGATAAGGGTGAAGTGATAGGGGTTTAAATTAATAGTGGCTGAAGGCGATGTCACTGGTTTTCATTAGTCGTGAATTATTTTTTTGGCAATAGCATTTCAATTATATTCCACTTGATTCCTCAATTATATTCCTGAACTTTATAGTGTAAAATAGAGTTTCAAATGCATAAAATGATTAGGATCTATTCTGTTTTGCCCCCCCCCCCCCCCGTTACAAATTATATGTTGTTATATAGCACGTTACTATGTACAAAAATAGCACGTGCGCCTGGGGGGGGGGGTAAAAGATATAAGCCCACTAAGCTGGGGGGGGGGGGGGGAGGGAGGGCAAAACAGAATAGATCCCATGATTATTTGAGTGGTAATTACAGGAAAACGGTCACAGTCCTAATTAAAGTTTGAAACTCGGGAAAAACTCGGGAAAAGTTCAAAAACATTTTAAGCAAAAACGGGATCTTTTCCGATAGAGCCCCCCCCCCCCCCTTACCCAGTACGATATGCTCCGCCAAGTTACAGAGCACGTGCCATTACGTGTAGATCATTATGTAAAAATATGGCACATGCGTCTGGGGGATGCAAATAGTTTGCGCCCACTAAGCTGATGGGGAGAGCACAAACGGGAACGATCCCAAATAGTTATAAATTTTGAAACTGAGGCCATACTTGTACTGCAGTTCGTGACCAATCCCGGGAATAGTTTGCAAATGTTCCAATTTGAGCACGATGGCCTTCACAACAGGACAGCCAGTTTTTCCCGTGATAACTGTCTCGTCTACAGGTGCCAGACCTCTGTAGGGCACGAGGAAGTGGCCGCCAAACAGTTCAGCTGGCAAAAACTGAAAAGTGAAACTGTTTTTTTTCTATTGGTTATGAGAGTACCAACTGACACGCAACTTGAAACACATTGAAAACTCTTGCATGAATTTTTACTTGTCTTAGCTTAACTTGAAATGGCATAATGAACTTGAAAATGGAATATTGATTTCTTGATAAATATTGATGTGATCTTAGTAATTTTTAGCAACATTTCTTTGCAAAACATTCCAACATCTTAATTAAAAGTTGAAGAAATTTACCAAGAATCTTGCCAAGATGAAGATTTGTCAAGTTTTTATAAACTGCTTATGGATCTTTTCCGTTTGTGCCCCCCCCCCCCCCCCCAGTACGTTATGCGCCCCCCAGATACAGAGCACGAGCCATTACATAGTAAAACTGGGAGAACAAAAGCATATTGCAAGAGGCCTATTTCTTGTTGTGAAGAAAAGAAACGGACTGCTGATATTTCATTAAATGAACTGCTAATCTGCTGTGTTGATGAGAATATCATGTTAACCAAGTGGGTTAATTGTCAGTTGATTTTGAACTAAGAAAAAAAAGTAAATCATTATATAAAAATATGGCACGTGCGTCTGGGGGCGCAAATAGTATGCGCCCACTAAGATGGTGGGGGGCACAAACGGAAAATATCCCTGCCTACAAACAAGTTTTAAATTTCGTTTCACTGGGTAGCAATTAAAAGCATCTTCCTTCGAAAAGTTCTCGGAAATTTATTCACGTTTTATTCAATGTATTTCACAGATTGGCAGATTTAACTCTCACGAAACTATATTAATGATCACCATTAATGAATTATAACTGCGCGCTCGGTTGTTCATAAGCAGGCTTATCAAATCGATTGTTGTTAAAACCAGGCCTTATTGCTACGTCCAGGTATCGGACAAGCAAAGGGGTAAAAGCAAACAAATTTTCACAAAAAAGTGCTTCTGAATATGATGGTATGAAGCTATTACTTTTGAACAAAGTCAATTTTTTTTTAAAAAAATTGATAAATATGGAAAATGAAAAAAAAATGTGATCGTTATGACTCGATTTTAAGAAAACTTACCAACAAGAGGTTGAAAATACTTCGCATTTTACCAACTCAAAAATATGCGTCGGACAAAAATTTATTGTCTGTCGTAAACTGTTTTACAAGTAGATTGACCTGAATTTGACAAATGGTGTAGGCAGAGAAACAGGATGTTCATTTTATAACCCTTTTTGGTCATAATAACTTTGTTAAGGTCGTAACTGAAACAACACATATGACACAAAGCTCAATTTAATTTTGTTCTACAGAAATTGGTCAAATTAGTGCTTTCTGTATATTATTAAATTTCTAAACTTAAAAAGAAACTAACAGAATTTTATGAGCAAGATAGTTAGAGGGATTTCATTTCTAAAAGAGGAAAATTTGCTGCCATTCGGGGTGGTACTGATTAAATTTACATTAGAACAACATATAACTGATTTCATTCGTAATAACCTGCAAACAGCTCTAAAAATTGAGATTCCAAACGGACGCAAGTATGTCCACGCCGAAGTTGGACGCACGAGAGGGGTGTCGAGGGTTCACTATTATATAGTCTAAAAACAATGAAAAATCTTTTCCAGACTATTATCAGGAAACGTTATTTCGTTACGTGCAAATAAAAAACTTATGAAATTATAACTTTTTTCTAGACCAGGTATACCAAATACTCTTATGTTTCTGACTTTTATCACACAAGGATAGTTCATTCCAAAATGTTTCAAAGGACATACAGAACCTATCATTCCTAAACAAGCATAAACATCGGCACTCAAGTGTCTGGTTATTATTTTACAAAAAAAAATTGATTACCCAGCACAAGGAAGTCAGGTGAATGCACTGAAATCTTAGATGCACAAAAATTTTAAGAATTTTTCAGTGTCTGGACATCATTGCACGAAAAAATCTGAGCGCACGCAACTCTGAACATGAACGCACAAATCTCTGAACATCAAAAGAAATACTGGGCAAGACACGAAAATCTGTTGAACGAAGTCTGAACTTGAACGCACAAAACCCTGAACATGAACACATAGAAATCTTGTAAACGCACGAAAGTCTGGTCTGATTAACGCCCGAAAGTGTGAACATAATCGCAGATAAATCTGCAAATACAAATTTTCTGTCTCTGGCAGTCTGGATATACTTGTTTCCGTCCCAGAACTCAACCATGGTCCAACTCAAATTTTAACTTAATCTTGTTCAATTCCTAGCTATCAGAGGTGTTTACCATAATTTTAAAGAAATAATAAAAAATTACGTGTTCTCTTTACAAAACTGATTTAAAAATTAATTGTAAAAATTTAACTTTCATCTCACGTATACTTAAAAAACTGCTTCCAACAGTCCTCCATGACTAATGGTTGCATCCACTTTTCATGCAATATGCCATTTTTTCCTACCATCAAAGGACACCAAATTAGCTATTAAGGTTCGATTAGCAGAACATGAAAATAATTCGGCCAGACGCGTTCTTTGCAAGCAAGAACCTGGGTTGCAACATAGGTAAATTTTTTTAAAATAAAACTTTTTGAGAGAGATAATTCATTAAGAACAAAAACATAAAAGTCTAATTGACAGAATAGATTTCTTTTGGCAAACCCTTAAATATATTGTTTTTAAACTTTACTCATATATCTTTTTTCCAAGATTGTCATTTGAATAATTCCACAATTAGCCATGAAGTTATATAATATACTGTGCCAGCATCAGATCTGAGCTACGAGAGCCCCCAAAATTCTCCTGGTTTTTGACTTTTTTCTAACCAACTGTTACTTTCGCAATTGACCGTCAAGCTAAACACTCGGAACACTAAAAATTGAATTGAAAAAAGATGATTAATTAGTGGTTGTGGTTATTTGGGCGATCTTTCTTATCGCAAACAAATAACTAAAAAAACATATTTTATGAGCTTTCCCCCAAACGCTTGTCTGGTAACTAGCCAATATATCCCGATACAAACTGCTCGAATCAACAACTTTTGTATTGGCTATTACGTAGGTGATCAAAGGCTTTTGTTCGACCGAAGTTCAGTTGGAAAACAAGTATGTTGTTGCTCCTCAAATTGCATTATTTTTATCTTTTAACTTTAAAAAAAATCGCCTAACAAAAAACGTGGAAATCTTTATCTTAAAACTTTAACAGTAGAGTATCAGTCAACCTAAGTAGCCTTAAAATAAGCGTACTTATTCGACCTTTTACGCGGATGAGCCATTTTTTTCATATTCTAAGCATTTTCAGATGAATAATTCGAACAACTTTGCTCGAGTAACAAAATGTTTTTCATCGAGTAACAAAATAATCAAAAGTAAAAGAAGTACCTGAACTGTGGGAATCTCTTTTCGCGACTTCGTCTACCTGGTCACTTGCAGATAGTGTAGCTGATGCTTCTCAATTTGCATTACTATTTTAATGAAAATTTTCCTGGCATCCTTAGCTTAAACCTAAGTAGGGTGTTAATCAAACTAAGTCCTCCAAAAATTAGCGTATCTATCGGTTCTTTATGCGTGGATGAACATTTTTCTTTGTTCTGAGCATTTTCAGATGTATAATTTGAAAAATTTTGTCTTGTTTTTTATTGTGAGAGTAACAGAACAATCACATTTTTATATGAAACAATCCGAAGAAGCTCAGCTGGTTAAGTTAAAAACAAGTACCTGAAGTGTGTGCATCTTGTTTACTTATTTCATCTATGTGTTCACTCGCTTCTAAAGTTTTATTACTTCTTAAAATAAATTTCGCGTATCATTATTAACAGAAAACGTTAACAGTAGAGCGTCAATCAACCTAAGTAGTCCTAAAATTAGCGTATCTGTCGGTTCTTTATATGGTTTTACACTTCATGAGCATTTTTTATGAAATAGCTCGTGACATTAGTAAAAGATACTAGACACTCTTAGCAAATTCTTCAGGAGGTTGGAGGCCTCTCAGGCAATGAGGGTTACAAATCATTGCAAGCTTTTTACAGATACTGATTTTTCAAAAGTAAATTCACTCACCTTTGAGGTGAATTTTTTTTTGCATCTGAAAAATTCGAAATTATTGTATTTACTTCAGTCGGCTGTATTTACTTATCATACTCAATCCGTTCACGGTCCGTAAGTCTCAGTCAATTTATTTGTGAATTTATTAGGTCGATACCAGAAGACGCTTGTAATGATCTCAGAGCAATCCCATATTATAAATCATTCACAACCTTATATTTCTGAAATGCTTTCAACTATGCTCAAGTTATGCTAAAAACGGTGAGAATTTCACATTTTTTGTGAACCAATGTACAATTTGAAAATTTTTACAATTATATTTGCTCAAATAATTTACAGCCAAAACCATAATACTGCAATTCAAATCAATTGTAAATCAGAACTCAGATATATATTGAACATGATATAAACACAGAAATTCCTCAACTTGGTTGACTTGAAAACAAATTCCCGATTATTTTGACGCCATATTACGTTCTCAAATGAAATTTCACAATTTTCTGTCTCGGTATCATGATAAAGCTATCTAGTTTGTTCATAGTCGGCTTTGACTGTTTAAAACTTTCTAATGTTATTTCATGTCATCAAATTTACCCTCGTTTACCAAATTTCCCAAAGTTACAAAATTCCCCCGAGCAAATCTTCAACAGAAAAGTTCAACCTTGATGTTTGAAGAAAAGGTTGTGAAGATTATATGAAACAGTGGTATTTTTTCAATAACGCATAAATCGTATGATTTTTGACATTGAGCTATCACAGTATCATCTATTTCTGCTATGCAAGTGTGTCTACTAATTATAACAGCGCCAGGAACAGTTCAAAAGGTTAGGAGTAGTAGCATAATAATTGAACCTAGATAACTGAGAAATTGTTTTTCCCGTCGGGGAGGCCAATGAAGGGAGACGGGAATGTGAACAAAAGGTGAACATCCGTTGAACAACTGTACTCGCGCGGGGGGGGGGGGGGGGTGGTTCGTAAAACTTCCGAAACTAAACGTGTGCGATGTTTATTGGTCGCCGCACAATAGATCGAAAACAGCAAAATTGGGACAGTAGCCTCAAAATTAATCTCTATTATCATTGGAAAAAACAAATCGCTATTTACTAGCTTATTTGAGATAAAGCGCATTTTGTCATACCTCATCGTCCTGTGAAGGTTGATATGAACCTATGAAAACCAAACATATAAGAATCTTACACGCTAAGAAAGTTCAGGTAAATCCACCTGAACAAGAAAACCTAACTCACCTGAAACGCTCATGTGGGTTCGCCTTACCTTGACAAACCTTAATACCTCACCTTTACCTAAAAATTACCAGATAAATTAAGGGAACACCACAAACTTTTACCAACTATCCTTACAAAATGTAAATATGTTATACGCATTAGCGTTATATTACTCTTATATCTGACTGGCCAATTCAGCTTGTATTGCTTTTATTTTCTGTCTACCGTCTCAATTTTTGATTCAGGATTTACTGTCTTTCGACCTATTGTCATATTAACCACCTTTGATATATATCAAGTTACTTTCTACAAGTGTCGTAGTTTGTAACGAACCACTCGCACGTTTCCTTAATGGCCTTGTCAAACGGAGTGAAGGTGAAATCGGGCAAGATCTTCATCAACTTCTCGTTGGACACTGTCTTCTTGTACTGCCCATCAGCTTTGGAGGTGTCGAACTCCAACTCCTCGAAAGGGTAGTCGAGGCCGACACAGATTTGTTTGACAGCGTCTCTGATCGAGATCTCAGCCTTCTCGCCTACTGAGAGGATGATTGGGTCTTTGTCAAAGTAGTCCCTCACAACCCAGATCATAAGTTTGGCCAAGTCGTGGGAGAATATGAACTGTCGCAGGGGTTTGCCAGAACCCATGACCTGCAATTTAATATATAGTAAAACATGACCGACAGCCGAGAAAAACTAATTGCTCTGAAACGATTGGTGAGGAGTTGGTCATGGCAGTAGCCATCTTAAGCTTAGTGAGGGTAGCCGCTCAGAACGGGCGAGGGCGCAAGAAACCTCTCAAAATTGACTAGCCTAAACACGAAATTATGCCTCCTCAGGATTTTCGGCCAACCGTATACACAGAGACTAGAGAAGCTGTAAGAGCTGCCCAGTAACTTAATGCCTTTAGATTTTACCAGTTAGTCCCGTTATTGAGGACAAAGTAAGATGGTCCGCCAAAAATTGATCAAGCAAAAAATCCCCTAAGAAAGCCCAAGAAGACCAAAATAATTAATACAAATATTTCTTGAGAGCATTTAATAATGCTTTTAGTCAATCAATTAAATTTAAGTCATCAATCACGCGTCAATGTGACCTGGTCTGTTTCCAAGGAACAAAAAATTGTTGCCATAAGCCTGAGAATATTGAACATGGGTACTCATAATTTTCCATAATGAATATTAACAACACGAAATTAAAATGGAATAGAAAGCCTGATTGGGATAGGATATATGCACATTAATTGTAGGTTTTTAAAAGTTTACCTTAATTTATATATTGTTTCCAGACAACGGAAACCAATTGCGGTCCAGTACGTATTCATATCTTAAACGGCTTTCATGTCACGAGTGTCTTCAGAAAGCATTGAAAAACTCGAGAAACTAAGTTATATCGTTTACTCCAATAATTTGAACTTCTACTAATAGATTTTCGGAAAAATGGAACTATTCGATAACCTAGGAATAAAATCTCGGGTTAATTTTGGTCATTTTGACGAATTGGTTATTGTTCCGACCCCACTTGTGGGAGGAGGAACTATATACTCAAATGGGTTTTTTTTCAGTCAATTTTAGCCGATCGATATAATCGTAGAGAAATGTGAGTGATATCATAAAAAAGCTCGTCCAGCGTAGAATTCAAAATTGAAACGATTTTTTGGAATTTCGTGCTTTTCGAAGAGTTATCTATGTTAAAAAAATTGTGTGAACACGCGATATTTGCAAGATTTTGTTCACTTTTAGCAAAATTTTTGTTCAAATTAAGGCCTTTCTATAAAAATATTATTTCAAAATTACATTTCACGCTTTAAATTGAAGCAATTTTGTGTTACCAATAGACCGATAAAAAGGCTCGTTCAGGTCTCTTGAGGAAGTTTACTATGAAAAAAATTCAATTTGAGAGCTGTTTCTATTTAGAAAAACTTCCTATTTATTATTGTTTTTTTAATCACTTAGAGACTAGTCACTTTTCATATCGAGGTTCTGTAAAGGTCAAATCTAATTTATAGTCAAATGATACCCAATAAACAAAATATTCGTTTTCAAGGAATCGCTCATGTCTTTTTTTCTTCGAATCTGTGTTTTCGAAAATTTTAATGAAATTTTGATTTTCATTTAAGAATTCACTAAATTTTGGGAGTCCAATGGCATAGACCCGCTAACTAAAAGTGCAATCGACTTTCTACTGTGCATTAGGTAAACCTATATAGTGCTTTGAATGGACAGCTAATGGCTGCAATTTTTCGAAATTTTTCTGAACTTTTAATCGATATTAAACTTTTTTTCATGAACAATAAGTCAGTCTCAGCAATGACTGGACCACCTTCCTTTCCAACGCAACCAAAATAAGATGGTTTTTTTATCGGATAACTAATAGTTTTAGGACTTCGATAACACGAGTTTTCATAATTTCAAACAAAAATTCGGACTTTTTTTGTGATTTTGATTCCTTTTGAAATGTTTTGCCATTATCCCAAAATTGATAGTTCCCATTGGCTTATAAAAGACGGCCAATGGATCAGAGATAAAGTTTTCACAGCAAAGTTATGGTTTAATTGGCTTGACACTTCTGGAACATTTGGCTGAATTTTTGTTGGTTTTTGCCTGTATTTGTCGTTGTCTTCATAATCATAGGACTTATTGTGATGTCCTATTGATAATATGTTGATTACAAACATCCCACTCTTGTCATCAAGGCATAAGGTAGCGTATTTTTTGGATTTCCTTGAAAGCTCTTGAATTTAGTGGCTGTTAAGACTTCAAGAAGAATTTTTTATAATTTTTTTGGACATTAACCAAACTTAAACTTATTTTCGTGAACTGTCAGTCAGTCTCAGTAATAAAAAGAAGTCTCTTTCATTGCTAGTGCATCTAAAACGAATCTGGTTAGCGGTTTTATCTTCTAACTATTGGTTTTATGACTTCGATGCCACGAGTTTTAAAAAAAAATTTTAATTTTTTAATATATATTTTTTTGTAATTTTGGTTACCTTTCTATTTTATCACAGTACTCTAATATTGATAATTTCCAGTAGCTTAGAGAAGATTTTGAATTGATCATAGATAAAGTTCGCAGAGAAAAGTTTATGATTCAAATGGCTTCGACACTTTCTTACAACTTTTCTACTAAAATTTTTGGGTTTTGCCTGCTTTTTTTTGTTTTTTTTTCGTAATCATAGGACTTATTGAGATGTCTTTTTGATGACTTAAGAATGAAAAACATCCTTATAATCCTATCGGGGAATAACTTTGCGTTTTAATTGACTTCCGCTGAGAGCTATTGAATGGAGTGGCTGCTAACACTTTTTAAAAAAAAATTCGAAATTTTTTTGAACGCTAACCTCTATTAAACCTATTTCCATGTTATGTAAGTAAATCTCAGTAACGAAATGACCCTTTTCCTTTTTATTGCATACCAAATTAATCTGGTAAGCGGTTTTAACTACTAACTATTGGTTTTATGACTTCGACGCCACGAGTTTGTAATTTCAAAAACAAATTCGGATTTTTGTAATTTTGGTTCCTTTTGACGTCTTATCTCACTATACCATCAATAATAGTTTCCATTGGCTTGGAGAAGACGTCTAATGGATCATAGATAAAGTTTTCAGAGAAACGCTAATGGCTTCAATGGCTTCGAAATTTTCTTCTTTTAATTCTCTAATGAATTCTTGGTTTTTGCATGTATTTGTTGTTGTTTTCATAATCATAAGACTTATTGTGATGTCCCGTTGATTACTTTTGATTGACAAACACCATTTCTTTCACACTGAGGTATAACTTAGCGTACTTTTTGAGTTCCGCTGAAAGCCATTGATTTTAATGGCGTTGATACAACTGGTTTTCTCAAAAATTCCGTGGTTTTATTATATTTCTTTTTACTCTTGAAGTCATGTTGTTAAGGAAAGAACAACACCATTGCTATTAATAAGCATATGAAAAAAGAAACTTTTTACCGAAAATTTCTCTTTTATTGGCTTTGACACTTTTCTCGCTCAATTTTTTCTGACATTTTCTGAAATTCTTTATGTAGTCTTGAAATGCTGACTGGTCTCATAGGCTTCTAAGTAAGGATTAAATGAATGATGTTACTCAATGCAGTCCGTTTATAGCGAATAGTATTAAAGTTCATGATATTGTTGGTTTTCAAAGACTTTTTATACTTTTCAGTTTTTGTTCTTTTCGTCAACTTGTAATTTATTCTCATCATTGAGAGGTTCCATCCAACTCATTGTAATTCAAAAACCACTTTTCATTGATATCATGTCGTAACTGATGTTTTGTCTGTGTTTCACATTCGCTAAAAAAATTTATGTTTTTGATTATTTTGTCGTTTGTTTTTTTTTCTCGTAGTCTTTCTAATGGCAGATCTTTTGAGCGCTGTAATGAGGCGTGGTGTTATGTATTTCAATAAGTAGTTCGGTTGTGTAACGATTTTCTAAATCTCAAACATCTATTTTTAATTATCTCATCATTAGGTTGACAATTATGTCAAAAATGTAGATGAGCTCGGGTCGGAACATCATGTGCGAACGCACATTAACGAGCATCCTTGCTTGAACTAGGGGTAAAAGTAAAATGCAAGAAAGGCTGCGTCTAATGGAGGTGGGCTTGGACTGACCTTGAATGGGTACTTTTCGGGGTCCTGTTTCCTCAGGTATATCTTGTGAATGAGGCCGGGTATCACGTGACTGTTATGCAGGTGGAAGTTATCATTTGGGCCATACACATTAGTCGGAATTACACTCACAAATTGACGCCCATGCTGCTCGTTGTAACCTGTAAAATGAGAGAGAGTACTTTATTTGGGCAAACTGAAAAAGAAGATCGGTCTGATTTCGTTATTTGTCCACGTTGCTTGTCTTCTATTTATAAATATACAGCAACGAAATTAATTCTTTCTTTCTTTTCTTTATAACAGGAATGTTTTTCAGCAGTTCGATTAGTTTGAGACTATTTCCCCGTTAACTCAAATTTTTTTGGGACAAAAATTTGTCGTGAAAAATGTTACATCTTTTATAAGAACAACTGAAAATATGATTCATCTTTTTAATTACGATTGTGGAAAAAATCGTCCAGCACCCAGGCAGGTGTAGAAATCAGGTCTCCTTCCCCATTGTAATAGTTTAGAGGAGCTAGATTCTGAAGCCCCGTGTTCTGGTGTGTAACTTATCACAATTTGCCAGCTTTCTTCTTCGACGACCAATAGGTGTACATTTGACTACGGCTTTTTGGCGTATCGGGTCATTAATGGAACAAAACGACGTCTACGGCCGAGTGAATTTATGAGAGCTAAAACCAGTGGTTTAATCAACTTAATTTAAAGGTGTACCTAAAAAATGTCCAATAACTCAACTAACTTATATTTCAGCTGTGCGTAAACTCAACTATGTATATGTTGGAACATATATTTTCATCGCCCGAATGACTTGAGAGGCCGCTAGTGGACGAAGGCAGGGCACAAGGCCCGAAGGGATTAGGATTTACGTTCTAGCGTACTTACAGAATCAAAGGGCAACAGGAGGCCTTTATTGTTAACATCCGAGGAAAAGTAAAACTCGAGATTTTGTAGGTGCGAGAGTGCAATCAAGTAGGGCAAATTAGTAGGGCACGAAACTTATCCAAATTCTTATTAATAAACCTTTTTATTGCTCACATGTCTTCCACGGGCATTTCTCAGACCCGAAAGAATGCCAAATAATCAACTAGGTTGAGCTGACTCGGGGTTTTAGTGCCTGAAGATGTCTTACTCTTATTTCTCTCGCCAATAAAATTAAATAGTTTCATATTGTATGGAAACCTTGTACTGTTGACCTCCAATGGGAGGGTTTTAGAGACAAGGTTTGAATGAAAATCCTAGGCGCCAGCTCACTCTACTGGACCATCAGGAAGCAAACCAATCCTACGACGAAGTCCCAGTTGGAACGGAATTGCATTGCCATTCCAGGCCTCAGCGTCAACCCCTACGCTAGGAACAAGAAGAAGACTATCCAACATCTTCTTGAAAATACAACTGCCAAGTACGAAGACGTTGCAATTTGGCATGATACTGTGAACAACTCCCTGTCCAAGCATCATTCCAATTACAATCGGCCTTTGTCTACGAAACAGCTAATCCGGCAACTGGAAAACTATCCCCAGATTAAGTTGGTGGTATTCTGTCCACGGGTTGGAGCACCAAACGTTTTCCAACAACTGTGCTCAAGTCAACTACCCACCTTCAGTGTTCTCCAGTATTCTTCAAACAGAAACTACGGTCTCAGAAGGTTGTTGTTTCTGCGAAGCTTAGAAAAGAAGACTGCAATTAGTGAAAAAACTAGTCAAACGATCTCTTCAATCTTGAAGGTATACGCATTTCTGGTGACCTCTGAATTATACAAAGGTATAATTCGTGATGGTTACGAGGTGTGGCTGCTTTTGAGTTGAATCGTTTTCTAGTCCTCGTCATCTGCCTTAGTTATTGTCTCACATCTACTGTAATTAACGCTTAAGATTAACCCTTGTGTTGTCTGCGAATTGGGTTGCGAGTCGGATACAATACATTGCGAAATCTGTGATGTGAAATGCGTTCATGTAGATTGCCTCGGGGTTGTTCCTCAACAAGCATCTACTGGCACTGTTTCGTGGAGATGCACTGCATGTAGCAACTTTTCCCTACCATCACTGCTTTCGAGGTTAATGGTGAAGATGGACGTCGTAGATCATCTCGCCGCTGATATTGTTAACATAAAAGAGACGTTATCTCAGATAGCTCCGAAAGATCCTTACTTGAATGCGTTATCGAAAGGCTTGGACAAATCAGCGAATGTGTTCAAGCACGTCCCTCGTGACCGGATTGATAGCAATGCCTCAGATAAAAGTGAACGGAAAAAACGCAAGTTAAGAAACCAACAAGTTGATCACGAACAAAACACTGGTGAATGCTCACATTTAGCAAATGCAGATGTTGGAAATCAACATGAAAGTGCCGGAAGGGTGAAGAAGCATGTAAGACAAGTAGCGGTAGTGAATGGAACGTCATCCACAAGTAGTCAACTGGCTGGAGTGGAATTGAAACAGCGATACAATCCTAGACGACACTATTTTGTCAGCAGGGTTTCGAGTAACGTGGATCAGGATTCTTTAATGAAGTACTGTGAGACAAAAATGTTGAGTCCAATCGCTTGTCGGGAACTGCCAAGCCGAAGAGCAGACGTTAAGTCGTTTCACTTGATACTGCCTGAAGACAAATCGGAGTTGGCGGAACAAAGTGAAACCTGGCCGGAACATGTTATACTGCGTAGATATTTTATGAATGACGAAGCAAGAAGTTGGATAAAAACTCTGAATGCTCTTAGTTCCGAATGACTATTCAAAAGTCCGCAAACTGGGGCAATGTTCAATGCTCGGTCAATTTGCAATAAGATGTCTGGCATTGTAACCTTTTTAACGATTTAACGACCGTTGTTTTTATCTGTATCCGAAACTTGGCTGAAAGAAGATACACTGTTCCACACAAATGCTGTTAATTGCATTGGCTATGAATTCACTGGCATTAATCAAGATAAAGGCGGAGGAGTTGGTGTTTTTATCAAGCACTCAATTACATTCAACGTACTGGACTCAGCTGTTACGCCTGATATCGAGTACCACGTTGTGGAACTGATAGTCCGAAATGTAAATCTCTGCGTTTGTACAATTTACCGACCTCCGAAAGGCAGCATACCTGTTTTCTTTACAAGTGTCGATAATTCTTTGTCTACATATGCTATGCAATACAAGAACACGCTCTTTTTGGGTGATTTTAATATCTCACAAAAGCACTCATCGTGGGTACAATTTGAAACACTTATGAATGAGTTAAATTTACAAAACCAGTTTTTGATGCAGACTCACGTCAATGGAAACACCTTAGACCTCGTGTTTTCGAATTTTACGAAGAATTCAAAGTTTCGATTGGATCCAATACTCAAATCCGATCACTTTTGTGTGTTGTTTAACATTGACATCGATTCACCCCAATCAACTGAAGAGGCTAAAATCCAAGAGTTGGCGGTTTTCAAATGGCGATCAATAGATGAAGATGTTTTTCTCAACGAAGTGGATCGTGACTTAACGAAATCAGTTGAGGCCTACGATGTTCAACTGAAAGATCAGTCTAACGAGATTGTAGAAGAAATTTTTAAATTAGAAGATTCAATTTTAACTACACGTGAAAAAATTGTCAAGAAGATCCGTTTTTGGCCGCGAACAGGCAAACCTCGGTACTTCGACGCGGAATGTAATGAAGCAAAACGAAAAAAGAGATCCCTTGAAAGGCGGGTGAAACAGAATCCGAGCAGTTACAAGGAGGTCTGCTACGAGTCTCACTTGCATTACTACCATGAGCTACTAACAAGGAAACGTAATGAGTACTTCAAGAGCAACCTTGCGTCAATTAGTATTAAAACAAAGTTCGAAACCTTGAACTCGCTACTAACGCAGACACTGCCTGTTTTTCCTTGTCATAATGATCCGCGTGAACTAGCAAACGATTTTAATTTGTTTTACAAGGAAAAAGTGGATGCTATCAATGCAATAATTCCAGACCAGCCCCTCATCCTTCAACCATCTGATCGTACTGGTTGGTCCAAGTTTGATTTAGTTGATGCTAAGACTTTAGAAAATTGCATCAATTCACTTTCAACAGCTTCTGCCTTTCAAGATCCCATGCCTGCCAGCTTGTTCAAGAAACTATGCCTGAGAAAAATTGACGATTTCTTAAATTTAGTTAATTGCTGTCTCGTCAGTGGAGTTTTTCCAAATTGCCTGAAGGAAGGTGTTATAAAACCTCTACATAAATCAGGCAAAGACAAACAATCTTTGGCTAGCTATCGTCCTGTAACTAATCTCAAATGGCTCTGTAAACTCGTTGAAAAAGTTGTACAGAATCAACTGACAGGAGATCTAGATACAACTAATAAATGGTTGCCAATGCAGTCCGCGTATCGATCCTACCACTCGACTGAAACTGCTCTGATATGGTGCACAAATGCTGTTCTTAGTAAGGTGTCAAAGAAAACGTCTGTCTTAATGATAAGCCTGGATCTCAGTAGCGCTTTTGATACCGTGCAACACGACATTCTGATTAACATCCTGAAGAACTCATTTCAGTTTAGTGGCACCGTAGCAAACTTTTTTGATAGTTACTTACGAAATAGGACGATGAAAGTCTTGATCTCCAATGCTCTCTCTGACAGCATCAAGCAAGAAACTGGAGTACCACAGGGTAGCATGTTGGGACCGATTTTGTTTTTATTATACCTTAGTCCTTTATTTGATAAGCTCGATGAGCTTAAATGCGTGTATCATTTTTATGCTGATGACTCCCAATTTTTCTTTGAAGTAACGGATGGACAACTTGAACCTACTTATGAAGAAAGTCTTGGGGAAATTGAACTGTGTTTTACTTCTTTGAAATTGAAGCTCAACAAAGACAAAACGGACATTATTGTATTCAAACATACCTTGAACAGAAGCTTTTCTTTACAGGTTACCCCTTTCGGAGATCCTCTCATTGAAAAGCAACGTATTAAAATACTTGGCTTTCTACTTGATACAAGTCTATCGCTAGAAGATCAGATAAGTTCTGTGAGAAAGAGTTGTTTTTACTACCTGAGGAAACTTTTTTCTTGCCGACAATTCCTAGATAAAGAGCTGAAAATTTTGTTCGTTAGATGCTACGTGTTATCTCGATTAGATTATTGCAACGTACTCTATCTTGGTCTTCCGGAATCAAAATTGAAGAAACTACAGAACGTACAAAATGTTGCAGCTCGTTTTGTTTTCAACCAGCCGCGTTTTTCTCGAACAAGCGAGCTAATGAAGAAATTACACTGGCTTCCGATAAAGCAACGAATCCAATATAAAGCTGGCTGTTTGATGCACAAAGTCAAAAATGGAAAACACCCGACATACCTTAAAGATCTTTTTCAATTGAACTCATCGTCTTCGAATCCATCGCGGCGGGAGCTTTTTCGGGTTCCAGCAGTCAAAACAAACTACGAGAAGCGTGCTTTTATGAATAGTGGATGCTACTACTGGAACAGCTTTCCTAGTTATGTTCGCAATGAGTCAAATTATAAGTGTTTCAAGACGATGCTCAAAACTCTACTATTTTGTCTAGCCTACTAACTGAACGAACGCACTTTTGAGATTAGAAAAGGTGCTAAAACCATCATCATCATCATCATCATCATCATCATCATCATCATCATCATCAATAAAAATATATATTGACGTAAAGTTAATTTAATAAATACGAAAGTAATGTACATCTCTGAATTAAACATTCAAAGGGCGATATGATTTTAGCTCTTATCACTTGCCATCTGATGCGATTACATTAATTTGCAAAAATTGTAATGAACTGACAGCACTAAATATTTGAGCTATAGTTACATAAACTTAAATCTGGCCTTTTCAAGATGCTCCTCACTGTTCCTTACTTGGACTATTGATATAAATTTCAATGAAATCAACTCCGAAAAATCTCAATTTCGATCTAAACAACGTTGATAACAGGTGTAAACATAAAAGGACTGCGCTTAATTGTAAAAACTGTCAACAAAAGTTGTTTGGTCGAACTCATTATCAACAAACTGTCACGCTAGCTGAATTGAAAAACATTTCATTAACAATTATTCGGCGACGTTTGCCAGAAATTTTATCGATGCTTATACAAAAGAAAGAAATCATTTCTCTGAAAAGTTATGCTACAAAACTATTCTTTTAGTACAATTGTTATGCAAATCACACAATCGTATCATGAATTATCATCAGAGAAGAGAGTGAACAAGGTCCTAAGACCTAATTAACACTGCCCTATCTCAATAACAAATAGTTTCTTAAGAACTGAGAAGCAAATTCGAGTAATACGAAAAACAGAAAAAAAAAATAGTTTTTAGAGACTAAGTATATTTAAGAGTTCGAGTATAATTAAGAATTTGGGCAAGTGCTCCCCGGTAGAGTTTTAAGTTCTATATCGCATGACATATGTTGAACACTAAGGACGCAATTTCTAGAGTAGAAATTCTTCTACTTTTTATGCAAAGAAAAAAATTTACATTAAGTCTGCTCCTCTGGTTGCCCAAGCCAATTGTCGCATTGAACTGCCATTATTAACTGTGCCCTGCGCCTTTTGACCCTACACCCACCCACCCACCCACCCACACACACACAAACACACACACACACAAACACACACACACACACACACACACATACAGACGGTAGGTCATTGATACGAACTATAAATAACAATGGCCCGTGAACTGATCCCTGTGGTACTCCACAAGATATCGATAGCCAACTTGAACTATGCCCAGCTATTTCAACTCGTTGTAAACGGTTGCTGAGGTAAGATTCAATACAATTTAAGCAAACACTTCTTATCCCATATCGATCCAACTAATACAATAAAATATCATGATCAAATGTGTCAAACGCTTTTCTTAGTGTGGTTAGCTCACCTTGATACAAGATGTCACCTTTCAAAGTCAGCAAAAAACAACCTCCTTTATTGATCTAACTGCCTCGCTGATAATTGCTTGTATGTTTGTCATCAAGGAATTTAAAACGGAATCGATAATAGCTGGGATATTTCGTTTAACCGCAAAATCGATGTTGATGTCAACTATAATTGCAATAAACGCTTCGTTTACAGGGCTCAGCTCAGAACATAATCTTTTATTTGGACTAGCGTTATGATTTGCAGAGTATTTGGCGTCTGATCGTGATAGCGCAGCACTGGAACCTCTGATTCAATGTTATTTATCACGGGATTTGGACAATTTGCCGAAATCAGGTGGATTTTCTGAAGCTATTTATAAAGCTTATCACAACAATTAGGACTCCGGTATCGAGTCAGGCTTTTTCTCATTTTTGCACTTCTTACGATATTCATAGGCGAAACTTATAGTAATCATGATCTACTGCTCCAAAGCGAATTCTGAATAAAATTTGCCGAACCCTGAAATACATTTAGCAACAACCCGAACACAAAACTGCTAACCTCTGTTTAGCACCTCTACCATTCGTTTCGCATACGAATAGCCGAAGTTTGAGTCGTGTGGGGGTCCCATATGCAAAGAAGTCTCGTCAATCGGATATGTTATGTCATCTGGAAATATGCAACTGGACAGACAGGAGACGACTTTGTTAACGTCAGTCTCGTGTGCTACCCGAAGGACGTTGTCGTTGATTTGCATGTTGACTCTAAAGAAGTCTAGATTGCGTGCCATATTCGCGTAGAGGCCTCCCACAAGAGCTGCTAAGTGGAGGACGTGTGTGGGTTTGTATTTGGCAAAGAGAGCTCGAGTGCTTTCAAGATCACTAAACAGAAAAGTAAAATTAACAGTCGAGTTTTGAGCCTTTTGATCATTCAACTCAATATGAAATGCAAGTTTCCAATTTCACTGAGGTCGAGCATAGTTTTCCCTCAGGCTAGCTGTTGTGCAATAATGTTCATGGGATTCTAAAAAAATTTAAGAAGTTTTATGATACCGATGCTCTCTAAATGCTCCACATTGAAAGCTACTTCATTTTAAAACTTTCAACTCGGTTTTTTGTTCGGATCATCATCACTTCATAAAAATCCTATTACTCACATGTGTCCTTATTTAAGCTTTTACTAATAGTTCCGGGAGGGTATAGTAGAAATTATAGTAAAGTGACAAATTATCGGAAAACGCCTTTAATGGGGTCCCATCCGCCCGGAAATTTAACTATGCGCTCTATAATTCTATGCCTTAAAAATCATGAACAATCTCTCGTTGTAGCCTGTAAAATTGGAGGACTTACAACAACGATGCGTTTCAAAAGATTGGAAATATTTCCCCGGAGAAGCCAAAACGCAAATGTTTTTAAGATGTACAAATTTTCATTTTAAAAAGTCACATCTTTTACCTTAAATAAGAACTGAAATAACAATAATTAATCTTTTTAATCACAATTGTGAAAAAATGGTCAAAACTGCCAGAAACAGGCAGGTGTAAAAATCAACGTCTGTGTTACTTACTTGAGATCACCATCTTTAGAAGTGCAGAATATCCATGTCTCACCCTCTCTGTGTTCACCTGAACAGTTTTCATCGATAAAACAAGAAATCGTTAAGACTTTAACAGTGAGCTACTCGCGATAGAAAACGGCTCCGATGTGATCTTTCAAGTAAAAAGATGATGTGAAATAAGATAGCCAACATGTCCGTCCGAAGAGGAGCCTTGAGAAAATGATGAAAGTAATTCATGTCAAGCCCATATAATTGTCCAGGCCAACTAATTTCATTATCACTAACATTTCTAACCTCATGTTAAGCTTGGGGGACTTTCTAAACACGTCTGTGGCCGATTGATATCAATTGCATAGATAAATAAAAGTGGAATCAATCAAAAGTTCATACAAAAAATATTGTAATTTGATTTCTGATTTTCTTCAGGATTCTCATTGTTAATAGCGAAGAAAGCGAAAGAATTTTTCCTATATATATTTTCTGAATTCAATTTCACATCAAACATATATTTCATAATTTAACTTTCAGTGTTGTTGAAATATTTTGTGTGTGTGTATTGTGTGCGCGTGTGGTAGTGCGCGCTTGTGTATTAGGATGTATATGAGGTCTCATCGAAGCGTAGTTTAACCGGCATAAAGACTTAAATAAGAAACTTATTCAAATGCAGATTTCAAAATCACCAGTAAACTTTTGAGGTTTTGCTCTTTTTGCTGCTTAATATCTTGGTCACATTAATGATAGGGTGGAGTGTTTTCTAAAGTTCCATTCATTGCTTAATGTTTCAATAAGCAACTACAGGATTAATTTACATTGAAAACGTATTTTTAGACAATAAGAGGGCTTTTTTTCTGCTGTAAAGCTTTCTTTGCTTAATCGTTGCTCTCAGGCGCGTTAATTAAAACCGTATGAGCTTTAATTTCATCAAGTCAAACGTGTTAAATTCATTACACTTAAAATTAGGGCAAACTGAAAAAAGAAATCAATGTTCGTCAGTTTGGTGGTTTGAATGAAATTAGAAATATTAAAAAAAAAGTAATTAAAAATATTCTATAAGTTTTTGCATGAAACCGAAGAAAATTTCTTTTATATTTCAGTTCCGGAGGGTGGAATAGCTTAGTATCCATTTGGGAACGTATGATGTTCGTACAGACAAAAAAGGGTTCAGAGGCAACAAAAATTGGCTCCACGTTTGAATCACTGTATTTCGGTTCGAAAGATAAAAGTAAGAAAATATTTTCGAATAAAGTCATAAGAGATTAATCGCTATTCAGCGTTAATCGCTATTTAGACTATTTCTTTAAAAGCGTATAAATTTCGATTCGATTCAGGCTTCAACATAATTTCGCTGGTTGAAACATGCCAAATTTCTCGGGGGGGGGGGGGGTTTAGGATAAGGGATTTTTTTAGGAACTCAATGCCCGATCGATATCAATTGATTTCTCAGCGAAAAAATTGGTATCAAAAAAATCTCCAACAGAAATTATTGTAGTAAATCGATTGCTGAACTTTTTAGACGGTTTATTGTACCTTGAGAGGAAAGCTAAGCTTAGGATTTATATTTTCCTTTTTTGTTCAAATCAATTACAAATTTTTCGATATGCGCGTGCTTTTCTCTTTGCGAAGGTCTTATGTTTTTGTGTCTATATAAGTGTGCGGCATGTGTGGAAAAAGGATTGGATATATGATATCATACGTTAATATGCGACCATACTTTCAAAAACTGAGTTCAATTTCAAGTTAGATTTGTTGTTCTCCTTGTTAGTTTGCACCTTGAATGCAATAATAATAAGCTTTATAAGGTCTATTCGAAGTATAATTCAAGCTGCTTAAAAAGTAGTATAATGCAGAATTCAGATTTTCCGTAAATTAAAATTTTAAAAAGCATTAGTCAATTTTTAAAGGCTTGCTCGCATTTTTGCGCTTCATGCTGATTGTTCATTTATTCACGCTAATGACAGGTCGTACGTGGTCTTCAAACAAGGTTTGTTTTTTTTTGATTTCTTGGCCTCCCAGGTGCTTTGATCAAAAACCACATACTCTCTATAAAGACAGCAGGTCAAATCTGTTACCAAAATGATTTATTTAACCAAAAGATTAAATAAATTGGACACAATTTTTTTAAATCAAAAACATAGTTAGTTTTATGGCTTTCGCTCCCAGTTTTTGAAACCAGTTTTACTTTGTCAACCAGGCACGTTAAATAATTATCACAATTGCCATCCAGGGATGCATCGTCTCATTCGTTTAATAGTCTTGTTACAAATGTAATGATTTTAATGACTTACATTTCAAAATCATAAGATTTAAATTTCTTTTCACAGTGCTTTATTTCAGCTTCCTGTTAATCTGCTTTCGTTTAGAATTAAATTTGTTATTTCTAACCAAGACTAAGCTTAAAGTGAAATTGAAAGGTTTTGCTTGCGAGAGGGCGGATAAGAACATTGTGTGGATTGTCGCTCCGTACCTGCTCTGCTTTACGTTTTGTTCAGGACTTATTTTTTTACAATTCAAAGATTTGAAAAGTATTGGGAAGCTGTCTTTTAACGACTCGAAGAGGAGTACTGGAGAAGTCCTTTTTACGACTCGGAAGAGTATTGGAGAACTCCTTTTTACGAAGAGTATTGGAGAAGTCATTTTTTAATCAATTTTATTGGAGTCAATTTTGAAGCAGGCAATGAAACACGTGAAAAAATGGATTATTTTTGAAGCTGAAAAAAATGAAGAGTACAGCGAAAAGAAAATGATATTAAGTTCATATCGCTGTTTTCTAGAGAGCGAGAAATTGAGGTGTGAAAAAAAAACTCTGTAAGCGAGAGAAATTTTTCGTTCACGGGCGGCATTTTAAAGCAGTATTCTTTTCATTTTTTGAGAGGTTTGTTTATGATTCCGTTTCCATTTTAGGCTGGTTTTCGTAGTGGTTTCAAGGTTTCTGGAAAATCATATTAAATTTATGCTAATTCGGAGGTTTTTCATGTATTTTGCTGATTTTTCGCCTAACGATTGCAATTTTTTGACGATTGTTTTGTTTTACAGCCTCAAATGGGTATCAAAAAGACCCCTATTACTTGAGCAAATTTTAGATAGCAAGTGGTGACAGTTTTGAGTGTGGATATGAAGCATTTTTTGTTAAGAAATATGACAAAAAAATGGCGAAAATTGAATCCATTTTTCTTAATTTTTTTGGAGTTTTTCGTTTTTTTCTCTGTTTTTTGGACAAGCTTCTCAGCCTATTATGACTTGACTACTGTCATGCGAGCATCTGGATACCCTATCGGCTGAAAAGAATTTTTCTTTGTATTTATTTGCTTTTGTAATATTTATAAAATTATTAACTTTTTCCAGTTTTTTAATCCAAGTTGTTTATAAGAGCTTATTTTTTTCATGAATTGTCTTCATGTATTTTTAGAAAATTCTCATAAGTGGTTTTAGTAGGTACTTGTTGGTTTGATGAAGTAATTTTGGCAGAGACGGTTGTTTCGGTATCTCAATTTATAAAAAAATTTTTTATCATATTTTAACAGGTTTGATTTTATTGTTTTTACTTTGTTTTATGGTTTTGTTTCAAGATAATCAAAAATTAGTGGCGGTATGTTTTGTCTGATGAGTAGTTGGATGGCGTTTACATGGATTTCCACTGCGAGTCGTTTCCGAAATTCTTCCGGCTATGTTTTCTTTAAGATCTGTTTGCACATTTTCATGATTTTTGAAGTCAAATTGGAGTAGTGGTTTTGGTCACGCCGAAACAGGAAGTGGAGCGATAAAGTGAGTGGTTTTGCGGCGTGTCAGAAATTCGATAAATAGATTTATCATTTAAGCCTAGCAATGATACTCAGCAACCTATAAAAACATCAGAATCGAAAAAAATGATGTGGAATGTTAGAACAGTACAGCAGACCATGTCAAAATATATAGTTTGAATCCCATTAATTAAATGAGAGAAAAGATGAGCTATGTTATTTTCTATTGTCCAAAATATGATGCTTAGTCAGCAACCTATAAAAAATGACAACTTTGATAACCAAAAATGTTATTTAATAGGAAGGTGAGGGAAGCTATTATCAACAACATCAGCATTTTCTAATAATTCAGCATTTTGATCTCATAAATTAAATGAGAGCGAAAGAGCGATGGCGGCGGAGCTTTAGTACCTTATGCTTGTTGAGATGAAATTATGCTTCATTAACTTAGTAAGTTGCCCTAAGCAAGTTGAGCTTCATCTAAACTTGGTTGACTTAAGCATGTTGGGCTTTAGACTTAGCTTGGTTACCTCATCTAAGTTGAGTTCAAGCTAGGTTCACATCGAAAATTGTAAAATCGCAAAAAAACAAGGGAGCGATGTCAGTTTTCAATGTTCTAACCCAGTTGTTCGATGCAGTGCTTGACAGCCTTGCCGACTAGTCCTCCCCCTCCAGTCACCAACACAGTCCTGTTCTCACTAGCCATTGATGGTATAAACAATATAGAACAATATTAATACACTGACTTCTAGTCGACTTCAGTTGCACGTTCCTCCCTCTTTCCACCTGATATGTATTAGAATAATGAATAATCAATGGACACTTACGTACGCTGGTATTGTACAGTATCTTCAGAGGAATAAAAACAAACCAAATTCAATCTGAAAAACGGACATTAATTTATCATAAGATTTCATATATTCGCCATGGATGAAGTAAACAATGAACACACTATAACTGTATCTTTTCCCTCCCTGTTCACGTGATGACTCTTAACAGAAAGACTCGTAACTGGCTGGTCAGTAGCCATTTAAGAGAAAGTATTTGTCCTTAAAAATATGCACGATAATCGATCTTAAAAAGATCGAAATTTCACAACAATTTACAATATAGGTGTCAAATAACACTATAAAGCTACTGACACATGTAGTTGTATAACTAATAAAATAGGCCTTCAGTAGACACCGCATTTGTCAAATATAGTTTCAAAAAAAATTAGTTTCATACCAGAAGCAGTCAAATTCACCCCCCAACACCCCCCACCCTCTCGCCCACACAAACAATCACGTACATGTAAGCAAACAAACACACGCAAACGCACACACCACCACCACCACACCACACTACACCACATCGCACAAACACTCCACATGACCCACCCCCCCCCCCCCCAACACACACACACACACACACACACATACACACAATTTATCGTTTTCAAATTTATAGCCATAGCGTTTCTCATTACCGGCGTCTGAGATTGATAAAAAGTGGGGTTGAAACCAGCAACAAATAACAATATACCGTTCAAAGAGATTTTAAAATGAACGCCTAAAAACGTATAATAAAAAGCATCAATAGACGGCAACAAACCTGTCCAAAATGGCTGATTATAAAATGATAAACGTTATTTCGTATATTCGTACAAACAGAAAACAAAAAACTACACCATTGACAACTCAAACTACCAATGATATAGCTGAAGTGAATGTAAAACACTTCTAAAATGATAGATTAAATATTGAATATAAAAAAATATAAAGATACATACAACGCAAGGGGCCACAAATGGTGCAAAGTTTGCGCACAGCTTAAAATATTAATTCTTTATATAAGAGAAAAAAGTAAACGCAGCATTGAAAACAAAGGCCACGAAAACAATATTTTCACTCACACACAAATGCACACACACACAAACCACACTAATAATGGTTAATTTTCAATAGTCTACTTTTGCAGTGTTAAATAGAAGAGCGGCGACAAAATCAGCACAGATTGGTCATCGTCAAATTAAAATCTACAACTAAATCATACTCCACATTTTAAACAATGACTTGATCCGTGTACAGATGTGACACACCAGTACACAACCAGCGACAGCATGGTGGCCGGGCAATAGATCGAAAGGACAATAGATCGTAAATTATTCTCCATTCGCATTGGATGAAAAAAGCGTGGCTGGGACCTGTCAATGATGAGAATAAGATACCAGTTAACAAAAAGGGTCCAAGTTCAGAAACAATAAAGTTTTTGAAATAAAATCAAGATCATTAAAACATTTAGATATCCACTGACGGCATTAAATGTGTACATTGAAACATCAAAAGGAAGCCAATGATACATGACATTAAGCACGATAATCTTTACGACAACCGAAAGATCAATTAATACAAGCAAAAACAAGAAAAGTGCGGGGAAAAAGCGTGCAAGCCATTCAGAACACAAGCTATTCGCTCAATACTTTATACATGTTCAATTGGTCCTTTTTTCAATGCCAATATGAACTGTCATTCTTGTGGCAAATAGACAAAACCAAAAACTCACAAATTTGAACAAAGAACCAAATTTTATTGACACTTGTTTTTTATCAAAGCTACTGAAATCATTGGGTTTCAACTGAAAGAATTGAATAGTTCACTTATGCCGCAACAGGAACCCAATGAGACCAGCCGTTAATCGGAATAAGTCTAGTGACTACTAAAGTTGCGCCGAATGGGAACTATCATTATTCTCATTATGTGACAGGATTTCAAAAAAGCAACAAAACTGTTAACAATTATCCAAAATTAAAGAAATTTGAATCAAAAATCGTAGTATAAGTAAAACCAATTTAGTTTTTGTTTCGGCAGAAAGAATATGGGACCTGTTATTAGCAATACCAAAAGATCGAGCTACATGTTGTGAAATATGACTAAAAAAGGCGCAAAATCTTGTTCTTTTGAATGTTTTTCAGAGTTATAACAGCCGATATGTATCCACTCAAAGCAAATAGATAAGCTCACTTGATACTCTTTAGGACACGAACTGGACTTTTGGTTAATGTGGTTAAGCCATAGATCTACAACAAGGAGGCTCGGTAATGTGCGATCGCACAAAAGGTTCCGACCCCGCTCATCCACAATTTTGTTATAATTGTCTACCAAATGAGGAACAGATAGAAAAACCCCAAAATTCAAGTATTTCTCAAAAAAAATTGTAAATGAACGGAAAGGTAGCCACCAAAGAACAAACTCAGTGGCGTAAAAATGATGCATTAGAATGATGCGATATGCCAATATTAAGAAAGCGAGTCAAGACGAACAGCAAAATCAAACAACAACAAACATTAACTAAATCAAAAACTTTATGTCCGTTTTAAAAAACAAAAGTTAACAACGATGTCAAAATAGCGTCAAGTCAAAACTGAACCAAAATATCTTCTAACTCATTAGAAAAGATATGGGACCAGTCCATAGTAAGGCTTGGTAACAATTAGAAAACAAAGAACAAAAACAATAAAGTTAAAAAATGTGCTTATTTTTTTTTAAAAACAAATACTTTCAAAGTAATGAAAACTAATAGAAATCAACTAAAATATCCCATAGGTTCACGATTAACAATGCTTCTATAAAACGGAAATAAAAACTGTGGGTAATCAATTTTTTATGAGGTTACAAAGAACAACAAAGAGACAACCAACACAAAGTCAATTAAAACTTGCCAGAAAACGCTTTTGAAGCCGTAAAGCCATACTTTGGCCCTCAAAAAATGTTTGATTGCACATTCATTGAACACCAATAATGTATTATGAGAACTCTCGTTGTTGAAATTATGTAACAAGTCGACAAACAGATAAAAAGGCAAAATTAAGTAATACTTGTTTTTTTTTCGAAAAAAAAAAATTATTTCCTAAGTCATGAAAGCCGTTAACTACGAAAAAAACTAAATATGATTGTTTCTTCTTTCAAAGAAAACCCTTGAGACTTGCATTATCCGAAATATGTCATATGTCTACAAAAAGAACGTCAAATATGACAAAAATCAAAAATTAATTTACTTTTTCGTGAAAAACCCGTGTCGAAGCCAGTAAAGTCATAACGAATGATTTGAAAACATTAGGTTTTATGACACAAAACATTTTGACGCTTTCCCGCGACACCAAAATTGTCATATTTGGCTGGTAATAAACGAGACTAGGTAACAAACAGACAAAAAATGATCAAAATTGCGAAATTGAGGTGTTTTTTTATTTTGGAAAACAATTATTTTCAAAGTCATGAAAGGCATCAGCTGTCTACTATCATCAGCACACTGGCTCATATATTCTTCCATTAAAAACCAATGAATATGTGGCATTGAACAGGAAATTTCAAACGACTAAAAAGACAAAGTAAAAACGACTGTTCAAACGACAGTTAAAAAAATTCAATTAAATTTTTCGAGAAGTTAGTGTCGAAGCAGTTAAAACCATAATCATTATCTTTAGAGGTTTTAATATTATCAATTTTGCCTTCTTATGGAATTCCAATAATGTCATATGTGAAGTGTCATTAACGCTATAATGTGCCAAAACTAGAAAACGTGAAAAATGGGCAATTACCTAAAAACAAAAAAAATGAAATCTAGTATATCAAAGCCAGAAAACCATGACTTAAGGCGTAAAACCGCAAAAGAGGTTAAATCTCAAATCAGTAGAAAGAAAAAGCATATTTGCTTTGCTGACACTAAGCTACAAGTTGACAAAATTAAGAAAAAATAGGCAAAATTTAATAAACCATTATTTAAAAGTCAAATATTTTTAAATTTCAAAACAACCAAATGCTTCCAAGTAAAAAACTAGATGCAATAATTTGGAGCAACTTATGGAACCAATTGGACCTATCACTATTGAGCTTTGATTTGAAATGCTCTGTTCTTTAATCAATAAAAAAGATCGAATAATTTAGTTTAAAAAAAGGCCGACTGATTACAATGCGAATTATTTTCGGATTGTAAGTCCACGATTGCTCCAAAACTAGCCCTGCAAATGTTGTTCGTCCATTAGGAACACTTATTTATTCAAAATTTATAGATATAGATATTTTGTTAGTTAAAAAAATCAAAGACAAATGCTGTGTTCTTGATAATCAACGAGTAATGTTAGCAAAAAAAACATTAAAGTTTTAATTACAGAGCACTATCAACGGAAGTTGAAGTAAAAATAGCCCCCTTTTGAGTCTACAGAGATTGTGTTAGTCAAGTTTGGGTGAGTAAATCCAGCAAATTTAATCAAAGTGGACTAAAGAAACTGATTGTGCTGTTTTTGATGAAAATTTTGAAATATTTAGCCAGAATTTTTCACAACAAAAATTAAATAAAAATAAACGACAATACTTTTTGTATTTAAAAATAAAATAAACAACACTTTCTTACAAAAACTTAACAAATTTTAGCAACATTGACGATATTTTAGTCAAAAATTCCGGAAAAAAGAATAAAATCAACGGAATTCACTCTATTTTCTCAAAAGTTTAAACCTCGATAAAACTAAATAAAAAAACCAAAACTAAAAAAAATTTTAATTCCAAAATCTACGCTGGACGAGCTTTCTAATGAAACCATTCTCAACTCTGTATGGTGAATATATCAATCGGCTCAAGAGGGGTCGGAACAAAAAATACAAAAAATGAAGACAAAAGAAAAAGTCATTGAAGTTTACGAAAACTATCGAAGCCATAAAAAATCATGAGGCACTCTCTGAAAACAAAATATATGTCCATCAGGCCTCATTTGGACGTATACGGAATCTGTCATGAATGGAAACTTCAAATGGAAATTGACTTGCCTGTAATTGACATTAACAAACAAAAAATTTGCGATAAGATTAAAAACAGCGCTCCATTATTACTCAAAACCTTTTGATTGCAAAAATACACGATAGGACCGATCTTAGGCTTTCCATCGCCGTCCGTCTATTGAGAATATGCAATTACTCCAAGTCATAGCGTAAAGTGTAAGTTGAAACGTTTGTTTTAAAAAACATTTGATGTATTTATTAAAATTGAACAAAAATTGCACTAAAAGTGAACAAAATCAGATAAACTATCAAATGTTCACAAAAACTTTATATCTAGATAATTCAGTCGAAGAAGTCAAATAAACTCTAGATTGGTCATCTTAACCAAGTTCAGCTCAAATTGACAGTGGTGAGCTGAAATCTTGGTCAGCTAAGTTAAACTCAAGCTCGGTTTACATCAAAAACCGGAAAAAAGCACAGAAAACTCAATAAAACTCGCATGCGAAGCCCTTTTATGCTATAAGAAACATATTCGGCCGTAGATAAATGAATTAGAATTTAAAAGCAGCTTTTAAAAAGGCTAACGCCAAAAAAATTGCTCGCGTAGCGACATTTTTTAACATAAACCTTCCAACGTCAGACAAATTGATGGGGGCAACATAAAGCAGAGGGGCTGTAGCATAAATAATTTGTATGTGTTCAAAAAACCGTCCATGGAAGTGTTCAAACCCCCAACCTCTGGCGTAACAAATTGAAGCAATAACCACTCGACAATCAGTGACTTGTGGTAACTTAACTCATTTATGTTCGCAATTCAGCAAGAAAGAATGTTTGGTGGAGCGAAAAATTTGCATAATAAACACTGCCGGTAGAATAACGAAAATGACTAAAAAAATCGTGCAACATATGTCTAAAAAAATAAGTAAAGAAATAAGTTTGTGAAAAAACTGATAAAAAAGAATTAAGTATCTGATTTTATAAAAAAATATGCTACAAACAAAAAAACATTTGAACGAAAAGCAGACGCAACTTTCAGTGTATGGGTGTGGTGGGGCAGGGTGGCGGGCCGGGGTAGGTAGAATTGTGGGTAGGTGTGCGAGTGAGTAGGCGGAGTAGGTAGGAGGGGGGTATTTGCGGGGGGATTAGGCGCGGGGTTAGGTAGATGCGGAGTGGTTGTCGGACGATGGAGTGGTTAGGTGTGGTGGCGGTGAGTGAATAAAGACTTTGAATATTACTAGCAGTTCCTAAATACATTGTATAAGTACGTAAGCTACTGTAACAGTATAATCTCTAAACAGAAGTCTATTATCGAAAAAAGTCAAAATCCAAGTCTTGCACAAACTTGCTTCGGCTAAAAAGAACCCGTATCACATCAATACTCCTCTTCGAGTCATAAAAAGACACACACGTTTAAACTAATTGCCTCAAGCTCACTCTCATTAGAGAGCAATTAATAACATCTACTTTTAAAGCTACGAAATAAGGATGAATGAAATAATAGAAACTCTCTGCAATCGTTACAATTGATCACTTCACCCATTTTCTAAATGTTACGCTTTCCCCTAACTCTTCAATGTTCTCCCCCACCAATATAAACGGAAAACCCTTTTACAAATACTAGAAAACGACTCCAATAATTATTGACTTCTAATAAAGATAATGAATCTTTTCTTTTTGAGCTCCCCAGTTACAGAGCACGGGTCACTGCATAGTAAATGATTATTAAAAAAAGCACGTGCGTCTAGGGGGTACAAATAATATGCATCCAGTAAACTGAGGAGGTGGGGGGTCGGGGCACAAACGGGAAAGATCCAGGACCATTCACCGGTAGTCCTTTTCTAGTCGTAAAAATACAGTTGATTATTTGAGTGGTAAAAATAAAGATAAGGTCAATGTAGCTTCAACTTCGCACATATGATAAGATTTCGTTCTTCTAATTTCCCAACAACTGATGACATTTGGCACATCGAGATATCAACATCATCTTGCAGATTGACAAGTCGAGATCGACTTTTTATCTCACAAGGAATTGTTTTCGTGTTTTGTTCGATTCTAAGTTGCTTTTATAAAAGTAATAGAATGAAAATCGGATCTTTTCCGTTTGTGCCCCCCCCAGCTTAGTGGGCGCATATTATTTGCACCCCCCGACGCACGTGCCATATTTTTACATAATGATTTACTATGGAATCACATGTGCTCTGTAACTGGGTGTGCATAACGTACTGGGGGGCACAAACGGAAAAGATCCTGAAAATCTAACAATATTATATACCACTTATTTCAGTGTTTAAGAAAAGAAATAAAACAGAAAATAACAACAAACTCCCCCCCCCCAACCCGCATTCCCTTCAGCCGTGCCTTCGTTGCTATACTGACAAACCCATAAATTGCGAGATATCCTAAGCAAATTTCAAGTTCCTGGAGCAAAGCAAAATAGATTTGGTATCAACTCTAGACATACATTTCAACAGCCCTGAAACGCTACATTCCGACGCGTTAAAAAGAAGTAAATCAAAGTTGAAGAAAGGAGGAGGGATTTGAATGTTGACGTTTGTGAACTACCGTCTGAACCATTCAACTAAGAACAATTGAAATTTAGATTAGACGCGTCATAAGGGCCTTATCTCTGCACATGTTTGCATTCAATAAATCTTCCTTCGCACGAATTGTACCTGATGATTATGACTGACGGTTGTATGCAGATAACATTTTGGGACTTCAAATGACATAACTGCAATTTGGGAACCTCATAAGAGCCTCAAAGTAAGATTTTTTCATTTCTATACATATAAACAAAATTAAGCGTGATCAGAATGGGGAAAGCATTAGCTTTTTATTCTCTTATTTGATCTGCATTCTTTTTCCTTGATGAAATAGAAGGAAAACACTGGAATTCGTATTTAAGTTTCTCAATTTAAAAATTACCCGAAATATGAATCAAGGTTATGTCAGATTTTATTTTAAAAAATTACAAAATATTTTAGTTATGGGTAATATTTTAGTCAACAATGGAGCTATAACAGTTCAAGACGGGCAAGCTCTCACTCTAAAATATAACTAAACTGTACGCAAACTTCAGTAGCGGTGAAAATTACATTCTAAACCCTTACTAAGTGCTTCCTAACGTTTAAAGAAAAAGTCTTTTTTTTTTTAAAAAAAAAAGTTTAATTGCTTTGCCGAAATACCATTTATAACGGGCGGCAAATTTCACTGCCCAACTTACTGCCAGCATTTGATGCTTTAACGTTCTCTATCCTTTTAGTTTCACACCAATTAGTATTAGGATAAACGGAAACTAAAATGTAAAGGACGTTGTTCTTAAGTTTCACTACTCATTTTTACGTCATCAAGTCAAGAATTTAATACGCTAATTAAAATCATAACTACATACTAAAACCAGATACTGAAGTAAAAACCTGAAAAAACACCGCTGGTTCAAAAACGATTGAAATAGCACCAGTGTAGTACCAATTTAGCATGCCACCAGCATTTAAGCAAAACAAAAAAAAACTAAAAGCTACCCTGAAATGGTGAACTTCACAGTTAGACTCTGTACTGTGCGCTTGCACATAGAGTCCCGACCAGTCAAATGGGAAATTGGTGCTTAAGATTATAAAGGTAGAAGGCAACATTTAGTTTCCAACAATTAGTTTCCAAGAAAAATCAGTTTTGAAAATGCCGCAGCAGATCGTGGTCCCAAAAGATTCCAGATATAGCTTACACGCACAAGGTAAATTTATCTGAAGAAACAGCTGAACCTAGCTGACAGGTACTTGAACGGACCTTAGCGTACCTCAACCACCACCTGAAAGGGGACACAACCTGAAATTTTACCTTAATTATTCTAACCCACTTCAGTGGGGTGAGGAACTACATACTGCAATAGGTTTTTTTTGTACAGTCAATTTTGTCCGATCGATAAAACCATGGTACAGAGTTGTGGGTGGTATCATTAGAAAGCCCATCCAGCATAGAATATGAAAATCAAAGATTTTTTTTGTTTTCGCTTTTTATAGGGAGTTATCGAGGTTTAAAGTTTTGTGAATAGAAGACAAAAATCCGTTGTTTTTTTTTCACATTTTGCGTATTTTGGACAGAGTTTTTGTCAATTTTGCTAAAATTTGATTAATTGTTAACAGTAGTAATATTGATTATATCCTTACAGACTGAGGAGGGTTGCTGAATTGTTCGATCCGGGTTTTTTTGGTTTGAATTTTAGCTAAATTTTTCAAAAGTCACTTTTTTCTTAAAAATTGGACCAAAGATATGCTTTTTAGCCCACTTTCATTAAATTTGCTGAAGTAGACACTGCATTTTAAAATTACGGTCATAATCTTCGTAAAAGATAACATTCAAAAAAAGAACAACTTGTTCTCTCGCTGGCTTTATGTGTCTTCATGAACTATAATTATGAGAGTTTTCTCAAATTTAAATTCGATAATTATACAAATAGCAATTATTATTTTTTATCTATTTCGCCACCATTTAAACAATTGTGCTTTTTTGGCCGCGCAGCAATATCAGTGCTGATATTGATCTCCAGGGATACTCACGGTAAATTTTTTTGAAGATTTTATTGAGCGCGCCTTTTTTAAAAAAATTTCGCATTTACAATTTTTATGTGATTTACTGGCAAGAATATCAAATCAGGGCTCATTTATTGATAGATAATATTTACAAAAATGATGCCCAACAACCATATATTACGGTTTCGGAGTTAAGATTATGGTTTCAATGGCAGTAACCAAATATTTTCGTAAAAGTTTATGGAGTTCTTATGTTTTGCTTTCAATTGTTGTGATTTTGTAGCCCAATGACTTAGTCTTCCCAATCAAAGATCCTATTGGCTTTTAATCACGTATAAGTGAACCTACAGAATGCTTCCAGTTGATATCTAATGTCTATGACTTTGTATTTATTTGTTTTAGGAAAATGTCGGAGCATTTTTAAACTTTGACAATAATTGATCTTATTTCTATCAACTTCTGTTGTAGTTTCAACAAAACCAGGCCCAAAACCATCTCCTGAAATTTATAAATTGATGCCTGTAACTGTTTTATTTTTAACTAAGGGTTTCTTGGTTTTGAATCTACAAGTGTTCAATTTTTTTTAGCATAATCGCACATTTTCTAAGTTCAGTTTGTTTCCTTGACGAATAATCACATTATTGACAAGTGCACAAGGTTGAAATAGGCGTATCTGAATATGTTAATTTTTTGTTGAATAGTTTATGCTTTTGGGCTGAGTTTTTTGCCTATTTTGGTCATTATCTTTGTTGCTGTTCGCCACATACCTGATAATGATAGGTCTCAATTGCTTTTTCAAGACGTATAGCTAAACATTTTTAAAGCTTTTAGTTTATAGCTATTTGTTAAAATGACTTTCAAATTAGATTTTTAAAAAAATTCAACTGTCTTCTTTTTGCTTTCATTTTTGTCACCATGTAACTCAATCTGACTAATAAGAGTCTCTAATATTTTGGTTGAATAAACATTATTTTCTCGGTTGCAAAATATACTTTGACTGATGGCTTCGACCGTTAAGTTCCATCAAAATTTTAACTGTTCAATTTTTACTTCAATTTTCTATACTGTAATTGTTATTTTGTAGTCTCGGGATTAAGACAGATCCAATTGGCTTCCTGAGTTGTTGCAAACTAATCCATCTCTTTTTGTTGAATTCTTATGCCTGTTATGACTTTTGAAATTATTTGTTTTCAAAAACATCTGTGGATTTTTGATCTTCGCCATCTTTTAAATCGTTTTTTGGTTAGTTTATTCCTGACAGCAGTTTTCGCTTCAACGATCTGTTTCTCGGCTTTGTTACTTCTGTCACAACCATATTGCATAAAATGTGATTTTTTAAATATATATTTGTACATTTTAAAGAATTTCCAACTGGCTTGAAAAGATTACGAAACTGAACATTCTTAATGTTTTTAGTGACAAGTGTATGGTTTTAACGGCTTCACTGTCACTTTCAAGCAAAGTTTAATTGAACTTTCTAAATTTTTCAATGTTTGTCCTTCACGTATATAGGATAATGACAGGTCTGAATTGCGTTCTATGGAGATATAGATGAACATCTTAGTGACTTAAGTCAATATCTAAAGATATTGAATACTTGTTTTCAAAAATAGAAACGTATTCTTGAGCTTCGCACCTTTTTGGTCTAGCAGCTTTTTTTGGAATTTTTTACATCTTTTTGGGGACCTGTTACCAAGTCGCAATGAGGTGATATATTTTCTATGAAAGTATAGGTTTGTTTTGATTAGGTTTTATCTGCTGCGAGTTTAATTGTATTATGATTTTTTCAATATCCACATCGAGTTTTGGTCGTAATTAATGTTTCCTATTTGATTTTTATTATAATCGTTTCTAGCATTCCTATTAACAACAAGTTTTATCGGCCCTCTAGTGCGGAATTACTGCATTCCATTAGTGGTTTATTGAACGATATGTATATTTTTAAAAGTTTTCTATCTCTTCATCATTTGGTAGGCACTTAAGTCAAGAATGTGGGTGAGCAGGATCAGAACATTATGTGCGTACGCACATTGGCCAGCCTACTGGTTTACCTTTAAAATTCCCCAAAATAACGGTGTGGTAAAATAAAATGAAGAGGCACCCAGGATTATGCAAAATTTGCTTAAAAACAAAGGAGCTCGATGATGTGCGCTCATCAATTTTAATCAATATCTTTGATACTTAACATTAATTTCAATTTTAACGAAGAATACGAGAGTATGATTCCTTTCTCAATGACCTTAAAAATAATTGAGGGAAAATTACAAGAATAAGACGTATAGAGAACGTAGAGAAATCGGTGAAAGAAGGCTGACAATTCGCGAATATTTTGTAGTCATCATACCAGGCAATTCAAAGAAATAATTAGCAATGTTAACAACTCTTTTTGCCTGTTTATATTTATCTTCAACAATGGCCGTGACTACTCCAAGGAAAAAATATGAAAGACTTAGAAATAACACAGGCTTTTTGCCCTCAAAAATTGTCAAGGAACAATCACAAAGAAAAAAGACCCTCCCTAATAACTTCCTTCTTTAACTGTAAAAATCGACATTGAAAGGCGCCACAAAGCATAAGTATTCAACCTCTAGCAATTCAAGCTCTCAAAAACAAAACAAAACAAAACAAAAAAGGTTTGATTCAAAACAAAAAAAAAACAGCGAACAGTTAATTATAATACAAAATATTCTCTTCTTTCGTTTACTTTATTATCTCATTATATAAATTCCATATTTACGCCAAAAAAGTATAGTTGATAACAACCGAATATAGGTATATATTTCATAACATTAGTACATGTTTTCATATCCTTTTCCTGCTAAAATTATCCGCCATTTACTTCATTTTCATACCATTAAATACACAATTTTTACCTTTTGGTACTTTTGCTCATGATGCGCTTTTTAAGCTTAGCTGGGAATGTTCATACAATGATTCGATACCCCTCAAGGTTGCATTAATAAGATTTAATTTCCTCTATTTCAGTTCAACCTATGCTCTTACAAATTCTCGCCCTTTGATTCTATTTTGTAATTAAATTTTCAACTGTTGTCATCAATAGAGCCGAAATGTTGTGTTCTACCTTATAATTGAACACTTTATAATTTCACGTTCATTGTTACCGTTATACTTCATTCATATGAGATACAATTGCGTTTTTCCTTTCTTAAATTGTCCAATTCAACTTCAAAAAGAGACTCATATACAAACAATTGATCAGAATAAATAAAACACTGTTTTGTTCTGTCTTTAATGACAACAACGTACACACTAGGCCATCAAAATAATAGAAAACGGTGATTGTTCAATTTTTTATGGTTCTTTTATTTAATTCCAAAAACTGTAAACACGAACCAACTTTTGCTTTAAACTGATTTAATTTGATTCGATATTCGGTAACCCAAAAGTTGTGAGATTCCGACGGCCCCTCGCTAAGCTGACAAAAAATTCCCTGGTTATTTGATTATCTTGCACTTACTGTAGACAACTTTACCACCCCTCAAATTACAGCAATTAGTCCAAATAATTTGAAGCTCTCTGCTATTCGTGAAAAATTTGACAGCTTCGGTTGAATTCAGAAGATTGTTAATATTTTTGTTCACAAAAATAAAAAGACATGCATGAAGTCAAATTGTAACAGCCGTATCAGTTAACAATAGCTGTCACAAGTGATTTCACAATTATTTATCTTATTCTGTTTAGAACAGTCACCTCCAACCTCAACAAACAACTCAAGTGAGTCGATGCATTTGTCAACCTGTGCTATTTTTCAACTAAATTTATCTATTAACTTTTTAACTCAAAAAGCAAAATATGAAAAAGGGTTGTTATTATATCGTTGTCTCGTGGAAACGGCGCACTGAAATTTCTTAAAGCCTCGCCGGCTGCCGAGTTGCTCGCATACAACAGGCGGGAAGCTCTTCAATTGTAACTTGTAAGAAAGGGGTTCTAACATAAATTTTTTTGCTTTGAAGGATGGAAATAAAGTTCGCTATAGACCATTTATTGCTCCAAATTTCTTTTAAATGATAGAAAATGTAGATGCCAGTTCAGAATTTGTTACTATTGCAGAATGCGTTACTATTGCAATGACTAAAATAAGAGTTTATTGTAATTGACCGATCATAAGCGTTGAAAAAGTAACGATAAAAAGGACAAATTATTAGGAAAAAAATTATTCGGACGTAAATAACACGGCCACATTTTGATTATTCCGCATTATTGTTCCAACCCTCAGATTTACTTGGGTGTTACACACACTATGCTATCCGGGCTTTATTTCGGTCAATTTTGGCCTGTCAATATCTTTTGCGGAGAGGTACATAAGCAATAACATATTCAAAGCTCTCCAGAAACTGAAGCAATCTTTAACCATATTTTTTTTAAAAATTGTTCATTTCTCGGGAAAGATTTGAAGCATAAAATTTTTGATATTTTTCACTTTTTAGACCCTGTCATGCTTCGTCTAGCAGAATAAAAAAATCTCTAGAATGACAGGAATTTACCAAATTTTCAGTTAACAAACTGTTCTAACAATTTAAAGATTTTTCCCTGTTTTCCATTCAAAACTTTTTTCATCAGATAAAGTAATTATAATCCAAAAAAGAATTTTTTTTCAATTGCATGAGTTTTTGACTGGGTCCAATTGAGGATACATCCGATATATCAGTAGCAGTTTTTGGGATACGTTTAGTTATTTACTTTACTGAAAGAAAAATTAGTTCAATTTGAACTTTGGATAAAACTGTCTCAAAAGAAAATGACGTTTAGCAACATCTGCCACCTAAAAACCAAATTTCCATAATTCTCCTTATTGTCTGAAATGAAAGAAACCAATCTGATGAAAACTTTTCTTTGACTTCGACACCATTTCTTTAAAAATATATTTAAGAACTTTGGAGGTTTGACCCTTATTATTTTCCTTGATGTTATGTCGTCTACGCGCACGAAGGCCAGGTCTTTCTTAACTTTCTAATGAAGCATCATAGATTGCATTGAAACGGTTGACTTGAGTCATTTTATTACTTATGCATTTTGATTTTCATACGTTAATAACTTTTTGAGTTTTTGCTGTTCTTCTTATTGTCTATCACAAAATCATTAATGAAACGACGTGATGGCTTCCTAGCGTTGTATTAGGACACATGCAAACTTTTTTGAAGTTTCCAGTTATCATTTAGAGAATTTTCTAATTTCGACACTTCTCTTTAATAGAATACTAAATATTTTTTTTAAGTTTTGCCGTGTTTGTTGTCTTATCACAGTCTTATTAATCACAGTCTTATTAATGACATCTTTGATTGACCTTGCTAACAAAACCAATTTGAAAAACAATAATGCTTTCAATTCATTGATCACTGCTTCAATAAATTTGACAACACTTGTTTTCAAAGAAATCTGTTTACTTTTTAATAGCCGCCCTCATCTTCTCAGCCGGCTATTATAGCGCTCCTATTTTTACAATTCAAAGAATTTGAATTGTATTGGGGCGCTGTCTTTTTTTAAGATCTGTTCACACATTTTCATGATTTTTGAAGTCAAATTGGAGTAGTGATTTTGGTCACGCCGAAACATGAAATGGAGCGAAAAAGCGAGTGGTTTTGCAAGTGAATTTTTTTCGCACTAATTTTAAAGTAGAGTGACAAAACGGTGTTTGAACAAAAATTCGGTTTCTCGGTAGCTTTTTTTTTGTTCACATGCGGCAGTTTCACTCTGATTTTTACTGTTTTTTTTTCGATTTTTTGGATTGGATTTTCTTTTAAATGGTTTTCCCAATCCATTCACAGCTCATTCTAGGCCTAGTTTTTTGTTTGAATTAAATTTTCATTTCGCGCTAGTGGTTTTTTTTGTTTACATGCGGCATTTAGACATTGATTTTCTGTTTTTTTCTTATTTTTTTATCTGATTTTTTTAAAATGGTTTTCTCAATTCAATCATAGTCCATTCTAGGTCTAGTTTTTCTGTTTAGTCAATGAAAATTCTTTGAATTGTACGTCAGGACTTGTCCTGCTATGTTTTTTTTACTTCGTCGAACTTTTTTTTCGCTTTACCCATTTTGCCGCTTTTTCGACATTATTATCTTTTTGACTTCTCTAGGCTAGTTTCACGCTTCTGTCATTCTGCTCAAAGTCCTTTTAAACAGCAGCTGCTCAGCAAAGCAATTCAAACTGAAGAGAGTCAGTATAAAAAAATCAAAGTCAGAAATAGAAACGGGATAAACCCATAAAGCCCATTTTTAGATGCCTGGTACTTGAACTTTGTTCTCATAAGTTTAAGTTACTATCTATAAGGCTTATTGGTATTGATACTGGACCCTGTAGCCTCTCACTGGAGACAGGAGTATGTTCAATTACGAAATGACATCAAAATAAATCGCACTTAAAAATGTTTTTGTACAAAATGAATTTTTGTTGATATTTTCTTTTCTTTCAATCCCAATAGAGTCATGGGAATCAACGGCGGCTTTCTTCCAGAAATCTGCCGGGTATGTTTTATATTTTTATTATTCACTGTTGCCTTTTGTCTTTCCACCTAGTCTCAGCAATGAGAGCTATCAGTACACTCTAAATGATTTCCGATGACAAGAACATAACTGTTAGATAATTCTTTATTACAGGTCCGTGTTTTATTGTCTTTGTCCTAAATTGATTTCCTTCAAACCGAGAGTATTCCTTCTAAGGGCCCATAAAATGAGAGGAACTTTAGAAATGGTTATCGGATTCAATGACCGACACTACTACGTTTTATAAAGGGAAGAGAATAAAATTTTCATCTGTCCATTTTCTAACAAGTACTGACATATGCTTTGCTATCCATCCAAGGTTGTTGCAATTATGTGATTAATAGTCAAGTCTCTGTTGAAATTATTTTGAAGTGTAGTTTAGGACATATTTTGTGGTAAAACTTTACTTGGTCACCCGAAACTTTTTATCTCATGAACTACTTCGCAGAATTTTTAAAACCTCGAGTAAATACTTTTTGATTTTCCAAAGCTAGTTTCACTTTTCACTTAAAAATCAATCAATATCAAAATGCATAACAACAAAGCAACCTGAAATCATAGCAGACCGAGAAACAAACAAAAAAAGAAACAAGATGACCCCAAACAGTAAAAATTTAGTAGTTCATAACTAAAAATTTGCTTTGGGTTTGTCTTATTTACCAGCCAGGTCTTTCACATTAATCGATTTATACTCTCATTTGGATGCAAGAGTAAGCCGAAATACCAAATCAAGAAACCAAATCAAAATAAGAACTTTTGGTATTATTTTATAGGAAAAAAGTCAATTTTTTTCGTTCAATACAAATGGGGTCATGAGAATCAACTATCGCTATCTTCCGGCAATCGATGGAGCATGTTTTATTAGGAGTTAAAGCAATTGCACCTCGATTTGAACCGATTCTTTTTCGAAACTGTTGTGCTACATAGAAATGAAATTTTTTCAAAAATATTTTTTTAGAAATTAGAAAAAAAAATGACCAACACAAAAACCGTGAGACGCGGATTTTTTTACTATACAAAAAGATCACTTAAATTGTACGAAAGTCTCATATTTTCAATCCAAAACGTTTATAACTTTATAACATTAGAATTGAAAATGGCTCATCGACGCGTTTTTTCCAATGTTGTTGCTTGGGTCAATCTCGCACAAAACAGTTTTCCAGCACTCTGATTTATCAAATTAATACTCATTATATAAAAACAATTGAATTTGACTGATTTTGTTTGCCTGGTATCAATAAACAACTCAAAATTTTTGCTACTAACATCATTTTTAGGTGATTGATTTATTGAAGCTATAGTGTCATTAAATTACTACTTTTAACATTTTAAAAATTTGAGATAGGTAGTTTTGAACTCCATTACTACGCGATTTGGTCGCGTTAAGCCGAGGTCCCGCAGCAATAGTCAAGCAGAAAAAAACGCTAACAAAAAAAGAATGTCATTTATAATTCGAATAACATTCGAATGTCCTGCTGCATCCGACTGCATTGTGCAAACTAAGTTAATTTCTCCATTAACATACTATTTCTATTTTTTTAAGTTGACCTCTTTCACCCTATAGGTCGATAGAAAGTAGATCAAACATCGTGTGCACATATAAGCATAACATCACGATAACGACTACTTTATGAGAGAAATTTGTCATGACGATTGGAGCTTCTCTATCAAACTAAAATTAAGGCAATATATGAGGATTGAATACAGAAAATTTTGTTCACTTTTAGCTGTTTATTAGTTGTTTTCGATAAATTTAAATACAAACAGTGACGCATCTGACCCAACTTGGAAAACCAATCTCTTCATTTGTGTATTCAAAATGTAAGTTTTTAACCGAAAGTAACATAATGGAGACAAGACGACAGATTACAAACAATTCTTCATCTCATTGGCGGGAAAAAGTGTGTTTTCCTTTTTTTCTTCCACGAAGACTGATGTATGCAATATATTGTCGCATCTTTAAGACTCAAGCTCAACAACTGATTAATTATTGCTAAATGAATTGTTCAACAACTGGAAACTGGAGTAAAATAAAAATTGTATTAATAAAAGCCTAAAAACAGCTGTCGAAATTTTAATGAAATGTACATCACGTTTTGGAGGTTTTCTACATTTATTGTTCCGACCCCACTTCAGTGGGAGGTAGGAACTATATATTCAAATGGGGTTTTTTGTTCAGTCAATTTTTGCCAATCGATCTATTAATCGTAGAGAGTTGTGAGTGATATCATTAAAAAGCCCGTCCAGTGCAGAATATATAATTAAAAAGGTATTTTTGAATTTCGTTTTTCCATGGATTTATCGAGGTATAAATTATTGTGATTACCGAACTGATTTCCGATGTTTTTGTTCATATTTTCAGTGTTTTTAGCCCAAACTTTTGATAATTTGTTAAAATTACTAAAATTTGTTAAAATTTTGAAAACTAGCGTTATACGTTTTACCTCTACAGATAGAGAAGGGCTGCTGAATGGTTTGATCCAAGTTTTTGCTGCTAAAGCGTTCGAATTTTACACTTTCACATCAAAAATGGTGCCAAATATGCTTTTTAGCCCATTTTGTTTAAGTTTGTAAGAAACAGAGACCTGAAAACTGCTAACACAATCTCCAAAAGAGGGTTACTTTTGTTTCCGCTTCTTTTAAGAAATTTCTGGAAATATAATTTTGTCCATTTTTGGCTAAATTAAATCCCAATTAATCCATAACGCACAATTTATTTTTGAAAAAATTTAATATTTTATTTGCCAAATTATCAATTTCTCTAATATTGGGAACAAATAGGTTTTTAGTTGGAAACGAAGAAACTACATCAAGGCTAGTTTTGATCTCTTCGGGGACTCTTACAATCTAAAATTGTTTGGTTTGTATTGCGCCCCGATTTAAGTATCAGTTCAATTCAAGCAGGTCCCATTCACAAGAAAATAAGCTCCAATGAAGACAACATACCAGCTGTTGAGTGTGAGCTCATAATTTTTATGGACTCAAAAAAATGTTTTTTTTTAAACCTACGTTAAAATCTTGTGTTTTTCTTGAACTTTTGTATTCTTCTGACAGTCTCAAGCAATGTTCTCACTGATGAATCGAAACGAATTGGTCTCTTTTATCGGTAAAAGTGTCTTTGGTTGATAACTAATAGATCTTATGTTTTTGTATACAATTGTTTTAAAAGAAGATAAAGGCAGCAATTCTTCGTTTCCATGTGGTCTAGATACAATTCAATTTCTATAACGGTGTTATCTTTAACTAGTAGTCTCCTGGCTTTGGCATGACCTTCCACAAAACGTTTTAATTCTTAAATGTTTTGTCCATTTTTTGAACTTCTTTATTTTGTAAAAAATTACAACAATAATGACAGTTTCATTTCACGTCTTAAGAATGCAAAATGGAGCATTCTTAATGTCTTTGGCGAATATCTATCGTTTTGACGACTCAGACATCTTGAAAAAATTTATAGAATTCTTACCTGGTTGTTCTTTTTGTAGACGTCCAAATAGAAATTAAAGATTGTAGACGTCCAAATATTCGAAAGTATTAAAGATGAAAAATTTTACAAAATACAAAAGGAGTTGCAAACGTTCCAATTTTTTGGTGGTGACTTTATCTTCTAACTTAGTCTCACTGTTGATAGATATGATGAACTTTTGCTGAACCAAACATTAATTTTTCTGATGGTTCTATCTTTTGACTAACGTCTTAGACAATGTTAAGACAATGTTTAACGTTTAGACAATGTGTTTTACAAATTTTCTGAATTCTCTATGGTTGTCAAAATTTGATGTTTATGTCTTTTTCACAAAGAACCATTACAAAGAGGACCCATTGATAATCAAATGAGACCCAATTGAACGATTGAAACACTTTCAGTGATAATAGTTTATAATGGTCTTTAAAAACTCAGATCTAACGGACTCAATACTATTTCGTAAGTGTTTGTTAAATTTTGAACTCTGTCCGTGTTCGTTGTTTTGTGCTCTTATGACTTAGTCCCAACTATAAAAAGCGCAATTATATTTCTAATAATTTGCAAGATAGTCAATTTTTGTTTCCGTTGAAAGCTTTTTAAACTTTTGAATATACGTTGAAAGATCAATGGATTTTTGAGCTTTGTCACTTTTAATCTTCTATCTTTCATTAGCTATCTTAGTCTCTGTAATGACAAGTCGTAACCTCCTTCTAGCGAGTAAAAATCCAATCTTAAAAATTGCTTTTTTCGACTAATGGTTTCTTTTCTTTGACACAAAGCATTTTAATTTTTAACAAACCTGATTTTGGAAATCTGCAACTTTAGGTTACTCTTCGTTTTCTTGCCACAGCAACAATATAATTGGGAAGTTCAAATTGAAAGATTGAGAAATTGAACCATTTAATCTGAAGTTCTCAGTGAAAAGATTATCGGTTTACCGGCTTCGACGCCGATTTCTCGCTAAACTATTTTTAAAGAAATTGGCCCATTTTTTGTTCCATTTGTTCTCGTATGAGATAATCTGGATAATCACAGGTCTGAAATATTTCCTTAAAAGTTAAGAGGTGTAATGCCAGAGGTTTCAGTTGCTTATTCAATTAGACATTAGGAGGTATAAATGAATCTTTATAAGGACTTCAGTTGATCTATTGTTTTATGATCACTTACAAATTTTAAGATGTTCTCAAATGGAAACTTAATCCTGATCTTTTTACCTGCTTTGGTGTCCTTTGCAAATTTTTACAGAGTCTCATTAAAGACGGATCTCAAATCTTTTATTATTAAGGTACAGGTTAATTTGTTTAGTTTAGGTGTTATCTGGTGCCATTTTGATTTTGTTTTGCGTTTCTTTATATACATCGAGTTTTGATTCTAAATAATCTTTGTGTTCAATTTACTTTTTTTGCCTTGTCTCAGTAATGGGGGTTTCCTCGGCCCTCTAATGCGGCATTACTTTATTCACTTACTGGATTGTTGAACAATGTGCATTTTTGAAATTTTTCCATCTCTTCCTCATTTGATAGACCATTAAGTCAAAAATTGCGGATGAGCAGGGTCGGAACATTATGTGCGATCGCACATTACCGAGTCTTCTTGTTTAGTCGATGATTATTTATTCAAAATAGAAAAACAACAATGTTACCCATCTCGTCGACTAAAACCGATCACGTTCTTATAATTTTGGTTTCAACACTTTTTCAAATTTCATTTCAAACGTTGAGCACGAATGCAAATGATCGCAGTCGGAACATTATCTGCGAACACATACTACCGCTTTCTTAGTTTTGTATGGAAATGCAGCTCAGAAAAAAATATTGATAGTTTTAAAACACTGTACTGTATAAGAATGGCTTCTGAACTATTTTCTCCCTGTAAGAAAAATCTTAAAAAATGGTTGAGAAGCTTGGTAGCGACAACTTCAAAGATAGCGAGTTGTTAAAATACGTCTATGCAAATCAGACCACTTAATTAAAGATGCAAATTCTGTCAAAACAACAACTGCATTGAAAAGCTCACGTTACAGGGTACTTAAAAGCAAATTGAGTACCCTGTAATTGAGTACCCTTGCTTTCCCTTCGTAATAGGAAACTCGTAAAAGTATTTTATTACCGATCAGACAAATTACGATGAACTCTTCTTTCTGAACTTGCTTTCCAGATTTATTCAAATTATTTTTACAAGGAGAGGCGAAATTTGATCCACTCTAAAATTTACTTAAAATTACAATAAATTTACAAAATTGATTCAGAAAGCAGACTTTATCAATACGCGATGGTCTGCATCAATTGTGCTACATAAAATTTTACCCACTATTATCTTAAAGGAATAGCAAATTGAACCTCTTCAACAGACACACTAAAATTTATTCACGCTTTCAACGTAGACACAACAAATTTGAAGAGGGAGCCAAAAAACACAAAACGCATTTTTAGACGCGTGAAAAAACACACAGAGCGAGACTGTGAGAAAGAAAAGAACGGTGGTGAAAATTTGTTCAAGGCACACCTGAAGAAATACACAGAGTACGTGAAGAAATTTGCTCAGCTGAAAAACGAAAACATCATCAAAATTAATCAACAATTTCAAGACTAAGACGATTTTAAAGAGAAATTCTTCCCTTGAAAGAGTGCAGAATCGACCTGAGAAAACAAACTGAAAACGAATGCAATTTGTTCACTTAATTCGGTGCTTTTAACTCCTCCTACACTTGAGCAAAATGGTGGCGGGCGGGGTTGAAACGCATTTCGACTCAGACCACGAAGATAGTGGGGGGCACCATTACGATGACGTTCACGATGGGGGGACAATTACGGGAAGTATCATTCAAGGACTGCCTATCATGCAAGAGAATAGACATTCATTACACAGCACCGCTGGGTCGTGCAACAATAACGCCAATGGGAACAGCCCATACAAAATAGGCAAGTCACTCTACACACATTCAATTAATCGTACACACTTGCATGTAAACGTCTACTATGCTTGCCTTCAAGAGCTTCCCAAACGAAATTCTATTTAATGCTTGGGTGCTTACTTTGCTTCCATTTAATTTAAACGCTTCCGTTTCAAAAACCTTTTTGCTCAGAATTGTCTGAAAATTCTGAAGCAATTTAAGTGCAGACAGCGAAAAATAATTCGTGTAGGTAGCTTAAGAACATTTAAAAAAATTACAGCATTTGACCGATTCTTATTAAGGGATTTTATATCTTAGACATCATACCATGAGAAAATACAATGTTAGAAAATGGATTGACATCTCCATTTCTTAAATTTTGACTGATAGATACTTTGGAGAAAATTTTCGATAAACACTTCAATTTTTTTCAGCTCCGAACGCATAGAGAAGAGCGAAACGCATTGATAACACCTGTGAAAATATCAAACCAACGCGTCTACTGTTAAAAATAGACAAAAATAAGACTTCCTTAATGGCTCAAAACTAAAATCTGAGCAGAGTCTTTTGCTTTTTAAGGAATAAAATGCACAAAAGAACCAAAGTAAATGCATACGGTAATTTATTACAGTTTTGTTTGAAATATTCAAGCAGAGCAAATAAATCTATTCTTTTCAATAAACAGAACTGAGCTTTAAAAATTTACTTTTGTTTGCTCACAAATACAGCCGCTAAGAGATCCTAACGTTTCAGAAACAAAAACGGGCTTCATTTGCTAATTTTAAAATTGATTGCTGCAATTTCTTAGAGCAAAATTTGGAAGAAAAGAATCAAAAATCTGTCGCAAATAAAGCACAGAATTATCGCATAATAAGAAATATTAGAAACAAAAACTGAACTTTTAACAACCAATTAACCTTCAATGCCAGGTATGATTTTTACTCACTACTCAACCAGAAGAAACTCTGACAAGTCTACGGTTTCTATGTTAGCCAGTCATCCTCAAACTGTCTCAGAAACCTTTTGAGCATGCGAAATTGTCATGTTCAGAAACGCAATTATCATAGCTTTGAAAAACAACTCGTGAAGACCGCTAACTAAGGAAAATGCTACGGTAAACTACTCAATTAACAAAACTCCCCAATGTTAGGGAATGGTTCCAGAATTTGCATCACAAATACTATTTTCTAAAGAATTCTTTTCGTTACATATATTTATGGGCTCGAAAACCTCAATTTTTTAAACCTTATTTCGTGCACTTTCGAGAAAATTTTTTAAAAACCAGCCATACTATTTGCTTAGATGAAAGCAAATCTCTCATTAAGAGCTTTTTTGAACTTTTTGGGCTAAATTTTTGCTGTAAAGTGGTGCCAACTCACTACAAAAAATAAAACCCTTGGGCTACTCAATCTTGAATTGGAACCTTGAATTGTAGCAAGATACATTGAATTTGACAAACAGAATAAAATTGGGCTTTCAGTCGAAACCAAGTAGAAAAAAGTACAGTCAATTTTAATGTAACAGAAAATAGCAAATCTTGCTTTCTAATGATATTCCAATAACTGACTATGAATTTTAAAAAATACAAATGAAACTAAATCAAAAACTGCAATAAATCTAAAATATTGCCAAAAGCGTCTTCCAGTTTTCCCTAAGTGTCAAAAATATGTCTGAAAGCAGGAAATTATTCCTATAAATCGAAAGCATTTAAGATGCAGAGAGCTAATCTTATACAAGCTCAAATTTTTAAACAAGATCCTTTAAGATATGTTGTTTTGAACTTGCAGGAGGTTTTTCAGATCCCACGCTACCTATTACTACTAACATAGATGAAAATTGGGAATAATTGCAACGTCGATTAATTACAATGGATCGAACTGATCATCAGTTACAAAAATTGGCTTCCCTCCTTTTTACAGGTTAAATTATGTCCAATTAAGTTAAATGATGCTTTGTATTAGTCGCAGGTGACAAAATAATGAATTTGCTCTCATTTACGATCAAATTTGTCATTAAGAATTGAAACTAAATACTCCCCCGTGTATAATTCTTCATCATATCATAATTAATAGGCAATTATTCGGGAAGATTTAAAAATGCATCATTATATCGCCAAATTTCTGTCAGAGATTTCGAACAAAAAGTAAACGGAAAATATTATACAGCTTGCTTCCGCTTAGCATCTCCTATCAGTAAAATGGGACTGACAGTAATCTGACAATAATGAGACAAGCTATCAGCGTTTCATTAGCTGCAGGAACCATAGGAGACAAAAAAGACAAGCTCCTCACTAATTTCCCAAAAAATCCGGATCAAAATGTCACGCCAGTTATCGATCATTTACCAGAACATCAAAATTACGACATAAATATGTCAATTATTACACCTACATTAAATTGTATATTGAGTTGACTACAAATGTAAGCGTAATTAATACATCTTTTTTCAGATCAGGCTCATTACTAATGCGCGTTTCCATGACAAATTGAGAAGAAATGGTACACCGATCGAAAAAAAATTGGTTTTATGTTTTCAGTGACGTAGGTACATTCAAGTTCAATTTAAATTTGCCAAAAGGCTGCAAATTTTCAATTCAGTTAAGAGTCAGCAAATGGTTACGATATTAACTAATATTTTTGAATTCAAAAATGGTAACATAAAAAGAGAAGAACCGCACAAAATCTGAATGATATTGGTGAAATATTGTTTTTTTTCGTATGCTTCTGCTGAAGATGGACAAAATGGGAAAAAATTAGAAAATAGATGAAAATTTGATAATCATTGAAGTATTGTTTTAAATATTTAGTTAAAAAACAAGAAAATATATGCCCGCTGATGGAGCAAAATCGCGGTGATATCTACACCTATAAGAACAAATCAAATAGTTCAACAAAGAATCAACAAAAGCTAGATAGAAGCAGACATCGACCGCTGGTAGGTTTTAGGGCGTAGCAAAAAGCATCCCAAATGATTAATTACAGTCGAATGAAGCTTTTATTATGCTAAAAACTTGTTCAGCAACGATCCAAACTTTATAACAGACTGATTAAAATTAAAGTTATTTCATCAGACTGGGATTTGTTTTCTGGAAAGAAATTATCCAATTTTTGCCACCAAGTAAAAAACTCCTATTTAGTCAATAATTATGAACTAACAAGGTTCATATTCGAATAAAAGTCCTGGATCATCTTCTATAGTAACAATTTCCTTTCCCCGTTGGACTTTGCATTAATCTCTTTAGAAAAACATATCATTAATACTACTCCAATTGTTTGTTAGTTCGAGATGCACTAAATAGTGCTACTAGGTTTTTAATATATTATGATTGTTACGTGATTATGTTAATTTGTAATTAGTGGCAGATTGAAATAGCAGATCCGCTTGATCTCGTTATCTGTCCTCGCTTATTGTTGATTTGTATCACAATAACGAAATTAATTCTTTCTTTCTTTTCTTTCTTTATTTAATTTGGTAACTTAATAGAGGACAACGGTAAACTAGTTAATCCCAAATTGTTTGAGAGTATTTGATTAGGTCCCAAATTCCCAATTTGTTGATGAATTTCGGATCTTTTCCGTTTGTACCATTTTTTACATAATGATTTATTATGTAATGGCACGTGCTCTGTAACGGGGGGCACAAAAGGAAAAGATCCTGAATTTCATTTCAACGCTTTTATTGATACAATTAAATGATTAGTTACCGACAGCCCGTCCCAGCCCGCTTTTAATTGCTTTCAGCAGCAGTTTGAAGCAAATATATGAGTCCTGCGTTAAGCGAGTGAGCAGTTCTCTTAGAGCCTTAGTGGTCTCGCAGTAAGCAAGTCATCGAAACTGTTACAAGGAGACAACTTTATAGCATGATGGGCGGTTCGTAAGTTTGACCCCCGACCCCAACACTCCCCCGTCCACTCTCCTCCACCTGGTTATTTAGACCCCCTCTCATCCCTCCTACCCACCCTTGCCCCCTCCCGTTAATTAAAAAACTTAAATCTCCCTTCCGTTCAACACTCCCCGCCTAATGCCGGTCGTTCAACAACTGCCGGTCGTTCGCGAACTCTTGCTGGATTGACAGATTGCCCGGAATGATTAGTTTCAGTCTTTATAGAAATTCCAATTTCATCTTGCTCACATTTACGACTATAGCTAGCGCAAACCGAAAACTTTATACAAACCGATAATATGTTTAATATGCATCATATGATTGCTGATCATGTTCAACTGAATTAGTCAGCAACCACGTAAATAATGCTTTTTACATAATTTTAAAAAAATTATAAAAAAGTAGGCACAACAAAAACCCGATGAGCATCATTAAAACTAAAGATTTTCAACAACCATTTTAAAAAAAATTGCAAAGAGCTCTGAATATTTGCGGTAACTATTATTTGCGGCACTGATTAATTGCCAAGGAACGAAGTTTTTCCTGACCATTTCTGACATTTCGATTGATTATCAAATCCTTGACTTTTCTGAGTTATGTCTGGTCAAAATTTCTCTGATTCACAATTCACAAACAGGTCTACTAATTTGATGTTAGTTTACTGTTATAGACTAATTAAAAGCCAGCGAAAAATCATTTTCTACTTCAAAGCTTTATAGTTGTCTATACTAAACCCTAAAAGAATAAGTTCTCTTAATTAACATATTGGCCCTATGCACAAAATGTCCACCCCAAACCGAAGTATGTTGCAAAAAAAACGTGCTCTCACAAGAAGTTCGAGATCAATAAATCCGATGTACAGCGGTTTAAAGGATAATTTTACAGGTTCACTAACTTATTTTGCCTAATTTGAAAAATCTCAAATATCGGAAAAACTGTTGTTAAATCATTGAAAAAACATTAATTGCTCTTGAACGAAGTTCATAGCAATTATTGTAAACGTGTGTCTTTTTTATGCAAAATTTTCGCTTGACAATTTTGACTTTTCGAGTGACTTTTACGCCCTTGACTTTTTGAGTTTCGCGTGATCTAAAATTCTCTCTCAATCGCACTTTCAAGCAGCTGAACTCAATTGGCGGCAATTTAATACTAAAAGTCAAATGAAAAATGCGTCGAAACCGGTGCCATTTTTTACTTTAAATCTTAATAGTGGTATATGTTAACCTCTAATGTGGTTATTTGAAGCCCACTACTGAACTTCTTAGTCCCATTTAAAAGCTCCCTCCCCCCCCCCCCCCGACTGAAGCAGGCTGCAATTCATTTAGAGCTCCCACTAGTCGTTCGAGAGCAATTCTGCCGACGTTTAGTCGGTTATGTTTAAATGATGGGGAGCTCTTAATAACCTCAGCACATTTTTTCACTCTTAGGCAAGTAGCAACACATAACTTGGTCATACTCAACTCATCATTTCCAAAAATCAAATCAAAATTTTTAGTGCATCTAATTACAATTTGATATCAAAGATTTTTTCGCTATTTAATTGATCTTAAAGTTTGTAGCAATTAAATAAGTCCTGCCGGTCTTCTTTGAGCGAGTTTTCGTACTACAGAGTGTTCGTCTGATCTTTTTTTTCGCCTGACCATTTACCTCTTTGCGTCCTTAAAAACGAAAACGGGATAAACATGCTAAAACCGGGAGGGCATCAAGTTCTCTTAGAGGCTTACGGCTCTCGAAGCTCAACTTATAGGATTCACCGATACTGTTTAAGACACAAACTCACTGTGTGAAAGGCGTCTTCAATGAATTGAACCCCTCCCACTTTTCCCCACTCAACCTCGCCATTTCACCCCGCCACATTTAACTCACTCCACCCACCAGTACTCGTGGACAATCGCCCCACCCACGCTCAAAATCAGTTAATTTTTATAGGCTAAATAAGTCTGAGTTTTAATAAGATTTTCATAGCTTGAAATGAAGAAACCTTGGTTCACAGCCAATCATTATTATTATCAACAGTTTGGACAAATCAACAATGGAGTCAACAATGTTCTCAGCTACTTTTTATAAAATATCTTTTGAGGTAATTCCTCTGTTCTCGTTCCCAGATTTTTTCAATCATTGACCTACGGCTAATACAAGTAAACCGAGAAATTTTTGAGCTCCCCACTCATTGGATGAGGCTCATCGCAAACCTCGTCAAAATTGATTGTCCCTGCTCAAATTGTGACACATTTTATAAAGACGCCCCTCATATCGGGCGAGATAAAAAAAATTCGATCAAATTTGCCTGCGATTCACATGAGCTTATAACCCTAAATCTTGCAATTAGCAAGATTACGCACCCTTGTACTGCTATAAAAGAGACTGACTGAGCTCCCCAACCGACAGCTTGTGATTACACACCGCGAAACAACTTTGCTACTTCCTTTCCTAAGCAGTTGACAGGTTAAGCCATTATTTCAACGCAGCATTTGGGATACAGTTCGATTACAAAAACTGCTGGCTGACCCGCATTCCCAACAGGCAACAGTATGTCACTAGGTTTTGAACTGTTTTCGGGCAGAAAACTCCTGTGCTCACTGATGGTTGAAAAATCGGTTCCCGATCAAGTTGACATAATTCTCTGTATCGTATACGATCACGACGAGCGATCATATCACCCCGGCCATGGCATGATCTACCATCGTACGCAAAACCAGATATATAGAAATGGGAACTTTCTCTCGCCCTAGTACAATCTGGCACCCAGTCAATATTAAAGAGCAGCACAAATTCATTTGAAGAATGCAGCCACATAGCTTGAAGGGCGGCTGCGAACGATCAAGCAGCTGATTGTGGTAGAGACAGTGATAGCAAACAAGCTTCTTCTCTAGTGGAAGCTTGTTTACCTAACAAGGTATAATAGGCTGGGTTATCTTCATTGAGATGGCTGTGTGGCCACAATTTCACCTAATGCTTCGAGTGACCTAACAAATAAGATATCATCAGTTGGATTTTGGCATTAACGTTTTTGTTGACTGGAAGGCACGCCTGTTCCCAGGAATTATCTGCCATTAAAGCTCCTTAAAATCCTTCAAATGCTGAAGAATCAATTTTGCACAAAAATTTTTATTCGTCTGAAGGAGAATTGCATCGCAAGGAGTAGACTACTTTGGGGGCACCAAGGCAATAACTTAAGATACCAAGAGTACATTTCTGAAAATGTACTCGCAGAAGCTCCCAAAACAAAATTCTGCGATGTCTTGCTTGCAAATTTTTTCAAGCACCTTTTTCGAACAAACTTTCTCTGACTTGACAAAAAAATGTTTTCTCTCTTGGCAACAATTAACTACAAAGAGAGCTTTCTAATGTAACACTGCTGCATTTTGTCGTTTTCGTATTGACGCAAACAATTTCGATTATTTCATGGCGTAAAAAGCAAACAAAAACTAATTCATACAATGAGAAACGCGATGTATTTTTGCTGAAAGGTAATTCAAGTTGCACATAATAAAAGCTACTTAGCGTTTAAAAGCATCATTGAAAAATTCGAGCAGAACATCCTTTCTAAATCACAAATTCGCACACATTTCGACTAAAGCAGCAAGCATTAACTGAAAGGTAGGCACAACCAATCAATCGTATCCCGAAATAAGAGGAGTACCATTAACAGCAGCAGCCGCAGTCACTGCTGTAATTGTAGTTGAAAACAGTCCCATTACCATCAGCGCCCCCGTTCTCATTTCTGTTCACAATCTCTCGCCTGAAAACTTCCATCAGCAGCTATTTATTTTTTCTTCTCTTCCTTACGTCAGCGGGCGGCTCGGCATGAGTTGACGTATTTAATCATTGTTTTGTGTTAGTGGGAACTTGCACGTCTGTCTCTTGCCATTGAAACGAATCTGAAACTAATTTTTACAAATATTGCAGATGAGCAATGTTTTGATTATAACATATTGCCTATAAAATTTGAATTTACATAATTTATTTTAATAATATTGTCGCAAATTACTACCAATTACCAAAAGTATTATTCGCACTCATTGTTCTTGAAAAATACGTCAAAAGGTTGTAATATTATCAAAACGAAAAATATCGAAATGGAAATTTAAGCTTGATTACACGATTGGGTTTGTCATTACCTCACAAAAATAGATTTCACATTTTGTTCCTGAATTTTGAAATAGTCGGTGAAAAATTTCAGTTGCGTACATGCTGTTAATGTTGTTACTCCTCTTTGGTATTACCTTGAGAACCAGGATACAAATTCTTTTAGTGTTAATTGCATGCTTTTTTTCTCATTTTCCGACAAACATCAGACGCAAGGTACGTATGAAGTTTCTTGAGCATGTTAAGCGTAGCAAAATCAACCGTATGAATTTGTAGCAAACTGATTTTGATGATGTTTATATATTTGTACACAAAAAGATATCGCCTACAGATGGAGAAAAGCTTACAAGCAAAGGCGCATTATATACGGAATCTGAGAAATCTATAAACCGGATTAAAAAATAAGAGAAACATTAGCTAAAAACATTAAATTTTTTACACCGGATGTGACAAAACAATGAAAAAAAAAACCAGGGAATAAATAAACAGCCGAAAATAGATCAGGCAGCTGAAATTGAATAAAAGGATATAAAATCAACCATCTTCAATTTAAAAACTTCACGGAAAACCCATGCAACTTTGAGACATTTTTGAGACTAAGTCACAAGACCTCAAAAGGAACGGTAAATACAGAAAAAAAATTCGGAAAACTAAGTAATGATTTATGAATAAAACCATGTAAGAAAACTCTCAAAAAAACCAAGCGGTAAAATGAAGATAAAAAGCAGTTGTTTTAAGCTTGAGTACGGGGCCGAAAGAAACTATCATTAATGAGAATTAATAATAAGAAAACAAAAAGACAACAAAAACAGTTAAAAACAAATCCTCAGTAAATTCAAAATCTTAGTAAAGTACAAAGTTGTAACAACCAGAAAGAGTCACGTGAAACTGTCAAACAGATTAACATGAAGCTTCACCAAAAGCCAATGCGACCGAAAATTAATGGGGACTAATTGTTCAGACAACAAATGGAACAACAAAAAGTGTAAAACTCAAAAATGCACCATTGTTTTATGAAATTAAATAATGCAAAAGATACAAAAAGTTGATAATATCATCCAAAGGCCTTAAATAGGTGAAACAATGTCCCAATAGAAAACACCAAAGGACCTATACTTTAACAGATCGTATAATGAGAAAAACAAAAAGAACAACAAACAACGCAAAATTCAAAAAAGAAAACAGGAAAATTTCATGAACGCAATTGAGCGACTCAAAAAAGCAAACACTACCTTCAATAAGTACTTCTTCACCCTAATTTAGCATCGAAATGAAAAATTTAGTGACCAAAATAAGTCGCGTTTTTGCTCTCGTTGTTGCTTTGGGGCGATTAGAATCGCCACTCCTTTTTGACTTTGATCACTCAAATTTGACTTCAAGAATGCGTGACCAGATCTTAAAGAAATAGACAGCGCACCAACAGAATTCAAGTCTTTGGATCGTGAAGAAGAAAGAGAAGGTGAATAATAGCTCCACAGATCGATATCAACTATTAAAAAAAGCTGACCTAGAGAACAAATTATAGCAAAATTGGATTAATTTTAAGTGTTCGGGATAGTGAAAAGTCAAGAAATAAGAAACTTGTTTTTTTGTGTTTTTTTCTCGAGCAATCAAAAATTGAAAATTCCTCTTCGAGAATCGATTGAGTATTTCAATGATACCAATTTGGTAAAAGACCGCAGAAGATATCAATCGGCTAAAAATAAATTTAAAACGCCAGGGTAGCATAATGTTCCTAACTCGCGAATAAATTTAAAGGTGGGAACAATTATTCGAACTGTTCCTAAAACTGACAACACAAACTATTGAATTGTTGCTATATAAGAATGATGCTTTAAATACCAAACTTTGTTAAACTATCTTATATGCCTAGCAGTATCAACATTAGGCAGGCCTCGTTTTTGGAAATCTTTAAAGACGATAGGCTTACGAAGGGAAAAATTTAGCAGTATCTTACCGACTTCTCAATCATTACAAAAATTAGAGTCCCCAATTGTTCTATCATTACAAAATGTAGAATCCCGAATTCTTTTTCGAAGAGCGCACCTTGAAAATTTTGCAAGCAATAATATTTGATGCCCTGACGTTGCTTAGAGAACAAAGCTAAACAGACGCCTGAAGAAATATGTTGATTTCCAAATATTATCGCAATATCCATTTCATTTACGACAAATTATAATTCCTCGCACCTCTCTGTAATAGAAAATCTTTATTTCATGTAAAAAGACACAAAATTCATACAAAATTTCTAAAATTAACTTTTTTTATTTTCAAATTGCAAATCAATACAGAAATCTTACTTAAATGGACAAAAAACAGATACAGCTAAGTTTGGAAAGTCTGAAATTGTATATATCTGCTTACTGTAATAGTTTAAATAGCGAATAAGGAGAACCCTGTTATTTGGCTCTGAAAGAACCATTTTGAAATATCCTAATCGACTATTGCGTTTTCAGTTAACTTACTTCTGAAGATCAATGCAGGAACGTTGCCACATAAAAAAGGTTTGAAGCAAAAAAACTCTAACCGTCCTTCTTCTGACCGATTTGACTTATCGTCATAAGGAACTAGATAAACCGGCACAACACGAAGGCATTAGTTCAACGTGACGTTCTCTGAAAGCTGTACTAGTCTAAGAGTACGTCTCAAAGAAACTGGAAGAAACAAAGGGCACAATTTAATGGTAATGTGTTCAGAGGGTACTTTTGAGTAGTTTGGACCCCCCATCCTCCAATATTCTTTATCCTCCCACCCCCTAACCCAGTGAGGCTAAGCACTCTAAGTAAGCTAGATATTATCAAAACCAACCCCTCGCCAGTTGTTTGGGAGCAATTCGCTCAACGTCAGTCAGTTGTGTTCATATACAAGATGCATGCAATTTTATTTACGATTCGGAATCGTTAACACCACTGAGGAACGGAATAGGTTCTGAAAAGACATCTCGTGCACGCGCAAACACGTAGTTCTTCTTAGTGCAGTAAAATCAGTATAAAATCGTTGCTTATATCTGAAATCAGCATTGGTCGTTGATTGCCTCTTTCTCAACATAATCAAATCGAGACGTCTCGTCCCGTATTTGCTTATTAATTGCTCTCGAACGAAGTTCGTGGAAATTATTGTAAACCTGTATGTATTATTTATGCAAAATTTTGCTTGACCGTTCATCACCGTTCTTTGACTTCTCAATATACATTTTCATGCTTGTCTTCTTCATTTTTGATTGAAATTTTTGCACCTATAAATAAAAATAATCCATGCTACAGCTCCCTCCGAATTAAATTGCCCCGCCTGTCATTCTAGAGCAATTTTTCCGACGTTAGTCGGTTTATGATAAGCGTATTTGTGCTGTTGATTTTAGTGAGGTCTCGATTGGCCAAAGCCCTGGATACGTACAGGGTCATCTGCCAGCAGTCCTCCTCGGCTGCAGTCTCCAAGCGCCTCGTCTACTTCTCCTTCCACTTCATCAAGTTCGGAGAAGTTGACACTAAGAACCAGACATTCAAGGCTAGTATCTCCCTCTTAAATGTCTTAGTGTTTATAACGTATAACGTCTAATGCTTCACATGTCTTTTATCTATAGCCAAGGCCAACCCATATAACTGTCACACTGCAAACTAATTAATTGCTCTCAAACGAAGTTTGTAGCAATTATAATAGTCCTGTTGGTCTTTTTTTATGCGATTTTTCGCTTGACCGATTTTTCGTCTGACGCTTTTGACTTTTCGTCCTCAAAAACGGGATAAACAGGTAGCGCCCAGCGGGCATTAAGTGCTCTTAGAGCCTTTCAGCTCTGTTTCACAGCTCAAACTTTTTGGAGACTCTCAAACGACCGCTCACCGGTCGTTTGAGAGCATTCGCCCGACGTTAGTCGGTTATGTTTGATAACTCTACAAAATCTAAATCAATGTATTATCGATCTTTGCAGTCATATTTTTATTAAGGAACAGTTCCTAACTAACTGTTTTCCCTAACTCGTATCGAAAGATGAAAAAAAATCAACACTAATATCTCTGCAAAATGCGTTCCAAAAAAATCATCAGGGTACTGAAGCGTCGTTTACGCCTATATGTGTGACAATATCGTGTAGGACAGTGTAATTTAACAGGCAGAGGTGATAGTGGAGGCGAGGTGGTACGAGCCCTTCTTGGAGAATTACACGAAGAAGGCTGAGTTTGAGCACTACTCTGGACCCCTCTGGGATCCCAAACTCATCATCGTCAATTTGGAGGCTGTCCAGGCTGGCATCAACGAAGTCGCCGAATCCATCAAGGTCCATCAGTTAACAGCTCCCATATTGTTTTTTATCACCAACAGTGCCAAACAGGCAAGATTGTTAGAAAATTGTTCCCTTAACCGTTAAATATGACAAAAGATGTCGAACTCGAAAGACGATTCGACGAGGTGGGGCAAGCTTCTGAGCAAAGATTTGATTGAAGGGTTGTCGTATTTGCGCTTGGATAGTTACAAACTGTTAGAACCGTTACCATCGTCATCTAAAGTTGACATTTAATCGACTGGAATAGACTCATGGGAGTTTTGTTTAATAGCCGCACAGCGATAGCTGAGGCTATTATTGGCCTTCTCTTGGTTTTTTACAATTCAAAGAATTTGAATTGTATTGGGGCGCTGTCTTTTTTAATAGCCGCACAGCGATAGCTGGGGCTATTATTGGCCTTCTCTTGGTTTTTTTTTTATTTCGTCGTCATGATTTTTGTTACGACCATATGACGTCACAGCCACTTTTTGTTCATTCGTTCATGCAATTTCAACTGAATTGCATGCGTGACGTCATTTTTCGTTCTTAGTGGAGCGAGTTTTTTTGTTCATTTGCGTGATTAAATTTTTGGTCACACTTGACTTACCTCACTCTCAAAAATGACTTCCTCACTTTGAAATTGACTTTTATTTACTTTAATTCAAAGAGATAAGGTCAAATGGGTGTGTGTCACTCTAAATGAAGGTTATTTGAGATCAGCTAATAGAGGCAGCAATAACTTATACAGATTTTTAATCAAAATATACCAGATCAGCCTTCAATGAAAAGACAAATTTTTTTGGTCTGTCTTTACTGTTTTTTTAGACTGCCGATCTACGAATCTATTGCGGCTATTTTCTGGCAATCTGCCAGCTATGTTTTTTTTTGTTTAAGATCTGTTCACACATTTTCATGATTTTTGAAGTCAAATTGGAGTAGTGATTTTGGTCACGCCGAAACAGGAAGTGGAGCGAAAAAGCGAGTGGTTTTGCGGCGATTTTTTCGCTCTAAATTTAAAGTAGAGTGAGAAAATGGTGTTTGAACAAAAATTCGCTTTCTCGCTAGTGAATTTTTGTTCACATGCGGCAATTTCACTTTGATTTTTACAGTGTTTTCGATTTTTTGGATCGGACTTTTTTCGAAAAGGTTTTCCCAATCCATTCATAGTCCGTTCTTGGTCTAGTTTTCTGTTTAGTCAATGAAAATTCTTTGAATTGTGTGTCAGGACTTGTCCTGCTATGTTTTTTATTTCGTCGTCATGATTTTTGTTACGACCATATGACGTCACAGCCACTTTTTGTTCATTCGTTCATGCAATTTCAACTGAATTGCATGTGTGACGTCATTTTTCGCTCTTAGTGGAGCGAGTTTTTTGTTCATGCGCGTGATTAAATTTTTGGTCACACGACTTACCTCACTCTCAAAAATGACTTCCTCAATTTGAAATTGACTTTTATTTACTTTAATTCAAAGAGATAAGGTCAGATGGGTGTGTGTCACTCTAAATGAAGGCTATTCGAGATCAGCTAATAGAGGCAGCAATAACTTATACAGATTTTTAATCAAAATATAAAAGATCAGCCTTCAATGAAAAGACGAAATTTTTTGGTCTGTCTTTTTTACTGTTTTTTTTGGACTGCCGATCTACGAATCAATTGCGGCTATTTTCTGGCAATCTGCCAGCTATGTTTGTAAATAAAGGTACATGCAGTCCTGCCAAGAACATGAAATATGTTTAGGTGGACAGTATGGGACATCCGTACATCCACCACACGCGCAGAGTGCGGGGAGTGTTCTTTGAGAAGATGGAGCTGTTCGAGTTCCCCAGAGACGTGCAGGACCTTAGCGTCACAGTCATGTCTGAACTGTCTTCTGGTACAGAGAAAACACAGAACGATATATAATCATAGAGTAGATTTTATAACTTGATCGATAGGAGAGTACCTGATTGATGATATGGCTGAAGATTGAGTCTCTGAATAGACAAAAGCCTCTTAAGAACCATAAGAATAGATTTCTTTTGTAGACGATCATCTTAACCAAAAATGCCATCTACTTTCTGAATTCCTGAATAGTCTTCCAAATGCTGAGCTGGTGCTTTGGGTCAATGAAGCTAGATGATGTGACCACGCACCATTTTTTTTTGGAAAACTGAACTAAAATGTGAGCCAAATTGTTGAACTCAGGCACATATGCTACTTATTCATAAGATCCAATTTCGAAGATATGTTCAATAGACGTTATCATTACTTCTGAGAAGTGCATTTTTTCTCCTTTTCAGATGAGATAGAGCTGATGGAGGACACAGTTCTCCCCTCCAGCATCAAGCAGGAGATGTTCCAGGATGAGAACAACTTCTCCCTGTTTGATCACGTACAAATCCTGCCTGGGGTGATTCCGGACCCCACAAAACAGACCAACTTCTCAGTGCCCATCATCTCTGCCACCTGTCGAGTGGCGAGAAACCCCATGTTCTTCATATGGAACAACTACCTCATTATGACATGTCTAGTCTTCATCAGTCTTTCCTGTTTCGCAATCGACCCGAAAGATGTCAGTAGAAGTAGTCTATACTTAATTGCTTCTCTTGTGCTTTTTGAATCTTAGGAAGTATTCAGTGCCTAGGCTGACCAATTGTGTAGTATTTTCCCCTTCAATCAAGGTTTCCTATTTTGAAGGAACAGTTGGGTTTCTAGAATGTTCGCATTATGCATTTGTCATTGAGTAGGATTGGAAAATTCGAGTCTACTTTATTGACTTGCAGACGAGAGCTGAAAATAACGAAAAATTAATTGCACCCACAAAACTAGAATATTGTCAAGTGCAAAACGTTTTTAATAGCCGCACAGCGATAGCTGAGGCTATTATTGGCCTTCTCTTGGTTTTTTTTATTTCGTCGTCATGATTTTTGTTACGACCATATGACGTCACAGCCATTTTTTGTTCATTCGTTCATGCAATTTCAACTGAATTGCATGTGTGACGTCATTTTTCGCTCTTAGTGGAGCGAGTTTTTTTGATCATGCGCGTGATTAAATTTTTGGTCACACTTGACTTACCTCACTCTCAAAAATGACTTCCTCACTTTGAAATTGACTTTTATTTACTTTAATTCAAAGAGATAAGGTCAAATGGGTGTGTGTCACTCTAAATGAAGGTTATTTGAGATCAGCTAATAGAGGCAGTAATAACTTATACAGATTTTAAATCAAAATATAACATATCAGCCTTCAATGAAAAGACGAATTTTTTTTGGTCTGTCTTTTTTACTGTTTTTTTAGAGTGCCGGTCTACGAATCTATTGCGGCTATTTTCTGGCAATCTGCCAGCTATGTTATGATAACCTAATCTACAATTAAACGGATTCGACCATGTTTTGATCCATTCTATGAATTCAATTAAAAAAAATTGCACCCCTCTTTCTTTCCTCATCGTGTGCGTCTTGAAGCGTTAGTGCTATTCTTGGCATATTAACAACTTTGAGTGGGGACGAAATAAAAAAGCTCAAATTGTGCGAAAATATCAGCTGTAACCAATTCAGAGACAATGTATAGACGTTCAGCCTTTCACTCTTTCAGGTGAAGTACCGCCTGACAGTGATCCTGACTATCCTGCTCACTTCAGTGACATTCAAACTCTCAACAGCTGGCAAGCTACCCATGATCTCATACAACACCATGCTTGATCTCTACATTCTGATCAGTATGTTGATCCTGATGGCCATAACAGTGGAGATTTCCATCCTCAGCATCTGGAAGGAGGAGCCAATTGCAAAGGATCTGGACAAGTGGTCTGTTCTAGTGATCGGGATAGGATTGGTACTCTATCATCTCCTATACTGGGTACATCTCACATTTTAAGTATTCATAACTGAGAAAATCTGACATCAATCCAGAACCGTCTCCTTACTTGAAACACAAAGTGTGCATTGTGTGAAAGTTTGGGACTTAGAATTTTGCACTGCAGAGATCTGGCTATTTAATTTTTCAAAAAAAAATGTACGCGAGACCCTCCCCCCCACCCAGTACGTTAAGCTACTCACAATTGAAGAGCACGTATCATTATTCATTACATAGTAAATCATTAAACCCACTTAGCGGGGGGCACAAATGGAAAAGATTCCCAGTATTTATATAAATAAATAAATAAATGTGTTTCTGCGTAATCGCAGCATTAGGCTTTCAGTCTGCAGTATTAACAGTAGCCTGTTCTCACCACTCATCGGAAATTTGATCACTTAATACGTCACCAATTTCTACCTTTCAATTCGAAACATTTGCAAAAAATGCTCTCATTTTTGCAAACCTCAAGCTCACGTTTTTAATTTTCTTATTTATAGGGACATCTTTTTGGCGCTCCAATTCTTCCCTAATCAACTCGGCAAAACTGAGCTAAAACAATTTCTAGAACAAATTCTCAATGTATACTGAACACATTAAGAGTTGTAACAAAACCTCAACTAATTTACACTTTAACGTATTGGAATTATGAATAAAAAAGCTAGGATAAACATTATCTGATGTCAGTAAGAGACGTCTGCAATGTTTTCTTTTGCTACCTTGTAAAATTTGATTGCATTTCAGGCCTGGTTTCTTTACGTGACTTCGCGACGACATCGCAAGATACGAAAACTAGTGGAGAAAGCAGATGAAGAGCGAACCAAGAGTGGGCGACGCAAAGGGGGCTTCGAACGCAAAGGGTTCCTAAAATGTATGAAAGTGCACCAGGGCCTAGAATACGTGAGAGAATTCAAAAACGACAGGATCCCACACCTTGGATCTGTAACACGCCCTGAAAATGATGACGTGGTAACTGTGACATGTGTTGAAAATGTTCCCAAAAAACGAAATGTGAACAACTCGCAGCTACAAAGTTTAGTCAATGCTGCGAGTGATGAGGAAAATATTTGACCTTTTTTTCAACTAATTATTGCAACCTTTTCATCATGCACAATTTCAAAATTCGTTTGCAAATTTGACATGGAGCTTCAAATGGGACTTTGATTCGGTCTGTATTTTTTTCACCTGTTAAGAATTATATCATAATATCTTCATTTATTTCATTGAAAAAGTGGTGACAAAACTAGATGAATGTTTTAGGCAAATTGAGGCAGTTTTGAAGGAATTGATTACTTCTGCTATTAAATCGGATATATATGATATGCAGCGTAAAAATTGTTCCCTGAAAGCAAACCCAAATTATGAACAAACTCGAAACAAACAAGGGTGCATATCCCTCGATATTTCACGAATGGATTCAGAGAACGATTTACATTAGATCTAATGGGTATTAGTGTATTCATGTAACGAATACCTCTGTTAGGAATAATGGCTGATAGAGTTAAGCCGACAAGGGGACAATGAGAAATCTGATTGGTCAGCTGACAGCTTAAATCTGTTTGGTCGACGAATCTGATTTTTCAAAATGCTAATACAGTTGGAATGCATGCATCCGATACAGTTGGAGTACGGCCGGGCTGCCCGGTGAAAATTACATTTTCGGTTGTCTGCTAAGCCCCCTGTCGGCTAATTCGGTGATCGCCATCCCTTCCATTTGAAAGCTCCATTCAAATTAAGAGTGCACAGCAAAGTACTATTCAGATTAACCCGCTAGTAACTCAGCCCAGTTTGAATCCTATTTTCTCACTTCATTAGCTTTACATTCAAATTAATTAAGAGTCCAATTCAATTTTCGAAATGATTGATCACCATTTCCAGACTTCTAACAAACACTTCGACGTCAAAAGAATCATTTGATAAACTTTATTCACAAATACAGCGTTATCAGTTTACTGCAAAACAAATTTTCACTACGAAGAGAAAGCTAAACTACAAATACGTTTTTACACGCCTAGGATGAATCAAATTACAAATCGGTGGGTTGCAAGTTGCGATTAGATAGTAATACGACGAAGCAACGGTGATGTGTCTATAGACCGGAGTTGAAATTCATCTTAAAAATCAAGATTGCAAAGAGTAAAAGCGTTTAACTGAAAGTTGAGTTCAAAGTTAAGTGCGCAGGCAGAGTCTCAAGCAAGACAATTCCAGCAGCACTTTCCAAAATAACATTTCTGCCTGTTTTCATTTTTCCAGAAACCAAAAAAAAACTTAATATCTTGAGTTTGCAAACATGATTAATTGCTCTCGAACGAAGTTTGATGTAATTATTGAAATCATGTGTGTCTTTTGTCTTTTTCATACAACAATGTTTGCTTTATTCATTTATCATTAAGCAGCTAAACTTCTTGGTTACAGTTACGATTGAAAGCCTAATGAAGACTGCGCCAAAATGGAATTGATTTTTAATAGCCACAAAGGCCATAGCTGAGGCTATTATTGATCTACTAATGGTTCTTTCATGACTTGAAGAAGAGTATTGGTTTTGCACAGGTTCATTTTGTACTACCTCTTCAAGGCGAGTTTTGACCTAAAACCAAAAGTGAGTTAAATGATCGCCGCGAGCAAATTTAGATTTTTTACGGCTCCAAGGCAAATGTTGGTTTTCAACGAAATTACTTTACTGAAGTAGAAATCGCTCAGGCGGCGTTTTGACCGAAAAGCGAAAGTAGGTTAATTACTTGAGGAGGACAAATTTTTGCAGAATAGCACGGCATTGAGCTATGACTGGCTATTACCGGTCAGCCTCTCAACGGCTATTATTTCGGCGCTCTCCTTTTTACAATTCAAAGAATTTGAACTTTATTCAGGCGCAGTCGAATATTGCTGGAGCTTCTTTTCTGACCAGTAATAATGTTGAGGAAAGAAGAGTTTTTCTTTTCATGGCACTTTTCTGAGAGAAAACGAGAAAACTAGGTGTGTAGGTTTTTCGCTAAGCAGTAATTTAGTTTAACCTGAAATTTTTCAGTTCAGGGTGCTTGTATCTTCATCTAAGCTAGAAAGAGTGCGTCTGAAAGCATATTTGGCCAACTAGAGCGCACAATGAACTTTTAGATTCAATTTTGAGCTATTTTTGCCATTTTGCCTTGTTTCAAGTTTTTTAAGCTGTTTTCGTAATCTTCTTTAATTTTTATATCATTTGGGAGTTTTGTGGTTGAAATCAGTTCTTTTTAGCAGTATTGGTTGTCTTTCATACTGATGGAAAAATTTATTCGAGATAAATTTGTTGAAATAAAATTGAGAAATTGAGCAATTTTGCCGCTTTTTGTATGTTTCATAACGTTTTTTGCCTAATTCTTCTAATTTAATGCTTCCCACTGTAGTTTTTCTCGACTCTTAATTGGGAGATTTTCCATAGGTTGTGCTAGTATGAAGAAACACTTAAAAAGCTAGACATGGCACTTCTCATTGAAATAATTTCTAATGCTGCTTTTTTCTTACTTGTAAATTGTTAAATATTTTTGTTAGTGTTTTGCTACATGCTTTTTTTGCTCTTTGCATTTTAATTTCTCTCGTACGAAGATTGAAACACATAATGTAACCGTGTTGGTCTTTTTTATGCAAATGTTCACTTGAAAATTTTTGCGTTGTTGTTCTAGAACCTTCAGTGACTTCTCTAGTGACTTTTTCAAGCTTCACTTCATCATTTTTAGTGATTTCAATTTCTGTTCATTTCAAATTTGTTGCTAATATAAATATATATACATAAATTTTAAAAAATTTTAATGCTTTACGCACAAGAACGCATTCACACAAACGCACACAAAGAACAATATCATTTTTTAGAAGTACAGTTTTTTTAATAAACAAATAACAGTCATATAAAATTATGTAAACTGAATATTGTAAATTGTCCAATTTTGCAGTCAAAATTTAACAGTGCTCAGAAAATACCACGAAGGTCTCAGTTATGATAAAAGTGCTTCAAGTTTTGAATAAAATTTGGGCCGAAAGCTTGGGCTGATAATAGTCATACAGCGGCGGCTAAATTGGTTTTCGTCAGTTCCACATGAGAATAGATTACAGCTTGAATTACCTACAGTCTCCCGTTTTGAAATTTGTCAAAATGCTTTGTTGAACTCATTTTTGAGTTCTGGTTATCTTGTGCGTCCGTGCAAATAGCCACGAAAAAGTTGAATTGAAAACGAAAAAGAGTTACAGCCCACAGTTCGCTAAAATTTTAGCCGTTTAGGCCACTTTTCTCGCTATCGATTACTCGTATCTATTCAGCTCCTACTTTTGTGTAGATTTCGCACTTTAGATTTCGCAGTTCAACGACCTTTGTAGTATTGTATAAGTTCGATCTTTCGCATGAAATTTGTGTCTAATTTGGCTATGCCAGAGTGTTTTCATCACCTCCTTTAGGGTTTGAAATGGAGTAAAACGTAATCAAACGTTGTTCCTGTTGCCCATGAGAACGTTACCCATGAACAACAGGAACTTAGTTTCAAAAGTTTTCATTAATATTAGTTCAGTCAATCAAAGTCAAATTTCTCCGATGGTTATGTGCAATAAGGGACCGACAAGAACATTTTTTGCGGCTTAAGCAGAGGGCGCTCGAAAATCATCTCCGTCTCTATTCTCTTTAAACCTTCAATTAGAACGTGGTCCTTTATTTCTTCTCAAGCTTCACTTTGACTGATGAAACGCGTGCTTATCTTTTGTCTTGTCCTATGCTTTTAGAATAGGCTAATATCTATCCGGACAGTTACTTAAAAGTTCTTCGGGTAGTCTACAAAATTCTACCGGTTAGATTTGCTTAGTGCGGTCCCGGACCTTGATCACAGTGAGTTTCAGCGCTGTACCATTGACTCTCAATTGTAACCATTACTGAACCAGTCAAATAGAAGTGTAAATACTTCTGCCAGTCTGCCCCGAGTCGATTAAGAAACATCCCAGTCTGTCCCTTTTCTTCGCAGCCTAATTTACATTATTGGTGAACACTGCACAGAACGTTTCACATCATCAGACTGTACATACAACGAACATAGCAAGTTTTGAAAATTTCGAATAGCTGATATCATGCTTAAAACTTTTAATATGGCGACAACCACAGTAGTAAGAAACCAGTACACCCTAGGCCACTTTTTGGCTCTTTTTACCCAAACGTGTTCGATCATGCGCGCGGATGAAAAGTTCTTGGCAATTATTCCCTTTTAGTTTAGGATTGTTGCCTGAAAATTTAAAACACTTACCTGAAATCCATTTTCAATGTGGCAGTGTGGAAGTTTATACGGAAAATTAACACACTGTGGAGAATACTGTTTGTATATCTGACAAATGCCTAAGGGCTATAAAACCAGTCTAAATTTGTCAAGAACACTTTTGCGCAGAAATCTGGGCTTCTAATGTGAATAAACTATATATTGGTATTGCGTAATCAGGGTTAACTCCTGCATACGCAACTTTGAAGCACACAAGTTTATAAGTATATGAGGGATATTTAAACCCTGTGAAGAAGATTGTTTGTATACAAACGTTTGCGGGCTATAAATCCAGGGAACACTTTTGCGCAGTAGCAGAAATCTGGGTGTCTAATGTGAATAATCTATGTAATGGTATTGCGTATGCAGGATTTTGTTTTTTAACTACATGTGAAAGTCTGGGTAGGAAGCGTTCTACTTTCTGATGAAATTATTACCTAAGGGCTATTTTTAGAACACAAACTCAAACTCGAACTCGAACTCGTCTGTCTCAGACTGTTAATATACTTCCCTTTCATTTATTACACAATAAGCCATATGATTCAGACGTACTACATTTTGACGAAATTCGTATCCGAAAACAACAAGTTCGAACGCGATAAAAGGAAGTAATTGATTCTTCAATAGAATTTATATAAAAAAGGAACAAAAAAGCATTCTGAAAGATAATAAATTACTGAAATTTTGACCTCATCAACCGTTGTTTTGTCCAGCAAAGACCAATTGACAGGGAAGACAATCGTCGAGTAGAAAGAACACAAGTTGAGAGTAACTTCTACCTCGCAGATAAAATCAGGTTAATTCATCATTTGAAAAGAAATCATCGTTTGAAGTTATACTAGGAAGTTAGGTCCTTGAGGAATCCGAAAAGTATAGAAACATCTTGTTTTTAGTTTTGAAGGATCTATCAGAAAAACGAGTAGTGTCAAGAAGAACAGTTGGGTGTAACAACATCTTGTCACTTTGGTTGCAGAGAATACAAAGACACAAAAGACGGAAAAAACTTTGTTTGAATTCCGAGCGCTTCAAAAACAAACCAGGAAGCAAAAAAGAACAACTGGAAACCAGAGGAACAGCATTTTGTTTGTCTATCATCAGAGCGCATCCCTAAGCAAGAGGAGTGGTTCAAAACAGAATACTTTTGGAAAGTAAGTTAAAAGACATCTTTTGTCTTCATGTAGCTCCTCCATCATTTCAACCTATCTAACTCATCCACGGATCAAAACAAGGTAGTCGGAAAACATCAATTTTGCTCACATAATATACATATGAGTCATCAAAGGTCAATTGTACATCATTTTTTTCCTCTTAATGTACAAGTCCTAGAGAAAAATTTCTTAAGGAAAAATTGTTCCATTGGTGAAAACTAACACAAACTTTAAAAAACATCAATTTTGCTCACATAACATATGTATGAGTCATCAAAGGTCAATTGTACATCATTTTTTTCCTCTTAATGTGCAAGTCCTAGAGAAAAATTTCTTAAGGAGAAGTTGTTCCATTAGTGAAAACTAACACAAATATACTTTAAAAAACATCACTTTTGCTCACATAACATATATATGAGTCATCAAAGGTCAATTGTACATCATTTTTTTCCTCTTAATGTACAAGTCCTAGAGAAAAATTTCTTAAGGAAAAGTTGTTCCATTAGTGAAAACTAACACAAAACTACTTTAAAAACATCAATTTTGCTCACATAACATATGTATGAGTCATCAAAGGTCAATTGTACATCATTTTTTTCCTCTTAATGTGCAAGTCCTGGAGAAAAATTTCTTAAGGAAAAGTTGTTCCATTAGTGAAAACTAACACGAAACTACTTTAAAAAACATCAATTTTGCTCACATAACACATATATGAGTCATCAAAGGTCAATTGTACATCATTTTTTTTCCTCTTAATGTGCAAGTCCTAGAGAAAAATTTCTTAAGGAAAAGTTGTTCCATTGGTGAAAACTATCACAAATAAACTTTAAAAACATCAATTTTGCTCACATAACATATATATGAGTCATCAAAGGTCAATTGTACATCATTCTTTCCTCTTAATGTACAAGTTCTGGAGAAAATTTTCTTCAGGAAAAGTTGTTCCATTAGTGAAAACTAACACAAAACTACTTTAAAAAAACATCAATTTTGCTCACATAACATATATATGAGTCATCAAAGGTCAATTGTACATCATTCTTTCCTCTTAATGTACAAGTCCTAGAGAAAAATTTCTTAAGGAAAAGTTGTTCCATTAGTAAAAACTAACACAAAACTACTTTAAAAAACATCAATTTGGCATATATAACATAAATATGAGTCATCAAAGGTCAATTGTACATCATTTTTTTCCTCTTAATGTACAAGTCCCAGAGAAAAATTTCTTAAGGAAAAGTTGTTCCATTAGTAAAAACTAACACAAAACTACTTTAAAAAACATCAATTTTGCATATATAACATATGTATGAGTCATCAAAGGTCAATTGTACATCATTTTTTCCTCTTAATGTACAAGTTCTAGAGAAAAGTTTCTTCAGGAAAAGTTGTTCCATTAGTGCAAACTAACACAAAACTACTTTAAAAAACATCAATTTTGCATATATAACATATGTATGAGTCATCAAAGGTCAATTGTGCATCATTTTTTCCCTCTTAATGTACTAGTTCTAGAGAAAAATTTCTTCAGGAAAAGTTGTTCCATTAGTAAAAACTAACACAAATAAACTTTAAAAAACATCAATTTGGCATATATAACATAAATATGAGTCATCAAAGGTCAATTGTACATCATTTTTTTCCTCTTAATGTACAAGTTCTAGAGAAAAGTCTCTTCAGGAAAAGTTGTTCCATTAGTGAAAACTAACACAAAACTACTTTAAAAAAGATCAATTTTGCATATATAACATATGTATGAGTCATCAAAGGTCAATTGTACATCAATTTTTTCCTCTTAATGTACAAGTTCTAGAGAAAAGTCTCTTCAGGAAAAGTTGTTCCATTAGTGAAAACTAACACAAAACTACTTTAGAAAAGATCAATTTGGCATATATAACATAAATATGAGTCATCAAATGTCAATTGTACATCATTTTTTTCCTCTTAATGTACAAGTTCTAGAGAAAAGTCTCTTCAGGAAAAGTTGTTCCATTAGTGAAAACTAACACAAAACTACTTTAAAAAACATCACTTTTGCTCACATAACATATATATGAGTCATCAAAGGTCAATTGTACATCATTTTTTTCCTCTTAATGTACAAGTCCTAGAGTAAAATTTCTTAAGGAAAAATGTTCCATTGGTGAAAACTAACACAAAACTACTTTAAAAAACATCACTTTTGCTCACATAACATACATATGAGTCATCAAATGTCAATTGTGCATCATTTTTTCCTCTTAATGTACAAGTTCTAGAGAAAAATTTCTTCAGGAAAAGTTGTTCCATTAGTAAAAGCTAACACAAATATACTTTAAAAAACATCACTTTTGCTCACATAACATATATATGAGTCATCAAAGGTCAATTGTACATCATTTTTTTCCTCTTAATGTACAAGTCCTAGAGAAAAATTTCTTCAGGAAAAGTTGTTCCATTAGTAAAAACTAACACAAATAAACTTTAAAAAAGATCAATTTGGCATATATAACATAAATATGAGTCATCAAAGATCAATTGTACATCATTTTTTTCCTCTTAATGTACAAGTTCTAGAGAAAAGTCTCTTCAGGAAAAGTTGTTCCATTAGTAAAAACTAACACAAATAAACTTTAAAAAAGATCAATTTGGCATATATAACATAAATATGAGTCATCAAATGTCAATTGTACATCATTTTTTTCCTCTTAATGTACAAGTTCTAGAGAAAAGTCTCTTCAGGAAAAGTAGTTCCATTAGTGAAAACTAACACAAAACTACTTTAAAAAACATCACTTTTGCTCACATAACATACATATGAGTCATCAAATGTCAATTGTACATCATTTTTTCCTCTTAATGTACAAGTTCTAGAGAAAAATTTCTTCAGGAAAAGTTGTTCCATTAGTAAAAGCTAACACAAATATACTTTAAAAAACATCACTTTTGCTCACATAACATATATATGAGTCATCAAAGGTCAATTGTACATCATTTTTTTCCTCTTAATGTACAAGTCCTAGAGAAAAATTTCTTCAGGAAAAGTTGTTCCATTAGTAAAAACTAACACAAATAAACTTTAAAAAAGATCAATTTGGCATATATAACATAAATATGAGTCATCAAAGATCAATTGTACATCATTTTTTTCCTCTTAATGTACAAGTTCTAGAGAAAAGTCTCTTCAGGAAAAGTTGTTCCATTAGTAAAAACTAACACAAATAAACTTTAAAAAAGATCAATTTGGCATATATAACATAAATATGAGTCATCAAATGTCAATTGTACATCATTTTTTTCCTCTTAATGTACAAGTTCTAGAGAAAAGTCTCTTCAGGAAAAGTTGTTCCATTAGTGAAAACTAACACAAAACTACTTTAAAAAACATCACTTTTGCTCACATAACATACATATGAGTCATCAAATGTCAATTGTACATCATTTTTTCCTCTTAATGTACAAGTTCTAGAGAAAAATTTCTTCAGGAAAAGTTGTTCCATTAGTAAAAGCTAACACAAATATACTTTAAAAAACATCACTTTTGCTCACATAACATATATATGAGTCATCAAAGGTCAATTGTACATCATTTTTTTCCTCTTAATGTACAAGTCCTAGAGAAAAATTTCTTCAGGAAAAGTTGTTCCATTAGTAAAAACTAACACAAATAAACTTTAAAAAAAGATCAATTTGGCATATATAACATAAATATGAGTCATCAAAGGTCAATTGTACATCATTTTTTTCCTCTTAATGTACAAGTTCTAGAGAAAAGTCTCTTCAGGAAAAGTTGTTCCATTAGTGAAAACTAACACAAAACTACTTTAGAAAAGATCAATTTGGCATACATAACATAAATATTAGTCATCAAATGTCAATTGTACATCATTTTTTTCCTCTTAATGTACAAGTTCTAGAGAAAAGTCTCTCCAGGAAAAGTTGTTCCATTAGTGAAAACTAACACAAAACTACTTTGAAAAAGATCAATTTTGCATATATAACATATGTATGAGTCATCAAAGGTCAATTGTACATCAATTTTTTCCTCTTAATGTACAAGTTCTAGAGAAAAATTTCTTCAGGAAAAGTTGTTCCATTAGTAAAAACTAACACAAATATACTTTAAAAAACATCACTTTTGCTCACATAACATATATATGAGTCATCAAAGGTCAATTGTACATCATTTTTTCCCTCTTAATGTACAAGTCCTAGAGAAAAATTTCTTAAGGAAAAGTTGTTCCATTAGTGAAAACTAACACAAAACTACTTTAAAAAACATCACTTTTGCTCACATAACATACATATGAGTCATCAAAGGTCAATTGTGCATCAATTTTTTCCTCTTAATGTACAAGTCCTAGAGAAAAATTTCTTAAGGAAAAGTTGTTCCATTGGTGAAAACTAACACAAATAAACTTTAAAAAACATCAATTTTGCTCACATAACATATGTATGAGTCATCAAAGGTCAATTGTACATCATTTTTTTTCCTCTTAATGTACAAGTCCTAGAGAAAAATTTCTTAAGGAAAAGTTGTTCCATTAGTGAGAACTAACACAAATAAACTTTAAAAAACATCAATTTTGCTCACATAACATATATATGAGTCATCAAAGGTCAATTGTACATCATTTTTTCCTCTTAATGTACAAGTTCTAGAGAAAAGTCTCCTCAGGAAAAGTTGTTCCATTAGTGAAAACTAACACAAAACTACTTTAAAAAAGATCAATTTGGCATATATAACATAAATATGAGTCATCAAAGGTCAATTGTACATCATTTTTTTTCCTCTTAATGTACAAGTTCTAGAGAAAAGTTTCTTCAGGAAAAGTTGTTCCATTAGTGAAAACTAACACAAAACTACTTTAAAAAAGATCAATTTTGCATATATAACATATGTATGAGTCATCAAAGGTCAATTGTACATCATTTTTTCCTCTTAATGTACAAGTTCTAGAGAAAAGTTTCTTCAGGAAAAGTTGTTCCATTAGTGCAAACTAACACAAAACTACTTTAAAAAACATCAATTTTGCATATATAACATATGTATGAGTCATCAAAGGTCAATTGTGCATCATTTTTTTCCTCTTAATGTACAAGTTCTAGAGAAAAATTTCTTCAGGAAAAGTTGTTCCATTAGTAAAAACTAACACAAATATACTTTAAAAAACATCACTTTTGCTCACATAACATATATATGAGTCATCAAAGGTCAATTGTACATCATTTTTTTCCTCTTAATGTACAAGTCCTAGAGAAAAATTTCTTCAGGAAAAGTTGTTCCATTAGTAAAAACTAACACAAATAAACTTTAAAAAACATCAATTTGGCATATATAACATAAATATGAGTCATCAAATGTCAATTGTACATCATTTTTTTCCTCTAATGTACAAGTTCTAGAGAAAAGTCTCTTCAGGAAAAGTTGTTCCATTAGTGAAAACTAACACAAAACTACTTTGAAAAAGATCAATTTTGCATATATAACATATGTATGAGTCATCAAAGGTCAATTGTACATCAATTTTTTCCTCTTAATGTACAAGTTCTAGAGAAAAATTTCTTCAGGAAAAGTTGTTCCATTAGTAAAAACTAACACAAATATACTTTAAAAAACATCACTTTTGCTCACATAACATATAAATGAGTCATCAAAGGTCAATTGTACATCATTTTTTCCCTCTTAATGTACAAGTCCTAGAGAAAAATTTCTTAAGGAAAAGTTGTTCCATTAGTGAAAACTAACACAAAACTACTTTAAAAAACATCACTTTTGCTCACATAACATACATATGAGTCATCAAAGGTCAATTGTGCATCAATTTTTTCCTCTTAATGTACAAGTCCTAGAGAAAAATTTCTTAAGGAAAAGTTGTTCCATTGGTGAAAACTAACACAAATAAACTTTAAAAAACATCAATTTTGCTCACATAACATATGTATGAGTCATCAAAGGTCAATTGTACATCATTTTTTTCCTCTTAATGTACAAGTCCTAGAGAAAAATTTCTTAAGGAAAAGTTGTTCCATTAGTGAAAACTAACACAAATGTACTTTAAAAAACATCAATTTTGGCTCACATAACATATGTATGAGTCATCAAAGGTCAATTGTACATCATTTTTTTCCTCTTACTGTACAAGTCCTAGAGAAAAATTTCTCAAGGAAAAGTTGTTCCATTGGTGAGAACTAACACAAATAAACTTTAAAAAACATCAATTTTGCTCAGATAACATATATATGAGTCATCAAAGGTCAATTGTACATCATTTTTTTCCTCTTAATGTACAAGTTCTAGAGAAAAGTCTCTTCAGGAAAAGTTGTTCCATTAGTGAAAACTAACACAAAACTACTTTAAAAAAGATCAATTTGGCATATATAACATAAATATGAGTCATCAAAGGTCAATTGTACATCATTTTTTTCCTCTTAATGTACAAGTTCTAGAGAAAAGTTTCTTCAGGAAAAGTTGTTCCATTAGTGAAAACTAACACAAAACTACTTTAAAAAAGATCAATTTTGCATATATAACATATGTATGAGTCATCAAAGGTCAATTGTACATCATTTTTTCCTCTTAATGTACAAGTTCTAGAGAAAAGTTTCTTCAGGAAAAGTTGTTCCATTAGTGCAAACTAACACAAATATACTTTAAAAAACATCACTTTTGCTCACATAACATATATATGAGTCATCAAAGGTCAATTGTACATCATTTTTTCCCTCTTAATGTACAAGTCCTAGAGAAAAATTTCTTAAGGAAAAGTTGTTCCATTAGTGAAAACTAACACAAAACTACTTTAAAAAAGATCAATTTTGCATATATAACATATGTATGAGTCATCAAAGGTCAATTGTACATCATTTTTTCCTCTTAATGTACAAGTTCTAGAGAAAAGTTTCTTCAGGAAAAGTTGTTCCATTAGTGCAAACTAACACAAATATACTTTAAAAAACATCACTTTTGCTCACATAACATATATATGAGTCATCAAAGGTCAATTGTACATCATTTTTTTCCTCTTACTGTACAAGTCCTAGAGAAAAATTTCTCAAGGAAAAGTTGTTCCATTGGTGAGAACTAACACAAATAAACTTTAAAAAACATCAATTTTGCTCACATAACATATATATGAGTCATCAAAGGTCAATTGTACATCATTTTTTTCCTCTTAATGTACAAGTTCTAGAGAAAAGTCTCTTCAGGAAAAGTTGTTCCATTAGTGAAAACTAACACAAAACTACTTTAAAAAAGATCAATTTGGCATATATATAACATAAATATGAGTCATCAAAGGTCAATTGTACATCATTTTTTCCTCTTAATGTACAAGTTATAGAGAAAAGTTTCTTCAGGAAAAGTTGTTCCATTAGTGAAAACTAACACAAAACTACTTTAAAAAAGATCAATTTTGCATATATAACATATGTATGAGTCATCAAAGGTCAATTGTACATCATTTTTTCCTCTTAATGTACAAGTTCTAGAGAAAAGTTTCTTCAGGAAAAGTTGTTCCATTAGTGCAAACTAACACAAAACTACTTTAAAAAACATCAATTTTGCATATATAACATATGTATGAGCCATCAAAGGTCAATTGTGCATCATTTTTTTCCTCTTAATGTACAAGTTCTAGAGAAAAATTTCTTCAGGAAAAGTTGTTCCATTAGTAAAAACTAACACAAATAAACTTTAAAAAACATCAATTTGGCATATATAACATAAATATGAGTCATCAAATGTCAATTGTACATCATTTTTTCCCTCTTAATGTACAAGTTCTAGAGAAAAGTCTCTTCAGGAAAAGTTGTTCCATTAGTGAAAACTAACACAAAAATACTTTAAAAAAGATCAATTTTGCATATATAACATATGTATGAGTCATCAAAGGTCAATTGTACATCAATTTATTCCTCTTAATGTACAAGTTCTAGAGAAAAATTTCTTCAGGAAAAGTTGTTCCATTAGTAAAAGCTAACACAAATATACTTTAAAAAACATCACTTTTGCTCACATAACATATATATGAGTCATCAAAGGTCAATTGTACATCATTTTTTTCCTCTTAATGTACAAGTCCTAGAGAAAAATTTCTTCAGGAAAAGTTGTTCCATTAGTAAAAACTAACACAAATAAACTTTGAAAAACATCAATTTGGCATATATAACATAAATATGAGTCATCAAATGTCAATTGTACATCATTTTTTTCCTCTTAATGTACAAGTTCTAGAGAAAAGTCTCTTCAGGAAAAGTTGTTCCATTAGTGAAAACTAACACAAAACTACTTTGAAAAAGATCAATTTTGCATATATAACATATGTATGAGTCATCAAAGGTCAATTGTACATCAATTTTTTCCTCTTAGTGTACAAGTTCTAGAGAAAAATTTCTTCAGGAAAAGTTGTTCCATTAGTAAAAACTAACACAAATAAACTTTAAAAAACATCAATTTGGCATATATAACATAAATATGAGTCATCAAAGGTCAATTGTACATCATTTTTTCCCTCTTAATGTACAAGTTCTAGAGAAAAGTCTCTTCAGGAAAAGTTGTTCCATTAGTGAAAACTAACACAAAACTACTTTGAAAAAGATCAATTTTGCATATATAACATATGTATGAGTCATCAAAGGTCAATTGTACATCAATTTTTTCCTCTTAGTGTACAAGTTCTAGAGAAAAATTTCTTCAGGAAAAGTTGTTCCATTAGTAAAAACTAACACAAATAAACTTTAAAAAACATCAATTTGGCATATATAACATAAATATGAGTCATCAAAGGTCAATTGTACATCATTTTTTCCCTCTTAATGTACAAGTTCTAGAGAAAAGTCTCTTCAGGAAAAGTTGTTCCATTAGTGAAAACTAACACAAAACTACTTTAAAAAAGATCAATTTTGCATATATAACATATGTATGAGTCATCAAAGGTCAATTGTACATCAATTTTTTCCTCTTAATGTACAAGTTCTAGAGAAAAATTTCTTCAGGAAAAGTTGTTCCATTAGTAAAAGCTAACACAAATATACTTTAAAAAACATCACTTTTGCTCACATAACATATATATGAGTCATCAAAGGTCAATTGTACATCATTTTTTTCCTCTTAATGTACAAGTCCTAGAGAAAAATTTCTTCAGGAAAAGTTGTTCCATTAGTAAAAACTAACACAAATAAACTTTAAAAAACATCAATTTGGCATATATAACATAAATATGAGTCATCAAATGTCAATTGTACATCATTTTTTTCCTCTTAATGTACAAGTTCTAGAGAAAAGTCTCTTCAGGAAAAGTTGTTCCATTAGTGAAAACTAACACAAAACTACTTTGAAAAAGATCAATTTTGCATATATAACATATGTATGAGTCATCAAAGGTCAATTGTACATCAATTTTTTCCTCTTAATGTACAAGTTCTAGAGAAAAATTTCTTCAGGAAAAGTTGTTCCATTAGTAAAAACTAACACAAATATACTTTAAAAAACATCACTTTTGCTCACATAACATATATATGAGTCATCAAAGGTCAATTGTACATCATTTTTTCCTCTTAATGTACAAGTTCTAGAGAAAAATTTCTTAAAGAAAATTTGTTCCATTAGTGAAAACTAACACTAAACTACTTTAAAAAACATCACTTTTGCTCATATAACATATGTATGAGTCATCAAAGGTCAATTGTACATCATTTTTTCCTCTTAATGTACAAGTCCTAGAGAAAAATTTCTTAAGGAAAAGTTGTTCCATTAGTGAAAACTAACACAGAACTACTTTAAAAAACATCACTTTTGCTCACATAACATACATATGAGTCATCAAAGGTCAATTGCGCATCAATTTTTTCCTCTTAATGTACAAGTCCTAGAGAAAAATTTCTTAAGGAAAAGTTGTTCCATTAGTGAAAACTAACACAAATGTACTTTAAAAAACATCAATTTTGCTCACATAACATATGTATGAGTCATCAAAGGTCAATTGTACATCATTTTTTTCCTCTTACTGTACAAGTCCTAGGGAAAAATTTCTCAAGGAAAAGTTGTTCCATTGGTGAGAACTAACACAAATAAACTTTAAAAAACATCAATTTTGCTCACATAACATATATATGAGTCATCAAAGGTCAATTGTACATCATTTTTTTCCTCTTAATGTACAAGTCCTAGAGTAAAATTTCTTAAGGAAAATGTGTTCCATTGGTGAAAACTAACACAAAACTACTTTAAAAAACATCACTTTTGCTCACATAACATACATATGAGTCATCAAAGGTCAATTGTGCATCATTTTTTTCCTCTTAAGGTACGAGTCCTAGAGAAAAATTTCTTAAGGAAAAGTTGTTCCATTGGTAAAAACTAACACAAATAAACTTTAAAAAACATCAATTTTGCTCACATAACATATGTAGGAGTCATCAAAGGTCAATTGTACATCAATTTTTTTCCTCTTAATGTACAATTCCTAGAGAAAAATTTCTTAAGGAAAAGTTGTTCCATTAGTGAAAACTAACACAAATGTACTTTAAAAAACATCAATTTTGCTCACATAACATATGTATGAGTCATCAAAGGTCAATTGTAAATCATTTTTTCCCTCTTACTGTACAAGTCCTAGAGAAAAATTTCTCAAGGAGAAGTTGTTCCATTGGTGAAAACTAACAAATAAACTTTAAAAAACATCAATTTTGCTCACATAACATATGTATGAGTCATCAAAGGTCAATTGTACATCATTTTTTTCCCTCTTAATGTACAAGTCCTAGAGAAAAATTTCTTAAGGAAAAGTTGTTCCATTGGTGAAAACTAACACAAAACTACTTTAAAAAACATCACTTTTGCTCACATAACATACATATGAGTCATCAAAGGTCAGTTGTACATCATTTTTTTCCTCTTAATGTACAAGTCCTAGAGAAAACTTTCTTAAGGAAAAGTTGTTCCATTAGTGAAAACTAACACAAATGTACTTTAAAAAACATCAATTTTGCTCACATAACATATGTATGAGTCATCAAAGGTCAATTGTACATCATTTTTTTCCTCTCACTGTACAAGTCCTAGAGAAAAATTTCTAAAGGAAAAGTTGTTCCATTGGTGAAAACTAACACAAATAAACTTTAAAAAACATCAATTTTGCTCACATAACATATGTATGAGTCATCAAAGGTCAATTGTACATCATTTTTTTCCTCTTAATGTACAAGTTCTAGAGAAAAATTTCTTAAAGAAAATTTGTTCCATTAGTGAAAACTAACACTAAACTACTTTAAAAAACATCACTTTTGCTCATATAACATATGTATGAGTCATCAAAGGTCAATTGTACATCATTTTTTTCCTCTTAATGTACAAGTTCTAGAGAAAAATTTCTTAAAGAAAATTTGTTCCATTAGTGAAAACTAACACTAAACTACTTTAAAAAACATCACTTTTGCTCATATAACATATGTATGAGTCATCAAAGATCAATTGTACATCATTTTTCCCTCTTAATGTACAAGGGGAAATTTCTAAATTAAAAGTTATCACAATAGAGAAGCAAAATTAGTTTAAAAGATATGAATTTTGCCCTTACAAAATGTATTCGAGTAATCAAAAGTCAACTGAACATTTTTATTACGTGTACGAGAAAAACAAAACAGTTTATTTATTGGAATTTTCCTTAGGTAAAAAATTATGCAGTTTTGAAAATTAGGTTTAAAAATTAACTCGCCAAAAAAATTCTCCAAAAGCACTTTTGTTCAATTTTCTCTCACTTCACATCTGTGAAAAAAAATGACACCAAAACTTTCCAACTTGAGATATATAAAACAAATATTGAAATAAACCTGTCATTCAATCAAAGTTCCTCAACCATAGCAAAGATTTCTCGCTTAAACTTATTTAGGCTGAATGTCATTCTAGACTAAATGTCAATGGCAAACTTATTTAGGCTATTTGTCAATGTATTTAGGCTAAATGCAGGCTAATTGTCATTCTACTTGATTAAAATAACGGTCCATAAAAGCATAAAAAACTCCTTAATAGTCTTATTGATTTATCGTTGGCCGTTTACAAACATTAATTGCAGCAAAAATTTCCGACTAAATTCCGTTTGTACCCTAAAACATAACTAAAATTGTTCAGAAATATTTCAAAACGTGTCAATGAGTCATCAGCGATTTTAGGCGCAATAAAAATTTCTTGTAGGTAAATTTTTTTTATAAATCAACAAAGGATTTTCAAAGAAATTTTCAAAGTTCAGTAAAAACGCTATGCGCTTTTCTAGAGACTTTCACTTATATTTAAACAAAACTAAATATCTTCCTAGAGGCTGTACATTTGTGAAATTTATATGAGAACAAAAACATACCAACGAGTTCATCTATTTAAATTTTAAAATCAAAGAAAATTTGAGATAAAAATTTGTGAACATTAGCAAAAGTTTCTTATCAATAAATAACTACTCATGATTTTTTGTTGAGGTTGTTCTTCAAAACCATCTCTAAGCAGTTAATAAACGTTTCCAGCAGTCCGTAGAAGCAAACTAGTTCTTATTAGACTATGGAATAGTTTCTCTAACTTGATTTTCGAAATTGTTTTTGAATGGAAAACTAAATTAAAAACGATCAGACCATTTTGTTGAAGAAGCATTTATTTTGCTGATTTGTTTGGCAGCACCGAAAAAAAAATTCAACAACAATTTTGTCAAAATTACAGTATGAACTATGAACGTTATGTACTACATATGCATCTGTAGTAACATTAATTTTCAACAAATTTATGGAACGGAAAGAAATTTAGTTAGATAATAGTTGCATATTTCGTAATCAACGGAAAATTTCAGCATCTAGTTTTCATTATATCTTTTTGAGTGCGAGGATCTGCAAGGTAAAATTTTTGTTAAACTGACAAAATAAAATGAACAGAAACAGAATGTTGATTGGTATGACAAAGATCAGCATGGTAAAATATGCTATGCGTTACCAAAAAGGCCAGTTTTTTCCACAGAACTACAATCCAATAATGTTGCTTATTCCTGCTTCAGGAAACTACACAGCTCTTTTACAATCTATTCGAACTTAACTTACCAAATGAAGCACAACTGAAAAACATTTGTTTTCGTGGAAAATAAATTAAGACAACTATATGTATTTTGACGCTTTCTTAATGTGTTTGGTTTTCGTCAACTTTAGCTAAAACTCGTGATCCTGCAAGGTACGATAATAAATTAGTGTGCTATGATATTCGATATGTAAAACTTTCTTTGCTCTTCAGTGTCAACTTTTGGTTGACTGTTGAATTAATTGTGTTCGTCAACCACAAAGATGTTCTCAGTTGACTTTTGTGAAAATTCGTTTTGACCACCGAGGTCACGATCATCACTTTTGAAAATTCAGTCAATTTTTTGTCATATTGCATCTAGAAATTGCTTTTATCAAATTTTTTATTGCACTTAAAGCATTAAAGAGCAACACAAATTACCAACGATTTGACTTTGTCACAGTTTTCTGATAACATATTTGTCTGTAAGTAAAAGATTTGTGTGACAGTTTTTAAAGCAACCCAAAAAAAATCAATGAGAAAAAGTCGGTTGGAAACTTTAAGCAACTATACAGCCAACTTCTATTCAAATACAAAAATCAAGTATATTAAAACAAATTGCCAAAACTGCCATTAAAAAACATTGGTTCCTTATCTTGAACTTAGCCGAGGTCCACTGGGTCCACAACAATAGAAAAATCAATTCAACAAACAAAAATTAAAACAGACTTTATAGAGACAAGAGTACTATAAAAACAATCCTTGCTGTAGAATTATTCCTTTTGAAGCCTTCATCAACAACAGATCACTTGTTCTTTTTTTCTCAATGAATTAGTACTGATTTTTAAAAACTTAACAACAAAAAATCTTAGGGAAGTAAGCTTAATCTTATAATATACTTGAATCTGGTTGTTGCAAGTGGTTGCAAAATAGTGAGTTTCCGACTTTTTAAATCATAAACTAAAACAAACCACCTCGGAAAACAAAACGGAGGACTACCATGTTTTTGTGGTTCAATCTCCAATTGTCTCATCAGTGTAAGCCCAGTATTTCGAAAGTAAAATTTTTTGTCATATAAAACTGCATTCCTATCTAATATTTGCCAGAATTCAGGATCACCCGCAAAAAACTCTAGTAAAAAAGTTTTCAAACGGTAAAGTTTCCTCTTCATTGAAGAGATTTACGCGTAACCAATATTTTTGATACATGTAAATTTTTGATGTACAAACTAGAAAACAATCAAAAACTATAAAAGCAAGTTATTTAGTTAGATAGATCATTTTAAAGCATTCAACAACTGCAAACCAGTCGCTTTGATTGGAGTCAAGCAAATTGTCTTCCAAACTAATTTTTTGCAGGCACAATATTTCAAACAAATTAGAAGTGTAAGTTTCTATTTTTCTCATTAAATTTTTTAACAGCAGTTTAAAGATAGAAATATACAAAGCAAAACGTCTAAATATATTCGCTTTTCCTTAAATTACTGATTCTTCTCTAAAAAAAACTGGCTCATTTTTTCGAAATTTTCTAAATCAATTGTACACTTATTGTTTCCATGATCAATTGTGTTAGAGTGAATTTCAATCAAGTCGTTCCTTGTGAGCTCACAAAATTTAAAAACCACAAAAGCTTATACAATGTCAAGATCAATGATTTCATAGATAGTATCTCTTAGGAATTTTAAACGAATAGGTTAAGTGATTAAATTCCTTGTAGGGCTTAAAATACAATATATGATCCGTGGATGAGTCTTTCAAGAATGTTTTTTCAAATTGTTAACCAATAATCAAATATTAATATACCTTTTTCTGTTTTAGATGAAGACTTTCAACTGTGACGAGTGCTCAAAGAAGTACAACAAGAAGCAGAAGCTATTACAGCATATGGAGAAGGAGCATAACACAAAATATGAAAAAACAGCAAGCTATGAATGTGGAATTTGTGGTACCAAATTCACAGCGAGCAGAAATGTAATCCGTCATTTGAAAACAGTTCATGGATTTCAGACGTACACAAAGTGCAAGCATTGTACACAAATTTATGGCGACACTTCATCGTGTGCTAGACATGAGGATGGTGCTCATGATACTCACAAAGAGGCTCCAGAGGAAGTTAGAAGCAAGATTGAGCAACAAAAGGCTAAACATGCGATCGAAAAATTCTTCCAGTCGTTCAGATTACAAGCGGACAACCAAATTGATGTCTTTAATTTTGTTACGGAACATATGGAAGACCTTAAATTATTTGTGAGAAACAAAATAGTAGAGCTTGGACCTTTGAAAATTCAACTCTCTGTTTTTGTACAGATGTTGAAACCAACAGATGATACAAAAGTCGGCTGTCATGCAAACACAAAGTCGAAAACTTTAACAACAGAACTATCAGATGATGAAATTTTTGAAATGCTTGACCAAATCAACAATTCAATCCAAACTTTTTCAACCGGTGGAAGTGGATTTGTTGTTCAGAAAATTGATCATTTGGATATCAACATTAACAAATTCAAACCAATCAGAGGAAGCAGTTACATTGCTACGCCATCCGCTTTAGTTGGAAAAAATTTTCTCCTAAATATCCGAAACAATGACAACAAATGTTTTGCATACTCAGTGCTTGCAGCAATGTTTCCAGAGAAGGAGCATAAACAACGCCAAAACAAATACAAGCCAAATTTGCACAAACTGAACTTTGATAATATCGAGTTCCCTATGTCTTTGACGGATGTTCCAAAATTTGAAAAGCAAAACAATATTGGAATTAATGTTTTTGTTTTCGAGAAAAACAAAGTTTTGCCGCTTTACTTGTCTAAAATAAAAGCACAAAAAATTATTCCTTTGTTGCTGCTGACCGATGAATTTACTAGTCATTACTGCTTGATAACGAATTTTCATGCTTTCATGGCCCGCCAATTCAGTGGTAAAGAACACCACCGATACAAGTTTTGTGAACGCTGCCTTCACGGATTTCAAGACACTCTATCACTTGAAAAACATTTCGATTTATGTGGGGAGCATAAAGCTGTTCATATTACTATGCGAACTGAAGACTCAAAAATTGAATTTACAAATTGGCATAAAACGTTTTCAGTTCCCTTAGTGATTTATGCCGACACAGAGGCTGTCAGCCTTAAGCATGACACCTGCCGCCAGAGTCCTGAGAACAGCTACACCTTGAACAAAGAAACTCAGAATCCTTGCGCAATAGGTTTTTGTGCTGTTGATAAAGCTGGTGGAAGTGATTATTACAGTTTTGAAGGTGAGAAATGCATCGAAGAGTTTTTTCGGTGGCTCAGAGAGAACGCCAAATCTATTTCTGAGAGAAAACAGAAAAATAGACGTCTCATAATAACTGATGAAGAGCGCAAGCAAAAGATTGATCAGGGCACAAGATGTGTAATTTGCAACAAAAGTTTGAACAACGAAAAAGTAATCCATCATGATCACTTTACTGGTGAAATCTACGGAGTTGCACACAACAGCTGCAATCTTAAGCTTCGTACGCAGACTTTTACGCCCATTTTTTTCCACAACCTTAGTAAATATGACGCACATCATCTAATGAAATACATTGATATCCAATCGGAAGAAAAATTGACAGTCATTCCTTGCAACAGTGAGACATACATCTCATTCTCGTTCTTCGTTCCTGTTGGTAAAAGCAAAGATGACAAGCTACTATATGAAGAATTTCGTTTCCTTGACAGCTATCGTTTTTTATCCGGGAGTCTTGACACTCTGGTTACAACACTCGAAACAAAGGACTATTGTCAATTATCTAAACATTTCCAAAAAAAATGCGACATTTTGCAAAAGAAAGGAGTTTTCCCATATTCGTTTCTCGATAGCTTTGAGAAACTCTCTGAAAAATCGTTGCCTCAATTTGGTGATCAGTGGATAAATTTATTGTCTGGTCAAATTGATGTTTCTGAGGAGGATGTTCAGCATGCTAACAAAGTTTGGAATATGTTTGGCTGCAAAAACTTTGGTGACTATCTCATGTTGTATCTCAAAACTGATGTCTTTCTTCTGGCTGACGTGTTTGAAAAATGCCGGAGACTCTTTGATCAGGTATAAGGATTAGACCCCTGTCATTACTATAGTGCACCTAATATTTCATGGGATGCAATGCTGAAAACAACTAAAGTTAAACTGGACTTGCTCTCTGATATAGAGATGCTGTTGTTTTGTGAGAGAGCCATCCGTGGAGGATTGAATGGAATTGGTGAAAAACGATATATGAAAGCTAACAACAAATACTTGCATGACTTTGATGAAGAAAAACCAAGTACGTATGGTCTTTTTCTGGATGTCGTTAACTTATACGGTGGAACAATGATGAAAAAACTGCCGACCGGAGGATTTGAATGGTCAGACATCAGTTTAGACAAGATCATGCAAACATCTGACGAAAGTGATGTTGGGTACTTTGTAATGGTTGATCTGAATTATCCTAGCAACTTACATGACTGTCACAATGATTTCCCTCTGGCTGCTGAGAAGTTAAAAATCGATGCTGAGATGCTTTCTCAGTATCAAGTAGAATTGGGAAACAAGACCAGTCATATCCCGAAGCTTCTGGAAACGCTTCAGTCAAAGCGGAATTATGTATGTCATCATTCAGTTCTGAAATTTTATTGTCAACAGGGGCTCCAAGTAACCAGACTACATAAGAATCTGAAGTTCAACCAAAGTGATTTTATGAATTGTTATATTGAGCGAAATACAATATTGCGACAACAACCCGGTATCAGCACCTTTGAAAAGAACTTTTTCAAACTGTTGAACAATTCATGCTTCGGAAAAACGATGGAAAATTTGAGATGTCGTTACAAGATGGTATTTGTTGAAAATGAGGAGAAAGCAAAATTTTATTGCAACAAGTACAATTTTGAGAAGTTCACTATATTTCGAGAGAACCTTGTTGGGATCACTCTTAGCCAGAAAGAGATCAGGTGGAATAAACCAACTTATCTGGGTGCTGCAATTTTGGATCTTTCAAAACTACACCTGTACAGGTTTCATTATGAAGAAATGAGGCCTTTGTTTGACAAAAAAGCTCGAGTGATGTATCGTGACACTGATTCTCTCTTTTATGAAATTGAGACGGATGGCATTTACGAAGATCTTAAACAGCTGAAACATGTACTTGATTTGAGTGATTACCCCAAGGATCATCATTTACATAGTGAATTGAACAAAAAAGTGCCACTTAAATTATCAGATGAGCTGAATGGTGACATTGTGATGGAAGCAGTTTTTCTGAAACCAAAAGCTTACTCTATAAAAACTTTGCAGAAAGTCAAACAAAGTGCCAAGGGTGTGAGCAAACATGTGAAAAAGACACTTCATCATGATAAGTTCAAAGATGTGCTCAAATCAAAATCACCATTGAGAAAACTAGTAACATCTATAACTAGTGACAAACACACACTCAACATAACAGAGTCTAACAAAATTGCGTTGAGTGCATTTGATGATAAGCGTTACTATCTGAGTGACGGTATAAACTCATACGCGTATGGACACTACAAATATGGTCACAAGCGGAAACAGACCTTGGAAAAATCTCTGAAGTCCTATATTGAGATCAGTGAATGTGAAACCACCAGAGATTTAACTGAACAACTTGATACTGAGATTGAAGAAACCTGTTCACCACCTGATCCTGGGTTCTGGAAAACTTCTCAAATTGAGTCCGATGAGGAAGAAATATTTGATTTTGATGCAGCTCCAAAAGAAAAGCCGTTCTCCAGATGTCCATATATTGATTTCGAAGCAGAGGAAGAGCCGTCTGCAAAGAAGCAACGCTTGTCCAGCAAGCGTTAAATATTGATGATGCTGCCCAACTCCACCCCGGTTGGGAGTATCAAGAAGTATTGACGAGGAGATACAACAAACTGCGACTGCTCCGCGCAGGAGCTTCTTGTGACAATAACAGCTTTTATAGGGGATAGCTGCCCAACACCACCCCGGTTGGGAGTCTCAAGAAGTGTTGACGAGGAGATACAACAACCTGCGACTGCTCCGCGCAGGAGCTTCTTCTGACAACAACAGCTCTAAAAGGGGATAGCTGCCCAACTCCACCCCGGTTGGGAGTCTCAAGAAGTATTGACGAGGAGATACAAAAACCTGCGACTGCTCCGCGCAGGAGCTTCTTGTGACAATAACAGCTTTTATAGGGGATAGCTGCCCAACTCCACCCTGGTTGGGAGTCTCAAGAAGTATTGACGAGGAGATACAACAACCTGCGACTGCTCCGCGCAGGAGCTTCTTCTGACAACAACAGCTCTAAAAGGGGATAGCTGCCCAACTCCACCCCGGTTGGGAGTCTCAAGAAGTATTGACGAGGAGATACAAAAACCTGCGACTGCTCCGCGCAGGAGCTTCTTGTGACAATAACAGCTTTTATAGGGGATAGCTGCCCAACTCCAGCCCGGTTGGGAGTCTCAAGAAGTATTGACGAGGAGATACAACAACCTGCGCCTGCTCCGCGCAGGAGCTTCTTCTGACAACAACAGCTCTAAAAGGGAATAGCTGCCCAACTCCACCCTGGTTGAGAGTCTCAAGAAGTATTGACGAGGAGATACAACAACCTGCAACTGCTCCGCGCAGGAGCTTCTTCTGATAACAACAGCTCTAAAAGGGGATAGCTGCCCAACTCCACCCCGGTTGGGAGTCTCAAGAAGTATTGACGAGGAGATACAAAAACCTGCGACTGCTTCGCGCAGGAGCTTCTTGCGACAATAAAAGCTCTAACAGAGGATTACAATGACTTCTTTCTAATCGTGCTTTTCCTGAAATATCCAGATGTCCAGACAACACAAGTAGATGCTGAAGAAGATGCTGACGGAGAAGAAGTTTTAAACGGGTACATATATAAAACTTTAAACAATGACTTAAAACAGAATGTTGTGTCTTATATTTTTATTAGATGTTTGTTAATAATAATTTATTGTTTGTTCTTAACCTTGCTTCATTAATTCAATATCCTTTTTTGTTTTCCTCTCTTACAAGTAATAAGAAATTCAAAAGTTCTAATCCGTCCTTCAAAAAAAAATATTTTAGTTTCATATCCTCTGATTCTTAAAATAACCGTCAAGAGACATGATAACCGTCAAGCCGCGGAATTTGAGTAAATATCCCTTATAAACTATTAAACCTGCCACGTTCAAAATCGATTTCAGGTAAGTCTTTTACAATTTCAGGCAACAATCCTAACATACAGTGAATAATTGCCAAGAACTTTTCATCCGCGCGCATGATCGAACACGTTTGGGTAAAAAGAGCCAAAAAGTGGCCTAGGGTGTACTGGTTTCTTACTACTAACCACAAAAGCTATTCTAGCTCGAACTATACCATATATTGGTGCATTTACATCTGTGCGGTGGAAGCGGAGTTCGGAGGTGGAGGCGGGAGTCGGAGGCGGGGGTCGGAGGCGGAGGCGGGGGTCGGAGGTGGAGGCGGAGTTTGATGTGCGAGCCAGAATTAGTTGTGCTGTATTAGTAGTAATAGTAGTACAAGCTTCGGGCTTCGCCCGTGGGGTGTCAATCCCAGTGTTTGTTTATCAGTCTATTTCAGTTTATCTTTTTCCAGTGTCAGAATAGTAGACTCAATGCTTATCATATGTTGTGTTTTTCAGATTGATTGAAAGTTGTTTTTTTTACTCTTGTGAATTGTGTGCGTGGAAAGTTAGTAGTCTGTTGTTTATCATGGACGTGAAAGTGAAGTCGGAAAATGTGTCAGTGAAGTCGGAAAATGTGTCAGTGAAGTTGGAGAATGTGTCAGTGAAGTTGGAGAATGAGTCAGTAAGCGGAAACCTAAATGTAAAGTTGTTAATTCATGTATCGGTTGTGCAAGCAGTTGAAAGGGCGCCACTCCTACTCGCTCTTGTAGACCCCTCGACTGGGTTTTGTCATGGAATTGAAGATATAGTTAAAGAGGAGGAAGAGTTTGTTAAGAGAAGACGAGTCACAGTGGTTGCCGGTAGCAAGAGGACAAAATTCTTTTGCGATTCGTGCAATTACTCTTCAAAGCAAAAGTAGCTTCTAACGCGCCACATTGCCAGAGTTCATGAGAAGACCATTAATAAAAAACGTTGTAACTTCTGTGATTTTTCGACAATACATGCTTCTAATCTCAAACGCCACATTCAAAGAGCGCACAGTAACCAAGCAGATTCGTCAATTTATTCGTGTAACCAAGTTTCTGATTCTTCTAATTAACACTGATTGAGACTTTGCCTTTCTTATTTGTTTACTGATTACGTTAGTTATTTGTTTACTGTTAAAGATTTGCTTACTGATTGAAAGAATCACAGATTCACGGATTCCTTATTAGCTGCTTATTAGACGTTATCCCTTTTGTTGCTGAACGTTCTGGTTATCTTGTGCGTCCGTGCAAATAGCCACGAAAAAGTTGAATTGAAAACGAAGAGTTACAGCCCACAGTTCGCTAAAATTTTAGTCGTTTAGGCCACTTTTCTCGCTATCAATTACTCGTATCTATTCAGCTCTTACTTTTGTGTAGATTTCGCACTTTAGATTTCGCAGTTCAACGACCTTTGTAGTATTGTATAAGTTCGATCTTTCACATGAAATTTGTGTCTAATTTGGCTATGCCAGAGTGTTTCCATCACCTCCCTTTAGGGTTTGAAATGGAGTAAAACGTAATCAAACGTTGTTCCTGTTGCCCATGAGAACGTTACCCATGAACAACAGGAACTTAGTTTCAAAAGTTTTCATTAATATTAGTTCAGTCAATCAAAGTCAAATTTCTCCAATGGTTATGTGCAATGAGGGACCAACAATAACATTTTTTGCGGCTTAAGCAGAGGGCGCTCGAAAATCATCTCCGTCTCTATTCTCTTTAAACCTTCAATTAGAACGTGGTCCTTTATTTCTTCTCAAGCTTCACTTTGACTGATGAAACGCGTGCTTATCTTTTGTCTTGTCCTATGCTTTTAGAATAGGCTAATATCTATCCGGACAGTTACTTAAAAGTGCTTCGGGTAGTCTACAAAATTCTACCGGTTAGATTTGCTTAGTGCGCTCCCGGACCTTGATCACAGTGAGTTTCAGCGCTGTACCATTGACTCTCAATTGTAACCATTACTGAACCAGTCAAATAGAAGTGTAAATACTTCTGCCAGTCTGCCCCGAGTCGATTAAGAAACATCCCAGTCTGTCCCTTTTCTTCGCAGCCTAATTTACATTATTGGTGAACACTGCACAGAACGTTTCACATCATCAGACTGTACATACAACAAACATAGCAAGGTTTGAAAATTTCGAATAGCTGATATCATGCTTAAAACTTTTAATATGGCGACAACCACAAAAGCTATTCTAGCTCGAACTATACCATATATTGGTGCATTTACATCTGTGCGGTGGAAGCGGAGTTCGGAGGTGGAGGCGGGAGTCGGAGGCGGGGGTCGGAGGCGGAGGCGGGGGTCGGAGGTGGAGGCGGAGTTTGATGTGCGAGCCAGAATTAGTTGTGCTGTATTAGTAGAAATAGTAGTACAAGCTTCGGGCTTCGCCCGTGGGGTGTCAATCCCAGTGTTTGTTTATCAGTCTATTTCAGTTTATCTTTTTCCAGTGTCAGAATAGTAGACTCAATGCTTATCATATGTTGTGTTTTTCAGATTGATTGAAAGTTGTTTTTTTTACTCTTGTGAATTGTGTGCGTGGAAAGTTAGTAGTCTGTTGTTTATCATGGACGTGAAAGTGAAGTCGGAAAATGTGTCAGTGAAGTCGGAAAATGTGTCAGTGAAGTTGGAGAATGTGTCAGTGAAGTTGGAGAATGAGTCAGTAAGCGCAAACCTAAATGTAAAGTTGTTAATTCATGTATCGGTTGTGCAAGCAGTTGAAAGGCCGCCACTCCTACTCGCTCTTGTAGACCCCTCGACTGGGTTTTGTCATGGAATTGAAGATATAGTTAAAGAGGAGGAAGAGTTTGTTAAGAGAAGACGAGTCACAGTGGTTGCCGGTAGCAAGAGGACAAAATTCTTTTGCGATTCGTGCAATTACTCTTCAAAGGAAAAGTAGCTTCTAACGCGCCACATTGCCAGAGTTCATGAGAAGACCATTAATAAAAAACGTTGTAACTTCTGTGATTTTTCGACAATACATGCTTCTAATCTCAAACGCCACATTCAAAGAGCGCACAGTAACCAAGCAGATTCGTCAATTTATTCGTGTAACCAAGTTTCTGATTCTTCTAATTAACACTTTGATTGAGACTTTGCCTTTCTTATTTGTTTACTGATTACGCTAGTTATTTGTTTACTGTTAAAGATTTGCTTACTGATTGAAAGAATCACAGATTCACGGATTCCTTATTAGCTGCTTATTAGACGTTATCCCTTTTGTTGCTGAACGTTCTGGTTATCTTGTGCGTCCGTGCAAATAGCCACGAAAAAGTTGAATTGAAAACGAAGAGTTACAGCCCACAGTTCGCTAAAATTTTAGTCGTTTAGGCCACTTTTCTCGCTATCAATTACTCGTATCTATTCAGCTCTTACTTTTGTGTAGATTTCGCAGTTCAACGACCTTTGTAGTATTGTATAAGTTCGATCTTTCACATGAAATTTGTGTCTAATTTGGCTATGCCAGAGTGTTTCCATCACCTCCCTTTAGGGTTTGAAATGGAGTAAAACGTAATCAAACGTTGTTCATGTTGCAATTATGAGAACGTTACCCATGAACAACAGGAACTTAGTTTCAAAAGTTTTCATTAATATTAGTTCAGTCAATCAAAGTCAAATTTCTCCAATGGTTATGTGCAATGAGGGACCAACAATAACATTTCTTGCGGCTTAAGCAGAGGGCGCTCGAAAATCATCTTCCATCTCTATTCTCTTTAAACCTTCAATTAGTACGTGATCCTTTATTTCTTCTCAAGCTTCACTTTGACTGATGAAACGCGTGCTTATCTTTTGTCTTGTCCTATGCTTTTAGAATAGGCTAATATCTATCCGGACAGTTACTTAAAAGTTCTTCGGGTAGTCTACAAAATTCTACCGGTTAGATTTGCTTAGTGCGGTCCCGGACCTTGATCACAGTGAGTTTCAGCGCTGTACCATTGACTCTCAATTGTAACCATTACTGAACCAGTCAAATAGAAGTGTAAATACTTCTGCCAGTCTGCCCAGAGTCGATTAAGAAACATCCCATTCTGTCCCTTTTCTTCGCAGCCTAATTTACATTATTGGTGAACACTGCACAGAACGTTTCACATCATCGGACTGTACATACAACGAACATAGCAAGTTTTGAAAATTTCGAATAGCTGATATCATGCTTAAAACTTTTAATATGGCGATAACCACAAAAGCTATTCTAGCTCGAACTATACCATATATTGGTGCATTTACATCTGTGCGGTGGAAGCGGAGTTCGGAGGTGGAGGCGGGAGTCGGAGGCGGGGGTCGGAGGCGGAGGCGGGGGTCGGAGGTGGAGGCGGAGTTTGATGTGCGAGCCAGAATTAGTTGTGCTGTATTAGTAGAAATAGTAGTACAAGCTTCGGGCTTCGCCCGTGGGGTGTCAATCCCAGTGTTTGTTTATCAGTCTATTTCAGTTTATCTTTTTCCAGTGTCAGAATAGTAGACTCAATGCTTATCATATGTTGTGTTTTTCAGATTGATTGAAAGTTGTTTTTTTTACTCTTGTGAATTGTGTGCGTGGAAATTAAGTAGTCTGTTGTTTATCATGGACGTGAAAGTGAAGTCGGAAAATGTGTCAGTGAAGTCGGAAAAAGTGTCAGTGAAGTTGGAGAATGTGTCAGTGAAGTTGGAGAATGAGTCAGTGAGCGGAAACCTAAATGTAAAGTTGTTAATTCATGTATCGGTTGTGCAAGCAGTTGAAGGGGCGCCACTCCTACACGCTCTTGTAGACCCCTTGACTGGGTTTTGTCGTGGAATTGAAGATATAGTTAAAGAGGAGGAAGAGATTGTTAAGAGAAGACGAGTCACAGTGGTTGCCGGTAGCAAGAGGACAAAATTCTTTTGCGATTCGTGCAAGTACTCTTCAAAGGAAAAGTATCTTCTAACGCGCCACAATGCCAGAGTTCATGAGAAGACCATTAATAAAAAACGTTGTAACTTCTGTGATTTTTCGACAATATATGCTTCTAATCTCAAACGCCACATTCAAAGAGCGCACAGTAACCAAACAGATTCGTCAATTTATTCGTGTAACCAAGTTTCTGATTCTTCTAATTAACACTTTGATTGAGACTTTGCCTTTCTTATTTGTTTACTGATTACGTTAGTTATTTGTTTACTGTTAAAGATTTGCTTACTGATTGAGAGATTCACAGATTCACGGATTCCTTATTAGCTGCTTATTAGACGTTATCCCTTTTGTTGCTGAACGTGCAAAAATTCATCGTGCAGGTTTCTTTCGACCAATACAAGAAAGTGTAATCATTTCCAAATGTATATTTTCAAGGCTCACGCAGTGTTGTTATTGCGCCCAAGTGATCTCTTTACGTTGAACTTTTTGAAGCACTTAATGTACATGTAATGTTCCGTACCTGAATTCAAAATTTACGGGAAAGTGTAATCAGCGTGTTTAATACGGGAAAGTGTAATCAGCGTACGGATGCGCATTCTAACCATCAAGAAACGACTTCCAATGGCGTCCCTTAGCTTCTTTCGCAATAGCTGAATTAATGGATGATGATGATGATGTAATGGATGTAAAGATGATGTAATGGATGATGATGTTTTGAGCCATATAAGCTACTTTTGGAAGCTACTTTTCGAAGCTACTTTTCGAAGCTACTTTGGAACTATGTGCTCAGAAGATAGAGACATTGTTCTGTTTGCTCTTGGTATCACTGTTGTAGTTGTGGTAGCCTTGTCGCTGTTAAAGTTGATGTAGATTTAACTTCACGCATTGGAGTTTTCTTTTTAATCAGCTTGTATGTTATGTTTATTTGCATTTGGTATCAGTGATGTTTATGGCTGCAATGTTGCTCTAATGTTTACAGTTTACTTGTAATCCTTTTCTGTATCGATTTCTCAATTCAGAGTCAATGTCGCAAATTAATTCAGTCTCCCCACAGTTAATAGTTTTAAAGGAATCAATCTTACCGACCCCCGGATGTCATGCATCTATAAATGCCGTCATCTCTCTTTCGACTTGCAGGTGAAACGGCGAGGGGATGAGACAGACTCTTCACCAGAGGCTGTCAAACTTACCTATTCGTTGAGAACATCCTCAGCAAACTCTGACGTCCTCTCTGTCGCCCGCAGGTGAAACTGCGACGGGGTGAGGCAGACTCTTCACAAGAAGCTGTCAAAATTACCTGTGCGTTGAGAACATCATCAGCGAACTCCGAAGGCAACAATAAAATGCGTAGAGACATGCGTATTAGATGAATGAGAGTACCGATATAATGCGATTATGTAAGGGTAGAGGTTCTTTGGTATAGATTCTGTAAAGTTCATTATCCTTGTATTTCAGATCATTTTGACTAAAAACGTTACCAGAGTCAGTGCAAGGTACCAGAGCATGTCCCAGCCTTCCAAAAAATGCGGATCGTCCACCGATTAAACGTTTCTCCAGCTGCTCAACAAACAAATTCGGCGGACAATTTTGAGAATAACGAACCTCAGCAAACAATGGCTCAAGAAGGCAATGATGTGAGTTGTTTTCGAAGACTTTTGATTGTTTGTTTAAGATTCATAAGCAGGAAGAAGTGTAGATAGATAGATGTTGGCTAAATAGATAATAGATATGGAGAGAGAGGCGCTAGTGAAAAGGGCAGACGTACCAAAATTATATTTTGGGGGGGGGAACTGGTCTCACGTTCGGTTGTGATAGATTCATATCAAGTCCCACGGGCCGCTGAGGCATGGCCAGATGCGGTAAAAAATCTATAATCTGGCATTAGGCTATGTCAAATTTACGTTAATTGAACGCATAAAGGGTACAGTGTTTTAAATTTCTCAACCAATTACATTCGTTGAAATTTCTACATTTTGGTACGTCTATTTGTTAAGACATCACCGGAGAGAGAGAGAGAGAGCAGATAGAGGTTTCCGTGTAGCTGTACTATTAAGCGTGATTAAATTTTTGGTCAAGCGTGACTTACCACACAAAAATGACTTCCTCTTTTTTAAAAATGAATTAATAGCCGCAGAGCGATAGCTGGGGCTATTATTGGCCTTCTCTTAGATTTTATTTCGTCGTAAACATTTTTGTTACGACCATAGGACGTCATAACCACGTTTTTTCATACGTTCATGCAATTTCAACTGAATTGCGTGCGTGACGTCAGTTATCGCTTATGGTGGAGCGAGTTTTCTTTGTTTGTTGGAGTGATTAAAATTTGGTCACACGTTTTTTTTACATCACTCTCAAAAATGACTTTGACTTTGAAATTGACTTTTTTTATTTTAATTGAAAGCGATAAGGTCAAGTGAATGTGTGTCGCTCTAAATGAAGTTTATTTGAGGTCAGCTAATAGAGGCAGCGAAATCTAATTTATAGTCTTGTTTTAATCAAAATGAAACATCTCAGCTTTGGTCTGTCTTTCACTGTTTTTTAGACTGCAGGTCTTCGAAGCTATTGCTATTATATTTTATTATTATTTTTATCATTTATTATTATTATTATTATTATTATTATTATTATTATTATTATTATTATTATTATTATTATTATTATTATTATTATTATTATTATTAGTTATTATTAATTATTATTTCTATTTATTATTATTATTTTTATTATTATTATTTTTATTATTCTTATTGTCATTATCATTCTGAGATCTTTAAGGCTGTAGAAGGGCTGCCGTCGGTTCGTTCAACTCGTGGACTCGGCCAGGGATACAGGGACGCACAGCAACTGGCCCTGGAGAAAGCGAAGCAGCAACTTAAAAACAAGTATTGGTTGATTCTGTTTGAAGACAATTCATGTAGCGTTGTCAATGGCGCCTGTTCCAGTGTTTGCCTCGAAATGACGGAGCGTGTTTCAGTTAAGGTATGATTATCTTTAAGTTCACTTCACAAACAAGAAATATAATAGATGCTTGGGTTTGATGGTATTCAATTGGCTAATAAGGAATAAGTTGCCTTTTGATGTGAAACTAAAACCACATGAGTTTGATTATCGTAAAAACCTGAAAACTCTTTTATTTAACATTTGATTTTGAAAGCACTTTTTAGTTTGTAAATGGTGCGTAAACCTATAATAATAAACCTATAAAAAAAGGATCTGGTTTTATTTAGCAAGGTGACTTCGTCAACGTTAAATGGATCAGAAAAAATCCCAGAACGAGGTCCTACATATGGACTGCAGAGGTACTGACCATAGGGCGCGAAAACTACTGCAATGAATGGGAAAGAGAGACTCTTCTGCAAGTCGAAAAAGGCGATGGAACTATTTTGTATGCCCATTTCATACCTCCGTTTGATCCTGACATGACACCATATAAGGATATCAACCAAATGATTTTGAACGGAAATTCAGAATCACACGGTGCTAAAAGGAAACTTGAATTGGCTGCTCCGTTTTCTCAACCGGTGACACTTAATGAATTATGTGCTGCAGAGAAGTTAAATACGGGTGACGAGGAAGTTGAAGCCGATTGTGAGCCTGTTCCTGTTCTGAACCCGGAAGACGTTTCGAAAACCTTTAGCGAAATTAACGGAGACGTGTGCGAAGCTGAAGCACCAAACTGCAGCGCAATTAATGCAAGTTCAGTTAGTTTGCCGAATTCTTTCGTTTGAGTTTTGATTTTTTGAGTTATTTCTTATTTGCGAAATTGGCTTCCTTGTGATTGTCCCAACAAAACCAATCTGTGTCATCTGAAACCAACAATCTACGTTATTTTATAGAGCGAAACAGTAGAAAGGCCCATAGAAGGTGACGAGAGATACAAAAAGCCTCTCTCCTCAACCCCAGGATGTAAAAGGATTAAGCGAAAGTCAACCGTTAACCCAGAGGACTTGAGAGAACTGAAGCAACGACGAGTAGACCGAGAGGCAATTGATGCAATAAAAAGTGCCGCGGATAAGATGAGGGAGGCAGCTAGCTTGATTGTGAATTGCATGACAGACCTGAAACCCGAATTGAAGGCCCTAACAAATAGGAACTACAAAGAAATACAGATGTCCACAAACGCTGTTAAACAATTGGCTAGTTATCTTTGATCTATTTAGAAGATTTTCTTTTGCGGTTTGGCATCCAGAAAGTAATCTTTTTTAATTTCCGTTATCGTTCTTCTTGTTCTTGTTATTGTTGGTTATTGTTCTACCAAATGTTTTACTTCTTCCAGAACTTTTTAATTTCCAACAAAACTTTTAGAGTGGTTTTTTTTTATAGACAACGGAGGTGTCCAAGCTGGGTGTCTTGTTGCCGGTAGCGAAGTGCTTTCCAGAGAGACAAACCTCAGTTGCCAATAAAGAAAGGGCCAGGGAAATGTCAAGACCTTGCACTGGTAGCAGGTTCAACGCCGCAAGTAATTGGTAGAAATGCGTGCAAGATATTGTGGACTCGGGACGAACTAAAGAGCCATATGCTATCTCCAAAACTGAAGAACAAGCAGGATGCTATCGTCACGACAGATTTCTCACCAGAGAGGAAGAAAAATTTGAAAGCTTATTTTGCCAAACTCTAAAGTGTTTATCTATCCATTTTTTTTGGTTGATTCAGAAAGGCTTCTCCCAAAAAACTACCCCCTACTCTCTGTTTTCTCCTGCTTTTTTTTTACTGTTTTCCCAATTGAAAGTTTGTTCTATAGAGCTCTTCCGACTCAAATACGAAGAAAAATGGGTCCATATGTATGAGCTGGCCAAAGCCAGCCTAAACAATAGAGGAAACGAAATCCGATCCTGCAAACGGAGGAGCAACGAGATGAAAGAAAATCACCCCGGAACCAACAATATGAAAATTTTGATAGTCAAGAATATGCTTAAAATGTGCTGTAACTATGAGAGCTTCGACAGAAAGAGCTTAGGAGTGAATTTATCTGGCTAACACTCAGTAGTTGTCATTTTCTTGTTATACAAATTAGTTTGCTTCCATTTTTGTTTGTTTGTTGCAATTTCTGTTTGTTGCTGCCTGTTTCAAAAAGTAACAATTTTCTCAATAAACCTCTACTTGTTGTTCTATTTTTTTATCATATGAAGTCGTAGTTAAGTGTGTTATATTTTTTCTTGCAAGTTTTTTAATTGTCTCCTAAAAATAACTCTTATTTAAGAAATCATGTTACCAAAAAACGTAGATTGGGCAACTCTTGCATATTGTGATTATTTTGCTGTGCGTAAAATTGTTGAAACACACGACAGGCCCGCCATGACGACTATTAAACATATGCGAGAAGGAATTTTTGAAGGAAAGTTGGCAAGAGAACCCAAATGGTCAGAAACATTTGAAGTTATTTCGAACTCTTACAAAAAATTGCAGGAATCCTTCGAAATTCGTCCCGATTCGTTCGGTGGCTACAGGCTTATGTACCAAGGTAAATCTGCTATCTGGCCACCAACCGTCCTTAAAAGAAACCCAATTGGTTTTGTGGCTCCTTTTGCCTTCTGGTGTTGAGCAGACAGGCCAGCAGTTGCTGTTACTCGGGCCACTACGTTTTGTCAATTCAGATTGTTGCCCGAATACTGAATACGACTTCGCCAGTGACATGGGCATCGTTAAGCTGCGCCCATTGATGTCTACCTATGATAACACTTTATGATCAAAATCTTTTCATACCCCGCGCCATAAGGTCTAGCACGCGCCACTTTCCGTTTAGCACGCACTTCCGGATCTATTCTGTTTGTCCCCATTCCCTCAGGCTTTTTTATGATCACCCCTCCGACCTCCCCCCCATCGCATCACCCTCTCCATCAGTCGTTTTAGAGCAATTCCCCTGAAGGTAGTCGTTTATTTCAATTATCGTTTCTATTTGGAACTCAAGATGCTGCTTCGCTTTCCTCTATTTTAGATTACAGCAAATGTGTGCGTTCTAAAATTCTATCCTCCGGAGGTCGAGATGGATGTTCCTAACGGCCAGGTCAGTTTGACAATGGCGGGTGAAAAGTTGTCCTCATCCCTGTCGCGTTATACCTGCAAGGTGATAGCTGGAGGGCGACAGCCGGAGGGCGCGGATTATAACTTCCGGAGGGCAACAGTCGGAGAGAGCGGATTATAACTTCCGGAGGGCAACAGTCGGAGAGAGCGGATTATAACTTCCGGAGGGCAACAGTCGGAGAGAGAGAGAGAGAGAGAGAGAGAGAGAGAGAGAGAGAGAGCGGATTTATAACTTCCGGAGGGCAACAGCTTGAAACTAAATTAACTTGAACTAAATTAAACCGTTTTAAATTAATGCCATTTTAATACCATTAGTACGATTTTAAATTAAATACCATTTTAAATAAATTCATGTATTTATTGAGCATGCATTTCAACTTTCAATTTAGCTTTCATTTTAACTTTCATTTCCTCGCGCGTTTTGAGAGAGAGAGAGAGAGAGAGAGATAATTGCGGCGTGTAAACAAACTGCTCAGATAGAGGACATGCGGTAATTAAAGCTGCGCATATAGAGGACATGCGGTAATTATAGCTGCTCAGATTGGAAGCATGCGGTAATTTGCTATGCTCAGATGAAAGGCAGAAAATAAGTGCAGACTGCCCAGACGGATGAGTCATTTTGAGTTTTACAGCCAGACTGTAAATAGAAAAATGTGACATGAACAGATTCATGCTCAGCGCAAAAATCCAGCATGTTTTTTCATCCAGCATGTTCAGCTCTGAAATGCTATGACAGATAGGTCCGGGGTGTTTATAGCTTTCTGTTGCAACCAGTTGATCGCCCCGTAGAATTTCAAGCTATTTGTGCACTGATTATTATGTGTCAGTCAAAAAGTAGCACGACTGTCTACTTTCTAAACTCTTAAATGGGGTTTCAGTTTTCAATGTTTATTATCATATATTTAACTGTTTTGAAAGACCTTCGCAATTCAATTAAAGACATAGCCGGCAGATAGCCTCCGATGATCTGCGAAAGCTCGATTGGGATTGAAACAGAAAACAAAAATACCAATAGGGCACTTTCTCGGGCGTCAAAATGATTTCTAACTCGATAAGCAGCTTGAGAAATATTGCCGAATTGTTAGAAAAAGCAAATATTTCAACGTCTAAAAACCTAATCTTGAAAATAATTAGCAATCAATCTGACAAACTTTGCCAAGCTAATGCTATATGACTCAATGACCGGATTATGTCGTTTCTTTTTATTGAGCAATTTTGACTTTGCCCGTACTTACTATATTGAAAAGGTTTATGGAATGAATTCTATTCAGTTTCAGGGGTAAATCAGTAGGTGTGCATGAAATGTTGACTTGTGTAAGAAAATCGAGAGTGAAAGGGAAAGGCAATTAATAAGAGAGCCTAAATGGAACGCTGTCAATTTCGCGGCTTTGAAAACGCTGAAGATGCCAAATCACCTGTAGTCCGAGAGCAATTCGCCTGACCTGTTATATTTGTAAACTGTCATTTTTTTGCAAATTTTTTTACTAGCTGATTTTCGATTTACTGTTCCATCTCGATTTCTAGAAATTCACGCAACTTAATTTTGTTCATTCACTATTTGAAGCAGTTTAACTCAAAGCGTTCGAGCCAATCGTTCGAGAGCAATTCGTCCGATTTTAATCAGGTGCTTTTTTCAGCAGGTTTTTTCTGCAGGTTGAAATTATGCTTGAACACAAAATCTATAATGAAGACCCAACTCATCTTCTTTACATTCCTGGAACTAATTTGCGGTTGCGGAAAAAAAAACCCACTTCATTTTTGATAGGAAATAAACCCCCACGGAAATAAACCCCCATGGAAATAAACCCCCACTTTTATATTAAAGAGCTGCGCATTTAACGCGTTTGGCCATGTCTCGAGGGCCACGGCCATGCTTCAGCAGCCCGTGGGACTTGATATGAAATTATCACGACCGAACAAATTATCACGACCGAAATTCAGTTTTAAAATGGGGGTTTATTTCCGTGGGGGTTATTTTACGTGGGAGTTTATTTCCAATCTAAAGTTTAGTGGGTTTTTTTTCCGTGGGGGTTTATTTCCTAGACCCCTAATTTGGGGGGAGTAGTTAGCTTTTTGGAATTATTTTTTGGGACTGTTCTGTCTGAAAAACTTTGTGTCATAGGAATAAAAGATTGCAATATATGGCTTAATCAAGGCTCATAATGTAGATGAAAGTGCCATTCGTGCAGATAATGGAGTAAGAAAGGTTCAGATTGATACAGATGAGTGAAGACAAAATGAGTAAAGATGACCGACAAGTTGATTAAAGACCAACTCGAGATGGATCCAAAGATAGAATATTGAGTTCACAGCACAAAAGTAGCACCGATATACTTGAATACATTTGGGGACAACCTTTGAGGCTTTCAATGAGGACATTCTAAGGTTTTTAATATTGGTTCAGTGGACTGCTTTTATTAGCAAAAAAAGCACCAGGCAGAAAGGACGGATTTTATCGACAAAACCAAAGCAAACTCTACATTTAGCTATCATGAAATGATACCAACAACCAGTTTGATAGCGTCGGTATAGGCTACCAAATTCAGATTCGTGGATGACAAGAAAGCAGAAATTGAAAGAAAGGGTGGCCATCTCCAAGTCCAGCAAGAAAATGACCCAAGTGTCAGTAACAGTAATAACGCTGATGCTGCAATGTTACTGAAACAGACTGATATGGTCACGGCTTCTAATTGCTAAGAAGTCCTGGGCATATTTAAAAGCGCAACCAAAAACTAACTCCATTGACAGAGGCAGAAACTGATTGTTTTGATAGATGTTCTCGAGAACCAAGGTTTTTTTGATCAACCATTATACCAATACTGATAGTTGTGAGCTCATCGAAATCAGAAATCATGTAACCAGAGATTGCAGTGGTCTCGATGGTATCGTCGTCTTGATTACATCGAGAGAACTGAATCAGCAAGGATGTAAACACAAGACTACCTCACGAAAATATCGAGAGATGAAGCATTAGAGAACAGGACTGTCACTAGACCTAGACAGGTCGCATGCCCACAAGATGTCTAAGCTGTTCGAATATGAGGAAAGTCACAATTGTATGTGGACCTATTCGCATCCAGTTGGGAATGAAGCCTTTGTACAGACCCAGAAAGCCCTCAGCTGAGAAACTTTTCAAGATGCAGTCCAGGCTGGAAGAGTAAACTGAGCCTAAATATAATAACTGTTTCTAATTAAGAGCAGCTACCAATATTAGCAGAGTCTGCGACAACGTATAATTTGCTAACCACATAAAAGATGTATATCATTGTAGCAACAAATGAAAACCAATACAATTAATGTATATTAATAATTTACAAGAATATTTAACAAAATGTGTACTACCTATATCTTTTAATTGACATGTAAAAAAGATAAATACAAAGTCGATTAAAACATACCCGACAAATTGCCGGAAAATAGCCATTGATACCCATAACCCCGATTGGGATAGATAGAGCAGAAATAAAATGGAAAATCATTTTTGTACAAAAAAAAAATAAAGTTCAACTTATTTTGCTGTCGTTTTGTAGTTGGAGATATTAGTGTTTCTTAATAAGAGGATACAGGGAATTAATACCAAACAGGCATTAGAGATGGTAAGTAAGACTTATAAGAACAAAGTTCAAGTAGCGGACATCTAAAATTGAGCTTTATGGGTTTATCCCTTTACTATTTTTGATTTCGTTTTTCGAAACTGACTCTGTTGATTATAGATCATTTTGCCGAGCTATTGCTGCTCAAAAACACTTTGAGCAGAACGAGAGATGAGTGAAACCAGCCAAGAGAAGTAAAAAAAGATTTCACGCAAAATGTTGAACAAGCTGAACTACGAAAAAAACAATTGTTTCCTCCACGAAGTAAAAAAACAACGCAGGACAAGTTTTGCCGTACAATTTTTATAAACTAAACAAAAACCTAGGAACAGATATGACAAGGAACTTTAGTTCGAATTCAAAGAGAAAAATTAGATAAGAAACTGTCATGCAGTTAGGATATTAAAAATATGCTCACAAAATCTAAGGGAAGCTATTCTAGGCTGATAAACTTCCTTAATTTGAAAAAAAGACAAAAAGCTGAAGAAATTGACAAAAGTTATATTTGTTTGTCAATTTTCTCAACAAAAAATACATTTTACCAATGCTACTGTACGAGCAATATGCGTCTATTCAAATCCCAATTAAATGGGCCAATAATCCCCAAAATAGCAAAAAAAATTTGAAAAAATAGCAGAAAAACCTCCAAATTAGCAAAAAAAAACAATCAATTTAACCACGGAAACACCAAAGCGCATCAAAATCGACCCAAAATCATAATGAAAACAAATGAACTGTTTGAGAATTCCGCACATGAACAAAATAATATTTGACTTAACTTTCATACCTTTATTTTTCCCTCTGTTTCAAAAGAAGGCATGAACAAAATATCTAATCTATTTTCTTCACTCTTCGAATTTTTCCATTAGGACAACTTTTTCGATTCTGCCACCAGAATTTTTCTTCCCGTTTTTGCTCGCTCTCATATAAAAAATCAAAAACGACTCTTGGAGTTATAAAAACAAAACCGATTATCGTCGGGCTAATTGCTCTCAAACGACGGTCGAGCAGTTGGCTTCGTCAGCAGCTAGCCACCTCAAGGCACTACCTCTTTATCCCGTTTCTGACGACAAAAGTCAAATGGGCCAGACAAAAAATCGGCCAAGTGAAAAATTGCATAACAGACAAACAGGATTAATATATTTGCCACAAATTGCTTTTGAGAGCAATTAGCAATGATTTCCTAAAAAGTTCCTGTTAGGATATTCATAATAAAAAACAATTCTATAACTCATTGTTAAGGAGGATCAGAGATGATGACATTACGCCACATAACAGCAGCTGCAGTGCGGCATCAACAGAGAGAGAGAGAGAGAGAGAGAGAGAGAGAGAGAGAGAGAGGGAGAGAGAGAGAGAGATAAAAGGTGAATGAGAAAGAGAAGGAACGGAACTCTAACCGACAGAGAGAGAAAGGGAGCTGGAACATTTTCCATGAGATTCAACCTGCAAATTCTAGTTTTTTAGCCTTGTTAGTAAAAATCCTATAGAAAAAACTGAAAAAGGCAAAATTAAAAAAGTTTTCAACTTCGCAGTAAAAAAAGTTTAAAACCATTTTTTGTCTCGAAAGTTTTGTAATGTAATCCATCTCCAAGACTTGAACAATTTCGTTGGCCAGTAATGGTCGTTAAACTCAGAAAACGATTAAAATATTTTAACATTTTCAAAAAAATTGCAAGATTTTCAAGATATTTATATCTTAAGAGCCATTTCATTTTCTCAAGAGAATATCCGATATCCCTGTATCAAGATTGAAATAGTTTCAAAGGCTCATAAAGATCCATACACTTGGAAAATAAAAATTTTCAAAATTTGAAAAACTGGAGTCATAAAAAATGTTGATCACCATCACATTAACTCTAAAAACTATGAAACAGCTTATAATTAAACCTGGGAGGAGGTCCCAGGGTCTCTGCTGCCAGAAAAACAAAAAAGAAAAAATTGCAAATAATTTAAAAAATTGCTTACATTCGATATTAAAATCTTGAAGAACATTCCATTACATCAATAAACTATGCAGTAACATATTATGGAACTTTAGAGGAAGTTCCGTGGCTCTTGAGCCTAGAGAAACCTAAAAAATGACAGAACTTCAAATTAAGATAATTCAAACATTTCTTTGGAAAATTGATTCAATTCGTGATATTAAAATCTTGAAAAACATTCCATTACAATTATATACTATACAGTTACTTATTATCAAACCCTAGAGGAGGTTCATTGGTTTTTGAGGCTGGAGAACCCTAAAAAAATGACAAAAAACTCAAAAAACTTGAATTTTTATGTAATAATAATTCATGAATAATTTGTTAAATCAAAGAGTTGAAAACAATTCCATGTCCAATAAAATTTTTATAGTAATTTTTTTATCAAACCGTTAATGAGGATTTATTCCCTGAGGTTGAAAAAACCTGAATAAGGACAAGAAATCTCAAAAAATTGGAAAAATTGTAAGTTTTGTCAAAAAACTGCGAAATTCGTGCTGTTAAAATCTTTTAAAAAACATTTTCTGACCCTTGAGTCTCAAAAAACATGAATAATGACCATAAATGTCAAAAGACTGAAAAAAATGTCAAAAATACGCTAAAATTCGTGATGTTAAAGTCTCGCAAGACATCCCATTTAATCTAGAAATTATACAGTAACCTATTGTCAAATCCTCGAGGAGGTTCTTTGGCTCTCGAAGCTGAAAAAATCTAAAAAACGACACAAATTTTCTTCAGAAACTTGAAAAGCAAGTTCTATAAAAAAAATTGCTAAAATTTGTGACACTAAAAAGTTGAAAAACTACTCCATGGCCAATAAAATTTTGTCATTAGCTTATTATCGAACCCCTTAGGATATTTTCTGGCCCCCGGGGTCTGGAAAGACCTGAATAAAGAAAAATAATATCAAAAAACTTGAAAATTCACATTTTAGCAAAAAATGCAAAAATTTGTGATGTTAAAATGTTGAAACCATTCCATTACAACTAGAAACTACGCAGTAACCTATTAAAACTGCTGATAAAAATCGAAAAATGTCAAAAATTTTCAAAAAGCTTGAAAAAAATTGCAAAATAGTATAAATTTGCTTTTTTAGCATGCGGTTGTTCGTCAGTAGCTAGCCACGGAGGAGGGGGCAACAATGGGTTGGGGGCAATAGTGGGGATGGGGGTCAACAGTGGGGGTGTCTTCAACCTCTAAAAACCGCCCTTCACACCATAAGTTTAAGTATAAGTCTCCAAAACAGATTGAGCTGAAACTCCAAAGGCTCTAAGAGCACTTCAAGCCCGCTGGGCACTACCTGTTTCTCCCATTTTTGAGGACGAAAAGTCAAAAGCGTTAGACGAAAAAGTGCTAGACGAAAAATCGGTCAAGCGAAAAATCGCATAAAAAAGACCGACAGGACTCATGTAATTGCTACAAACTTCGTTTGAGAGCAATTAAAAACAGGATTGCAATAACTCCTCTTCGAGTCGTAAAAACGAAACTCCTTTCTACTGGAGTCACTGGACTTTAGCATAATTGGAGCCACCGTGGTAGCACTAACTCCGATGTATCTGTCGCATGTAGCGTGTCTTCACAACGTCAACCGGTGAGGTGGTAGCTGCAGAAGCCAGACCAGCAATCATGGATGCTGTGACATGCAGATCCAGTCCTTCACCCTTGAACCAGCCCCAATTGAGGAGGGTGTGCTTCACGTGGTCATACGTCGGGATCTGAACACATATCGACATGAATTCTATATATAAACTGAAGGATTCTTGAAAAACTCAACTTATAATGATGCTATAATGGCTGGAAAAATTCACTCGAGGGCTTCAAATAACGCTGTAGAAAGTCAATGTATACCAAACCGTTCAGGATATTGTAGACTAGACCATTATTAAGATTTAAAGTAACAAAAAATTGAAACCATTTTCCGCGGAATTATCATTTGAGGAACATAATCATAACAAACTTAAAAAAAACTCGAACATAGCACAAAACAGACAGATCAATATCAAACAGAAAAAGAAAAGACAGGAAAACAGGCCACACACACTAAATTTATTTTAAGATTCAAAATTATCGAATAGAAGGGGTAAGAAGAATAGGGGGCAGTAAGGTGGGGGGTAGGAGGGCGGAAGTGTGCAACGTCGGAAGTGTTATGGTGTCAAAACTTCGAAAAGAACTTAAATAGAACCTCACCTTAAATAATACCACATTCAAAATTAGACGTCAATGTTTGAATAAGAAGAAGTCAAAGTTGAAGCAATCAACAGAGATGCTTCAGTTAACAAAAACTGGATCTTTTCCGTTTGTGCCCCCCCCCTCCAGATCTGAAAAGATCCCAAAAATATATAGCATAGTCGGAAGACTCCGAAATTGAATCAAAACATAAATCAACATAACACTTTTGGAAATCCTCAACAGACATCCAGGACTAATATTAATCACTGCAGAAGCGACTATGCGAACAATTACAAACTATAATTGTTACCAAGAAAAAACCGATCACGAATTACAATTTGGGCATTAAAATGCTGGGCTGATCATAGCTCTGCGCCACTGATCTCCGACTAGACTGATTTTGAGTACTCCGTTAAACTTTAGTTACTGAGTGAAGAAGTCATTTGTTAGTGAGGCACGTAACGCGTGACTAAAATGACTTCCTTAAGGTCAAAACGTATGAAGAATAGAAAATATAGCCGGAAGACTCCGGAATTAACTCCACGTAGAACTTAATTTACGCCCTAGCCTAAAAAATTGTCCAATTCACGATACCACTCAATTTGAAAAAAAAGTAAAGGAAACAAATTAGAAAGGAAAAGAAAAATATGAAAACATATTTATCGCAATTTTTACGTTTCCAATAAGAATTTTCGGTAACAGATTTTCTACTATACTCAATTTCTTTTCAATAAAACTGCACATGTTACGATACATACCCGGCAGATTGCTGGAAAAAAGCCGCCATTGATTATCATAAACCCGATTGCCATTAAAATTAAATGGAGAAAAATAAATTATCTTAAAGTGTGAACGATGTTGATGTTATTCTGCAGATAGCCATACTCCTTTTTCTTGATGAGGGCATTCGGAGGCTAGTATAAATACCAATAAGCATTAAAGATATTAATTAAAATCTATATTAACGAAGCTCAAAAGCATCTAAAATTGGGTTAATCCCGTTTCTGTTTTTGATTTGGTGTCTCGATCTGACTCTGTTAATTCTAGATTGTTTTACTGAGCGACTGCTCGAAAACAATTTGAACAGAGTGAGAGAAGAATGAAAATGGTCTAGAGAATTCGATAACATTTCACGCAAAATGTTGAAAAAGCTGTGAACTAAGGTAAAGTAAAACAAACTTTTATTCGACAAAATAAAAATTAGGGTCGCTATTATCAGCCAGCTGCGAATATGAGGGCGGATATATAAAAAAAACATAACAAACGATACATCTCCAAAAAAAACGAGAAAACCGAAGCAAAAAAAAAGAAAACAAAAGGACAAAATGTAAGAAACCTGCTAAATTTTTAAACAATATTCCCTACAACCTGTAGAGCAGCCTCGACGGGTGTTTTCAACAAAATTAAAAAAAACACTTTCTGTTCGTTTGTTGAGCAATCATGAGACACCCAAACGCACTGGAAAACACTTAGAACAAGAGAAAGAAGTAAAAACTACAACAAACTGCAGAATGGAATTATTTATTTGATCAAAAAATATGCAATCAATCCTTTGTTTTCACTCAGTAACAACAACCCTACAATCAACCTTTATTCAATAATTGAAAACGAAAAAAGACTATGAAAGTCAGGAAAAACAGTAGATAAAAATAAACTTGAAAAATTATGGAAAAATTGTTAAAATTTAGACTGTTTTCTTCAACTTAAACAAACTTCAAGTGATATTAACAAAATTAAAAGGACATGAAAACCCGAACAAAATATTACTTCCGACCAAAACTACCCCTGACACCAAAAAACTTGAAAATTCGTACAAAAACCGCTAAAAATGCGTCTGAAACGACGAAATCACAAGAAATAGCTAAAACAAGATTAAATATAAAGCTCTAACTCATGACTCCGATGAGTTCCAGAATTTAAAGTATTCATTCATAAGGCACTGAAAATTTACAACATCAGGAAGCTATGCAAATGTTGTCGCAACAAGGTTTGATCAAAAAATCAAGCAAACTTCATTTCTTGTACAAAAATATTCATAAAAAGCTATCCCAATTTCACAACAAACTATCGACAAAGATCCTGCAATCTTCTGTTAAAACATTGACCTACTTCACAATCGATAGAGTAGAGCAAAAAGTAAACAAAACATTCATTTGAAAAATGTTTGCTCACCGTTACTGAAAATTTACCTAACCTGTAAATACCTGCTCTTAGTATTATCATCCATCAAAACGCTTCAGGTTAAACAATCGAAAACGGAAAAAGATACCGAAGAGTACATAAAACGAAAGTAGGAAACTTCAAAGATAGACAAAAAGTGCCAACGCTTATTTAATTTTATCAGTTTTCCAGAACACAAAAGAATTTTGAAGGATATAAAACTGCTAACAATGCGCCCTTTAAAGGCAAAGTTAGCTCTATTGATTAAAAAATATAGACTTACGTTGGGCCACACGCTCTCAAAGGACTGGCAAGCGGTTGGCTTCGTCAGTAATTAGCTAAGGTTTAGGGAGGCCAACTTGAGATTAATTGAAAGCATCTGGGGTGAGCAGCGTACTTAGAGTCTAATAAGCCTAACAGCTCTAAGAAAACTTAATGCCCTCCGGTCGTTGCCTGTTGATCCCATCGCTCCCCTTCAAGTCATAACAAAAAAAAGATAGAATATTTACATTGATCCTCAGATCAGAATAACCAATACTCTTCTTTGAGTCATAACATATACCAGTACTCCTCTTCAAGTAGTAAAAACCAGTAGACAATCAATTCTCCTCTTCGCGTCTTAAAACCGTATATCTTTACAATATCGATACCCTCTACAAGTACGGGTCGCAAAAAAGTGCACCGAATTCCTCATCGAGATTAAAAATTCTTATTTAGCGTTAAGTTGGTTAATTTAAGGTTAGTTAAGGTAAGCATATGTGAGGAGGGGTTGAAATGCAATTGAAAGTTCTAAGTTGACTTCTCCTACATTTAAATTATTTTAATTATTGCCTATTCTGGCAGCCTGAGGTTTTTGGGTAAGCGATGACCAGATAATTGCTACATGCTTTGCTTGAGAGCAATTAAAATGAATTCCAGTTTTTGCATTGAGAATTGTGCCTTTCGGCTTATACGAGGAGACCTTAGTCATCAGAAAAAACATTATGCCACTACAAAGTTGTAAAAACTTCAAATGCAAGCGATCATTTTCTACCGGGTAAAAGGAAACAGTTGCCAGAGGCATCTAGCTAAACTTTCCAGCCAAGAGTGCTCAGATGTTCAGAAGTGGCGTTGCAACGTGGAACGAAATCAAATTGTAGACTAACTTGGGTGGCAGTGAGAATTGTAGCCCTTAGTACCGTAGGTCCCACTCCTCTGTAGAGAGCTGTCACGCCACCCTCTGTGTATATACTTCTAAAGGCACCTAAAGTGCTCGTATACACGGGTGTTCCATTGGTAGATGAGATAGTTGCAGTATTGGCACTTGGTTTGCTACTGCTTGTGCATGCTTGCATTCTGACTTTTACCAGGTCAGTGGGTGTAGCGATAGAACTTCCAATTGCACCTGAATCATGGCCACACCATACAAAATTCGGGTCCTTCCCATTACAGCCCCTCTCCCCCCCCCCCCCCCAAACGGAGTTATAAAACATTAAGAAATTATAAGTATTATGGTATAATTACCATGATTGGGGGCTATAGGTTATATGAGCAATAATCTGGGGGGGGGGGGGGGGGGGGGGGTTGGTATGAAAGACCCCAAAAATCATTACACCAAAGCACAGATATCAAAAAGAAGAACGTTAGTAGCAGTGGATCGATAAGTTCACTAGGGCTTCAACTGATGTGATTAGATCATACAGTGTGATAACAAAAAGGTACGTACATCTGAGGATTTTTTAAAGACCATTTATGAGGTTATTACAACTTATAACCATGGTTACAATCTAGTTACAAAACATTTACAAACGCACCGGCAACATTGTTTTGCGAACTTTGCGCTAAGCAAATGGTGAAAAAAAAAATAGAACATAACTGGCTAATAAATTGCTGTCGAACGACTGATGAAGACTTGATTTTATTATTATAGCGTTCTTCAGATTATATCTTTCAAAAGGTAAAAATCAAACCAGTTTCGGTGTACTTTTATTTCACTTTTAGTAGTAAATTGAAGCCCATTGACTTCCGCTGCTATATTGAATGAGGCAGCAATTTATTTCATGAAGAAATCAAGAAGTCAATCGTGAGAATTCAATCAAGAAGTCACTATAAAAATCAAAGCGATCAAACAAAAATTTTGCAGAAAAAAGACATACGATTAAAATTATTGCTTAAAACTTATTTCAAAAGCAAATTATAATTAGCCAGCTCGCATATTAAATAAATGGATTCACATTAAATAAATACAGAAGAGACTATCTATACTGTATTTATAAAACAAAAACCGACTAACGTCAGAAAAATTGCTCTCGAATGACAGGCGGCGCAATTTAATTCGGGGGCTGTGGCCCCGATAAAAATTTTCCTTATGGTGCGAAAGCATCAGTCGACGGTAGCATTCGAACTCCGGCCTCCCGAGTCCGATTACGTCTCCTAGAGGGAGGTAATAACCACTCAGTGAATTATCATGTCTTTGCCATCGAGTCTCTAACAATCGGTTTTGCTTGAACAACATACGGAGTGAGAGCAATTGAAATCATTCAAAAATCAAGAAGTGCGTGAAAAGGCCACTTGAGAAGTAAACGATAATTCCAAAAGAAACGGTCAAGCAAAAAATTTGCATTAAAAAAGACCCACGTTTACAATGATTGCTTCTCATTCGAGCCACTAAAAACAGCTTTTGTGTTCCTCTCAGAGCATTTGTTTATCATTCTTGGTAGGGAGGATCTTCTCCAAGTAATTACTCAAAAACATACAATAAGTTGAATTAAAGATAACCGACTAACGTCGGGAGGTCGGGAGAATTTGTATCACGCAAAACCAAAATGTCAAGAGAGTAAAAGTCATTTGAAAATTCAAAACGGTCAGGTGAAAATTTTGAATGAAAAAGACACACACGTTTACAATAATTGCATGAAACTTCGTTCGAGAGCAATTAATCAGATAGCTTCACTTAAAATGAAGTCGAGACCTGAAACATGAGCAAACATGTTAGATACCCGGTCTGCTGAAAAAAATCCCTCTACTTTTTCAGATCATTCTTAATGAGCAAAACGTCCAGATAATTTCTGAATGCGCTCAATTGAAATCAATAGAAAAATAAAAAAAGTCAAGCGTGAAAAAGGGACTCGAGAAGTGAAGCCGAAACAAATTTCAGAAGAAAACGCACAAGCAAAAATTTTTCATAATTCTCAATAATAACTTAAAACAAGATCAATTAAAAATGAGAACGAGAGAATAAAATTTTCCACAATTCTCAATAATAACTTAAAACAAGATCAATTAAAAATGAGAACGAGAGAATAAGGGTTCCAACAAATTAGACCGTTTTACAAATGTTGCAAATTTTCTCACCAGATGCAGCACCCGCGCATATTTTCTTCCACAATGGAGTGTGAGAGGGATCAGTGGCTCCCATTAGTCTCTTCATAGGTTCATAGGCACCCAATCTGATTGTACTGTAGCTACCTTCACGCATCAAAGAGGCTGGCAAACTAAAATCATGTTAGCAGAAGTCAATCAGGTATAACTAATAATAACTATTTGGGTCATCGTGTTTTTTTCTCTGAGGAATGCTCGAAATAGACCTGATTAGAGCAGATAGGCTGTAAGATACGCATAAAAATGCGCGAAAATACGAATTTTTCAATGTTCATCGAAGTCACACTGGACAAATAGACAAAAGATACTGATCATACAAACGGAGGTGATCACGCAAACCGAGACGTACGGAAACATACGATCGTTGCGGTGCTAATTCTTCATTTTAACAATCTATCCAAACATTATCACCAACCAAATAGATAATAATTTGCATCACAAGCTTTTTATATTAGCGGGGGGTGGGAGTAAGTTAAAAGTAATTACTCACCCTTTGTACAGTCCCCTAATTCCCTCGTCTCTCACAATAGAGACAATGCCTCTTATCATGCCTTTGTAGTACCTCTGGTCACTTGTATTCAATTTAGCACCTCCAGCTGATTGGCTGGTCACTTTTGTGCTTCTTAGTTCATTGTCAAGTTGCAGTCTGATCTTGATAACATCAATTGGGTTAGTTACTGAAGCATAAACAAAAAAAAACAAAACAGTCTAAAGCCAGAGGAATTGCCATCCAGGGCCTCCAACGACAGGAGGGGTTTGATTTTATCCCACTTCAGCACGGAGGCACCGCTTTAGAACAAAAATTTAAAATTTCAGGGTTTTGTCTTGTTAAGCAGTTCTAAACGTTTCTGTCAAAAAAATGGACTAACACTAAGAAAAAGTAAAATAAGCAACCATTTAAATGGCCAAAAAAAGAAAAGTAAAAAACTAAACTAAAAAAAATGGCCAATAAAAAATTAATTTACAAAATAATGTAAAAATATTGTTTAGTACGGAAAACCTGAATAATTTCTCGTTCCTAACTTTTTTTGTTCCGAACCTTCTTGAGGGGGTGTGGGAGGAACTTTATACTCAACAACTGGTTTTTTTGTTGTTCAGACAATTTTGACCAATCGATATATTCATCGTAGTGTTGTGAGTGGTATCATTAAAAAGCCCGTCCAGCGTAGAATAAAGAATCAAAAAGATTTTTGTGTATTTCGTTTTCTAGAGCGAGTTATCGTGCTATTAATTGTTGTGCATATTAGACCGATTTGCGTTATTTTCAATAAGATTTTCCGGAATTTTTGCCTAAAATTTCGTCAATTTTGCTAGAACATGTTAAATGGTTAACAATAACACTGTTGATATTATTTTAGAGACCACATAGTCTTGTTGACTAATTTGATTAAAATTTTTCGACTAAAATTTAGGCTAAATATTTCAAAACTTTGAAAAAGCATTTTTAATCAAAAATTAACCGAAATAGGTTTCTTTAGTCCACTTTAAATTTCCCGAAAAAACACACCCATAAACAACTAACACAACCTTTGTCAATTGCAAAGGGAACTAGTTCCATTTTCATTTCCATTGAAAGTAGTCTGAAATTAAAATTCTGCCAATTTTTGCTAAGTTCATCAAAATTAAATGCTCCATGATTATCAAGAACACAGCATTTAATTTTCATCTTTTAACAAAAAATTATTTAGAATTAAACGATTCAAAACAATTGAAAGTTCATAGTGGACAAACAGCAATAGCGAGGTTGATTTTGGTCCAATTTTGGACAGTTACAATCCAATAATAATTCAGATTGTAATCAGTCATTCTGAAAGTTCGATTTTTTATGTTAATTAAAGAACAGAACAATTCAAATCAAGGCTCACTGTGGATAGGTCAAATTGGCTTCCTATGCAGTTCCAAATCAATGTATCTAGTTTTCTTACTCGAAAGATTATGGACGTTTTTACTTTTAAAAATTTTTTGTTTTTAAATAAACAATGGCTTACTGAACCTTGCCACTATTTTTCATTTAATTTGGTCAAATTGTAGCTTAGTGTCAGCAAAGAGATAATACTCCTTCCTGCTCTTCTTTCTACTAGATTTAAACTATTTTGCAGTTTTACGCGTCAAGTTACGGTTTTAAGGCTTTGATATTGCTAGATTTCAAATTGTTGTTTATTTTTAGGCATTGGCCCATTTTTCACACTTTTTTCTCCTCTTGTCACATTATCAAATTTTTGACAGTTACATATTACAAAATTGACGTTCAAAATAAGACAAAATTGAACATATAAAAGTCTTTAAAAGCATAGGTTATGGTTTTAACGGCTTCGACACCCCTTTCTCGAAGAATTTAATTGAATTTTTCACATTTGTCTCAAATGTAGTTTTCATTTTGTCTTTTAGTCGTATGAAATTTCCTAAACATTGAAAGGTCTCAATGGCTTTTTATTGAGGAATAAATTAGCCCAAAATCTGATTCGATTAGATAACTGATGGCTTTCATGACATTGAAAACAATTGTTTTCAAAAATAAAAAGGCTTTTCAGCTTCGCATTTTTGTTCTTTTTGTCAACTTGTTACCTATTCTCATTGTAAAGTTCACAAATGATTTTATCGGCCTCAAGGGAAGATGCAAGTGTACATAATCTGATGTCTTCAAAGAATTTGTCATCAATATACTGGCTTCGACACGGGTTTTTTGCAAAAAAAAAAGTAAACTAAGTTTTGACTTCGATCAAAATTTGACCATGTGTTTGTAGACAAAACAAATTCTCAATAATTACAGTTCTCAAGTGCTTCCTTTGGAAAAACATGAACCTATTTAATTATTTCCTTTTGTAAATAATGGCTTTCATGAATTGTTTTCGAAAAAAAAGTATTACTAAATTTTGCTGTTTTCTCTTTTTTTACTACTTCTTACTTACTCTCATTAATGAAAGGTCGCATAAAACATTTTTACCGTTCAAGCAAGGCTCAATTGAACATATCTTGTGTGGCAAAATCTGGCTTTACGGCTTCGACAGCATTTTCTCGTAAATTTTAATTGAATTTTTGTTTGTTGTCTCTTTGTTGTTCTCCTTGTAACCGCACAAAAAAACTGGAAAATAAATTCTTAATGCCCGCATATAGAAGCATATGTGATCATAAACATGTTGGTTATTTTAAATTGCTATATAATCGTTTTCATTACTTGGAAATTAATTGTTTTTAAAAATGTAAGTCAACTTTTTATTACAGTTTTTCTTGTTATTTTTTGTCTAATTGTTACCGATCTTTATTATGAAGTGTTCCCATATCTTTTCTAGTGAACTACAAGTTATTTTGATTAGTTTCAATTTTATCTCACACTATTTTGACTTGTTAATATGTTCTTTTTTTAAAAAAAAATGGACAAAGTTTTGGATATAATTAATGTTAGTTGTTATTGTGGTTTGATTTTGTTGTTCGTCTTGACTTCTTTTCTTAAGAATGGCTGATGTTATCAATCTAATGTGGCATTTTTACTCCACTGAGTTATTTGATTTGGAGGCGATCTTTTTGTTCATGCGCAGTTCTTTTTGAAAAGTACCGCTCCTCACTTGGTAGACATTTATGCCAAAAATGTCGATGCGAGCGGGGTCGGAACTTTATGTGCGAACGCACATGACTTTTTCTAAAAAGAAATTATTAATTGAATTGATCAAAATTAGAATCATAATGTCTGAATTTAGAATCAGTATTTAAAGAAACTGAAGTAAAATAGAGAAATTGGGAAACTTGAAAATCCCGTTAAATCTGAAAAAATTCAATTATCCAGAGCTCATTATTTGCAAAAAAATCTCATTTAAACAGTTTTATTGTTTTAAATGAAGCAAGGAAAACCTCTCTGGCAGATATACATCATATACATGAAACTTCAGAACTCAAATCTCGCTACCCCATTAATACCATATTGACAAGAGATCAAACAGAATGAAAGTTCTAAAAGGTATTCACTCCAATTAAAAGTTTAAACATTTTCATTTAGACCTGTTTGATCTTCAAAGAGAGAGAGAGAGAGAGAGAGAGAGAGAGAGAGAGAGACTACAGGCTGAAGAGATTCCGACAGGTTGAATGCATCTCAAGAATACCAGTGCAACAAATGACGCTATTTACTTTATCGCTGTCGAGAAACAAATTTGTTCTACAGAAAGGGACGGTGCATCAAAGGGACGGTCGGTCGAATTGCTTTGATACGACAGCCACAGGGACGTGGCTCGGGGTCAATAGTGCCTCACGTTAGCCGGGAGGGTGTATAATGTCACTAAGGTGACTAAACTGTTGGCGATAGAACCAAGAATTTTTAAAGTGAAACCAATTTTTGCGCATTTTTGATTTAAATTTCAGTCGTAACTGCTCCAAACTGAGTGAGCGACCTAAAATCTGTATGAGAGCCATTCAGATCACGCAAAATAACAAATTTCCAGTCGTTTGGGCTATATTATTCAGTTAAAACCAGTTGACAAGGCTATACAGGAAACAACCGCTCAATAATTTGCTAGCTGCCCGTACTTTGGTCTCAGAGCATTTCAGTGCTGAACCATGGCAACACGGTAATTACAGCAATGAGTCAGGAGAATTATATTGAGCTTGACTTTTTTTCTCTTGACAGACTGACGGCATTGAGATAAAAAAAAGCTGTTTAAATCATCTGATCTGTGCATTAGTAATAACTGCATGTTTCTCCTCTGTGAAGAAGTAAGAACAGCCTGTTCATCCACTGTACAGGCTGGCTTGGTGTTTGTGTCATGTACAGAATATATTCAGAATTGTTTCACAAAAATAAATTTTCGAAAATCTCTCATGTTGGGGTGAAATCAAAATGGCCGCCCCCGATTATACTAATTTATAGAGCTGCCTGCTGAATTTTATGGAATATGCCGAATATTACGAGGAGAAGCAATGGAGAAGCGCAAAAGAAACATTGTGGGATACACAGATTAATCCCCACCCACCCACCCACCCACCCACTCACTCATCCCCCCCCCCCCAAAGTGCACTAGTTTCCACAATTGGTTCTATTAATCTCGGGAACAGTCGAAGTTTCCCAATTACATGTATATATAATTATGCATGTACAGATGAAAGCCAGGCAGCAATTACGCATGAGTAGATAGAAGCCAGGCGGTAATTACGCGCGAACAGATAAAAGCCAGGCGGTAATTACTAATGCTCATAGAGAGTCCTTCAGGTGTTACATATGTCAAGAAGGAAAACCGTCTGTATAAAATTATGCAAAGAAGTTGATCAGAATAACTCAAATGAATCACTTTGGAATTTGTCCTGTAATTTTTTAAAAGTGACGTGATCAAAAATCCAGAATGTAATTTTTAATGATTCAGTACTGATCTAGCATGACACTAGGATACGGGTGAATGCTACAGTTTAAAAAGTTAGGTAAAATGAAGTGACTGAAGACTAAAAATTTTGAAAAAAAAACATTATGCGGCAAGTATCGATTGGAGCCAAAATGCGCAAGGCAAAAGAATTGAAAAAAAAACATAGGGAAAAATCAGTTATTTTACTGCACAAGAAATTTTCCGATTATTCCTTTAAAAAGAGCACCATAATTTAAAAAATTAAGCTTTTGGATCAAAAAACAAAATTAGAAAACATGGCATATCAAAAACGCACACAAAAAAGGGCTCAGAAAATCAAAAGCAGTAATAAGCATAATCTAAACCGTCACAATTTTAAGTTCTTGTAGAAAATTCTAAGTAACTTTTGGATTTGAACAAAATAAATCTATAAACCTGCAAAATCCTGTATAAAATGCAAAGATAATTCTTTTTAAATTTCAAGGTTTTAAAAATTTTTTGTTTAAATTTTGTATGGCGTCCGCTTTCGATTTCGTAATTAAAATCCAACCTAAAAGTTTGAAAGCCTATCAATTTGCGAACCAGAACTAATACATTCATGCTTGTCACTTTTTGCTACGTATGCATATCCTAGCCTAACAAATTGGAAGTTCAAAGTAGTAACTAAGACACAAAAAAAACTTTTAGTTTATACCAAATATTGAAATTGTAACTTACTGCAAGCAGCTGACATGTTGGAGGTGCCAGCCAACATGAAGCGGACTAAATCGCTCTCGTTAGATTTCGCTGCCCCTGACATCGTTTTCATTAACTTGGTGTTGTAACTCGAGAAACTAACTCGCAATTAACTCAATGCAACCCAACAACAGTTGCGTTAGAGTTCATTGCAGTTCCTTACTGGGCTCATTTGTATTCCAATAGAAAAACAGACGAACAAACCAATCATTTTGAACCTGAAAATGATATCTTATTATTGCAAGGCTCCGATTCAGCTCTGGCAAATAAATTCAATTATTAAGACTGAACTCAAATAAATGCTTTTTCGTATTACTTAGAAGACTCATTTCGAATGAAAACAATTGAGATGAAATTAACGTCAGCCCTGTTGTGGTCAGAAGTAGTACTATAATTCGTTTATGTTGATTTCATCTCATTTTGGTGGAATTTCTTGTAATTTGTGAATGAACAATCCACACAGTCGCGTTTTCCATATACTAGCTAATGAATCATAAAAACTGCCTTTCAATTTATGTACACAATCGGCTTTCCAAATTGAATGATAAGATGCATTCAACCAAGCTTGCTATTCTGAAGCCTCTTAAATTTCGAATCATGAAAGATTCGATTTGATTTCCAATGAAATTCACAATTGAGCGTTCTTACGACAATAAATGCATATAATCATTTCAGTAGTCCTATTGTCAGTGCTTGAGCCAGCCTATTGAAGAATTCCGAGAAGCCTTTAGTCTGCAAGTAAGCAAAGGAGACTTAGGAGAGATAGGATAAATGACATCAAATGCTTGAAAAACGTCCCAATCATGAAACGACCAATCTAATAAGAAAACCACTGGACACGGGAACTTGTTTTCCTCTTGCTTTACGGCGTGTAATGACCAGATTGCCCCATTCCTAAGGAATGCATATACGAGTCATCTATGTTGTTACTTGAACGAAGATTGGTTCTGCATAAACTATAAGTGCATTTTGGCGGTGTCAGGACCCAAAATACCCAATGCCACAATAACAATGTGACAATTGGGCATGCACATGATTTGCTCAATTAAATTATCACGCCAGAGCATCGAAATGAACAAAGGAAACTCGAAAAGATTGCAAAACAAACTAAAATTTCACTAATTTTCTAATATACAATTCAACGCAACGAAGTTAATCTAATCAATAGTAAAATAGTTCAAAAACTCTAGAAGACTATAAGAAATACCTCAGCATTCATGCATGAGAAGCGTATAGGTCAACATTTAAAGGCATCTAGCATTTATGCAAATTTACTGCGTGAAATTTAGTAAATTGACTATCATTAGATCTAGTTTGTTCAGTTATGTTAAACTTCCATAAAATACGTCTATGAATTTCAATCGGTTTCCATATATAGACTAAAACTATCAACAGAAATCAAGATTAGGCTATCAGGATGAGACAGAAATAAAGTTTGACGCTATCGCTGAGAGGACGGTCGGACATTCATCTGCATAATTGCTGCCTTGTCCACTTTGTGTCTCTCAGTAAGATGCTTCTCGAAGATGTTGGAGGGCACTTCACAGCAGCAGATCTTGCACAAAGCCTACAAACACAAAACTATTCCTAAGTCATAATTGACACAGTTCAGTTAAGCTCCGATCATTTGCTCCTTTTTCAAAGCGCTTTGCGTTCATGAAAGGACCGAGTAATTACAGACAATCTTTGAAAAACATCATAACCAACAATTGGTTTGCTAGTTCTAGCCTACGAGTTGTGATAAACATAATACGACTAACGTCGGACAAATCGCTTTCGAACGACAGGCAGGGCAATTTATGAAAGCAGTTCATGAAAAATGAAGGCAGTAGTTATGTCGCCCCGTCCCTCAGTGCACAAATCACCAATATTGACGAATCAAAACCCGACAAGTGAGATGATGATTTAAAAAATTCACAAAGGTTATTAAAATCTCAAAACCCCCGTTGACGAGCTATATTATTAAAGCAACAATTAAATGAGTGAGGCTCATGAACAAAAATTATCGACTGACCGCTTCCTGAAGGAAGAAAGGCTGAATAGTGTTCAATAAAACTGAAAATAGTACATTTCGAAAACTCAGTCTCTATGACAGTAAATTCTTGCATTTAATCAAAAGAACATTATATTATGCGTTAATTTCGGGACCAAACCTCAAAATTTCTATACTGCTAAACTGACGGCCCAAAACAAACTCATGTTTCTGTCTCCACATCACGCCGTTTTATGTTTGACTGAAAAACGATTAACTCGCCAATATAACTCCAAAATATTTCTCAAAAACTCAATTTATACACTCAATTTAAACACGCAGTTATAAAAAACTCAATTTTACACTTCACGCAGCCAAGTGTCAAGAAATATTCATCAATAAGCAAAGAACATTGTATGTATCCAAATAATTAATCGAACTAAATGGAATTAGATGTATCTGACCCAGTAGTATTAAAAAAGAAAACAATCCACGAAGAACAATAAGCAGCAACATATAGAAACACTAATTTGGGACCAAATGCTATCAAAAGACAGGCCGGGCAATGGAATTATGAGGGGGATGTAAATATGTCGAGGGTGCAAAAAAATTTGAAAAACGACAGGTTATATATAACCCCCCCCCCCTCCGACCTCCGGTGTAAAACACTAACTCATTAACCACTTGGCTATCAGCTCCTTGTCATTGCCCAGCTTACAATCTCTTTTGCTTTAGCAATATAAATATGTCGAGAGTTAATTTTTGAATCCGAGCAAGTTAGGTCACGCGAAAATCAAAAAAGCATGTGAGAAAAAGTTTCTCCAAGAGTGAAATCAAAGAATATTCTAGAATGAAATTCGTTCAAGAGCAACTTCAAAATTCGTTCTGGAGCAATTAAACAGCATAGCTGGCAAATTGCCAGAAAATAGCCGCAATAGCTTCGTAGATCTGCAGTCTCAAAAAGATAGTTAAAGAAAAAGAACAGAAATCTTTTTATTAAATGCTCAGAGGGCACATTTTGATTAAGAATTTATCAAACTCACTGCTGTTTCTAAAAGCTGGTCTCAAATAGCCTTCAATTAGAGTGACAAACGCTCACTTGACCTTATCTCTTTGAATTTTAAAAAAGTCAATGTTGGAATGAGGAAGTCATTTTTGAGAGTCAGGTAAGTCATGGAAATAAACAAAAAATCGCTCGAATAAGAGTGAAACGTCACGCACGCAATTCAGTCGAAATTGCATGAACGAATGGACAAAAAGCAGATTTGAAGTGATTGTGACGTCATATGGTCGTAACAAAAATCTTGCCGACGAAATAGAAAAACCAGGAGAAGGCCAATAATAGCTCCAGCTATCACTGTGCGGCTATTAAAAAACAAACGGGAAAGTTCTCACCAGCCTGGTTTTACAAAAAAATAACTGAAATCAATTTGAGAAAATATCTACTCGACTCCTTAGAAAATTGATAGAAAAGAGTTGTTCTAGCAGAAATAGGAAACTGCTTAAAATCCCAATTCACCAATATTAACGTAAATGCAACAATTTCTTTTCACAAACGACTGAGAATAAAAAACCGACTTGACGGTGGACTCACAATAAATTTCAATTAGAGAACAAGTCACCTCTGACGATCATTATGTCGACAATTTAATTGTTAAACAATCACCCCCGTGGTAATACTATTGGACTTATCTGATATTTAAACTACAGCTCTCCTGTAAAGTTTCCATCTATGTTAAAACTTTCAACAAATCTGCCACTGCTCAGAGACTGATGAAAACTATCGACCAAAGTCAATTTTCCTTTTTTTGAGAAAATTCATACAATGATTGACCATAAACAAGTTGCAATATTAAAGAAAGACAAAACAAGTTTTTTACTTAAAAAACGTTTGATGCTCTAATGCAACGCACTGATCATCGAAGGCAAAGCATTGACCAACTAAGTAGTGAAGAAATTACTGTAGTTATTATAGCAACAATTAGACTGATCTTCTGAAGCTAAAGAAAAAAAGTTACTTCAAGGAACAAACAAAACAAAGCCGGCAAATTGCCGGAAAATAGCCGCCGTTGACCCTCTTGGCGCGCATTGGGATTGAAACCTAAAAAGTGTCAAAGTGTTATTTGATGTGCCAATTGTGTATATTCGGTTAGATTTTGAAATAACACATAATTCAGCTTTTAAACAGAAGGCAACTAAGTATAATACTAGTGCCATCTAGCAATCGCTTTAATGAACTTTGATAACCTAATGCACTATGACTTAATGACCGGGCTTTATATGTTTATCCCGTTTCTTTTGACTTTGCTCGTTTGACTTTGACCGTATTCACAACCTTACGTAATTGAATACTTGAAAGAATTAAAAATCCATTTAGTTGAAACAGTGAGTGAGGTAAGTCAGAAGTGAAAGTTGTGAATTATGTAACACGAAAAACGTGATCAAAAGGTAAAGCGAATTAAAAAAGGAGAGCGCATAAATAATAGCCGTTGAAAGGCTGACGGCGGCTACTAATAAGGACTGAAGTTGAAATGTGCATAAGGCCCTTAAAATAGACCGTGTTAGAACTCAGATCCAGTACAATGTCATTAAGCAACGTTAATTAACAATAGCAGACCTTGACCAAAAATGGCTTTACAGGATCGTTGTGGTTCAGAAATTCATCACAATATTTTTGGGTTGGAGACAAACGGGTGACTTGAAGGCTAGATTTTATCCGCAATAAATCAACCAAATGAGGTTTCCGTTAAACCCAACCGTTCCAGAACCTATTTTGATTGCGTAAGTAATAAATATCAATAAGCCAATGAACAAACATCAAAAACTGTCTTTAAACTCAATTTGTTTTTTAACTACTAAAGTCAATGTTTTGTTTACAATTCTTTGGCCTAGCTAAACCAAAACCCCTAATGAAACAAAACGTTTTCCACAAGAAAAATTAACTTGTCTTTCAGTTTTTCCTTTCCAAGGAGCAGTTTTGTCCATGATATGTTACAAAAACGAAAGTTCATGGTTCAGGTAATTTTTTTATCTGAACTCAAATACTTTCAAATCAATTTCACCTTTAAACGTTTTCACCTTTACGTTTACCTGTAAACTTTAACAAGAGATTACCTTAACTGAAATTTCCTAATCAATTAGTGTCTATGAAAGTTGGTAAAGAACTATGTGCAAACCACATTTTCTGCAAGCGATGTGTCCTTTTGTTGGCACACAGATATCACATGTTCAATATGGTTTTATATTAGGTCCCCTACTTTTCCTATATACATTAATTACACACCAAAAACCTGTACTTCGTTGGATGCTGTTTTAGCCGATGCTACAAACCTCTGCAAGCAATTAAAATGCACTACCGACGATACAGAAACAATTTACCGGCTCTAAATAATTGATTGAATTCCCTAATTAGATTGATTTAATATTGATTTCGTAAAATCAATACACTAACAAATGTAGCTGGTTCGTCGTCTGAATCATCTATTTGCACAATCGGTTGCTGAGGGGGTGGACTTTGATTCTGTACCACTCCTCCAGCGGGTAAATGTTGGTTTACTCGTTTGTTAATCCTCCGCTGTTGATGGCGATTTACGTTGCTCAGTCCAGTTGGATTGAACTGGGACGCCTGCATATGGTTCTGAATCGCTGGACCGCTAGAGACAGCAGTGTCTGTTGAGAATAACAGAAGATCTTGAAGGTTATTGTCCTTTATCTGCTCTGGTGCTACAAAACAGAGACACGATTTAGCATATGCATTTTCTTAAAATGTAAGCAGCTTCATTTTGATGATATTAATATGGGCATTTTGATTTTCATGGTTTACGCAAAACATTTTCTATGATGTTGAGTTCCGTTAAATTTTGTCACCTTTTTCATATTCAATCCCGGGTTGACCTCATAATTCAAAACGTTATAAAATTACAACTTCATATTATGGCGTCTAAGAACCCTAGTCTAGACCTGGAAATATGAAAACACCAATTAAATCCAGGTGGGGTGTACTCGAGTTCTATAAAATTGAACTTTCTTAAAACTCCTTAAAGGCGGAGAATTTAAAAACATTACAAATGATTAATTGGTTCTCAATAGCAACAAAAAAGCATATTTGTATAACTCAATATTCAATAATTATGTAATCTTTTTTAAAAAAATGTTCTATGCCTTAGCGGGTTCCGTGAACTGGAGCCACCAGATCAATCTACTGGAAGCCCAAAAATTAATAGACAAATATGGACAAAATCGCCTAAAATGTGTGATTTGGCGTCAATTTTAATGAAAAAAAGACTGAAATATCAAAAATTAGTCGCAAAAATTGTCTAAAGATTCCTAACGCATGAGTCAGCAGCCTCCTATTGGCTGTAAAATTGGTTTTGAAATAACGTTGATCAACTTTAATCAATGTCATCGAAAAGACGAAACTCGTCAGCAAACCAAAAATTATTCCGAAATTCCCTCCATATAAAATTATCTTCTTTTGAAGTGGTTTCAAATGATCCTACTCAAATCTCTCTACGTGAAATTTCTCTGTCCGATTAGCCAAAATTGTGGGAACAGAATAAACAGTTGAGCATATAGTTAGGTAGAAACTTCAATATCGATCTCAAAATTCGAACAATATATTCTTCGTTCGATGGAAGAATTCCGGAAACGATTTGAAGAAAACAAAAAACTTCCTCCAAAAAACTAATTACCTAATCAAACCACTCAAGAGAATTTAAGAGGGTATTTAAAGTAAATTTGTGAAAAAATAAGCTCTTTGAACTAAACTAGAAAAAAATCGTTTTTTAATATTTATCGGCATTTAAAGTTAAAGTTCTTTGAAAGCAAATAAGAGTCCCTTACTTACCTTGTTATTATAATAAGTAACTCAGCATGTTTTATTTACCTCTAGCTCTTTCAACAGGCACTCTGAACTGCTGAGACTTGATTCGTTGCCCTAGAAAGTGATTTTGCCTAGGAGGCGTGAACTGATGTGCTGGCCGCATTACAGGACTTCTTATCACATTCTGAACAGGCAGAACCTTTTGTACCAGAGGCCGCTCTTCCGAATACGCCAGATTAGAGTGGTTGTTGTTGAAATCAAGTCTGGGAGTTTTGGCTGTAGAGCGCTGGAATACTTCATTTCTCATTTCGCGTTGTGGTTGCTGGTAAACTCCGGCGTTTGTGGGTCTTTGAGGGGTATACGTTCCCAAGTGTTCCGATCGTGAGTTCATGTTTCGAGCAAAATTTAGCAAATGATGTTGTGCAACTTCGTTGCTCATCTGGACGGGTTCAACAAAATTGTGATTTTGAGGCTGCAACGCAAACTGATACCCCGGATTCACAGATAAGTCCAGTGCCTGATTTCCGCCGCTTCTGTCAGGAAAATATGGACCAGAACGGGCTTCGACGTTGGCCGACATTGTTCCATTTACAAGCTGATTGTTTTGGATAGGAAACTCCGGCTCCTGTGAGTTTACTTTTCTAGAGGAAAAATCAAAAGGTAGATGCAGTCTATTTTGCACAATAGTTGACGGCTGCTTTGCTGCTACAGGAGCTGGTGGGATCAAAGGCCCACTACGAATTAGAGGGCTACTTTGAGCCGCCACTGGAGATGAGAAATGTCGGTTAGACATGGTCACTGATGTGATCACATTTCTTTCACTTAGTGACATGTTTGAAGCGCTCACATTCGGTGCTGCGCTTAGTGTGGGCGGCGGAAAGGTCAATCCTAAAATTTTTAAGGCAGCTGCAGTATCGTTGACGTTTACCTGTTCAGGTGTAGCACTTGCTCCTGCCAAGCTTAAATCAGGAGGCGACGGAAAATGGTTGTTCAAAGTAGCTACCGAAGGCACTGGATTCGCAATAGACGCATTAACTCCTCCAGACTGGCTTGGTTCTGGGTTTGCTTGGTTCGGGATGAGCAATGTGTTGACAGGGAGGTTTCCATTTAGTTGAGGGGTTTTAGAAGTTGCACTCGTCTGAGGTTCGATGACAACGAGGTCATCCTCCTCTTCCAGTTCGGTCGGCTTCGCACGATTGCCTTCATGGTTTGGATTTTGCATTAATGGATTAGGTACCTGTGCCAATGAGCCCGAGCATGCCTCACTGATTCTGGGCAGCCCTGGTTGAGGCACCGGGACGAGTCCCTGGTTGACCGGTTCAGGATGCCGAAGACCTGGAGCCGTGATAGGTGACGGAAACTGGGTACCGAAGGTTGGCTTCCTCGGTGAGGCAATCAAAGAACTCGGGACTTCTTTTGGCGGTCCAGTCACCGGGCTTAGAGATCTGGCCTGCACAGATCTGATAAGAGGATTAACTCCTAATTGAGGAAAAGGTCGGAGTTCCTTTTGGACTTCTTTAGCTTTAAATGAGAGGCGGATCTTTCCTCGAAAATCGTTATTCATGTCAACGACTTTTAGCTCTACATTATCACATGCTGGCTCTATATCTTGCAAGCTTATGTCCAGATTCATTTTACCAAAGCCTGAAATTCTTCATGACAACTCACAAAACTGATCTACCAAATGAATATCAGACGTTATATCAACTTACCAAATGAGCATCAATTTACCTATATTACTTTAAAAATCCAATTCAATTATGTGCAATTTAATAACAATGCTAAAATGAAACTATTCGATCACTGTTTCGAAATTTTAACAAATGAGACAGATAGACGTCAAATTCAGCACATACAAAGTATTCCAAGTATTTCCAGAAATTTCAAAAACACTGAGATGTACAAAAACAATAATTCGGAGCCAGTCGAAATATGAGGAAATCATTGATTTAGAAACCACGATCTTGACTAAAATGAAATCTCTGTCAAAAGATTACTTGTTTTAGAATATTGCGATATTTTAGAAACAAGCAAAAGAATGAAAAATACACGTCTGTTTGCGGTTAGAAAACTGACACTAAAGTAGAGAAAAATTTCATTTTCAAGGATAAAAAGGGAATTGTCAATATATGCATGGATAACTTCACAAATGATATGAACAATCCCTACTTGTCCCACTACGAACAATCTCCTGCAGCAATGCCCCCCCTGTCAAACATTACGCCGCAAAACGTACACGATAACAAGCAAGTTTGCTTAATGTCGTCGGGGTTTTTCACGGCTCATGTTTTAACATGTTTCAACATTAGAGTTATCAGAGAACGTGGAAAACAGTGACACTAGCGAATAAAATTGTTAAATTACAGTTCAAATCCACGTGAATTTAGTTCAAATTTGAAGCAAATTTAGTTCAAACTTGAAAGAGTTTAAATCGACTGTCGAAAAGTTTAGACAAGAGCTAACTTCAGAAATTTCACCCTTCGATAGGCTTTTCTTTTCTTGGACTACTGAGGTACTAAATACTGTACCTGATCCCTGATACTCCTTATTTTGTAAACGTCTTCCATGAGTAATGGGGCAACCGATACAATAGAGCCAGGAGAGGATAGACAAAATTAAAAAAATATTTACGATCAAAAAATGAATAATTTATATTTTATAATTGTTTTTTACTGTAACTCTTCTTTAATTATTAAAAATTTATGATGTATTTATAATATTTAAAGAAAATTTATAAGAAAGAATTTATTTCGCTAATGCGAGGACAAATTACGAGGTCCTGAGACCTTCTGTTTCAAAATGCCCATATACACACAACGGTATTCAAACTCACACAGCAAAAAACAAATTTCACTAACTCATTATTACTGACTAAATACGAGCTTTTCAATTTGTGACAAAAATCAGATATAATTTTAGTAGAACCGTTTTCTTCAAAAGGTTGTAATAATTTCCAACTCTTTCAGTTTGTTAAACAGAATTGCAGACCTATATCTTACAGAATCTTTGTGTTTTCTTTTTGCCAGAGCTAAGACTTAAAAACCCTTCTCTTTGGCGTCTAGCTGCCACTTTTGATTCTTCATACTTCAGCATATCATTGCAGTACTTTTCGCTGCGTAAATTATTAACTGATTTTAGAGAAAACTTGAGAAGCCACCTCTACGAGCTTCAAGTTTTCTCTAAAATCAGTTAATAATTTACACAGCGAAAAGTACTGCAATGATATGCTGAAATACGAAGAATCAAAAAGGGCAACTAGACGCCAAAGTTCAAATACAGTGAGGATCCCAATTTGAATAAATAGAGGAATCATGCCTTTTGCGAAAATAGATGAAATAAGAAAATTTCTAGATGACATAAGAAAAAATAATTATAAACCTATAATTTAGTTATTTTTTGAAACTTGAATATTTTTTAATATTTTGTCTAGGGTATCGGTTCTCTAGACTAGACAATAGAAAACGTACTTATATGAATTAATAAATTATTTAAATAACTAAATGAATCAATCAAAATTATTGTCATCAAAATACTCGTTATTATTGTTATCTTCATCCTCTGACAAAAAATAAACATTTTCAAACTCCGATTCAAAACAATTTTGCTGATGATAAACTTGCACAATAATTTCTCTTGATTTATATTTTGCACCAAAATGAAACTGCAGAGAGAAAATTCCAGGAAACACTGGAAGAATGTGAATATTTTCAGTCCATTCGGAAATTTGTTCATCGCTCAACTTAGATACATTAAATTGTTGTTCAGAACTTCCAAGAACAATAGGAGCTCGTTTATACATTTCAGCATCAATCTCTTGCGCTATTCGAGCTTTAGGCTCGACGGCAATTTTGAACAGAAAATCCTGTTCACCACTAACCAATAAATTGGTTAAATTACAGTTCACCTCCAAGTGAATGACTTGACCGGAATGACATTTGATTACCCAATCTTCAACGTCCGCGCCTGAATTGGCTCCAATCACAACCGGTATTACATAATTTAAGCAAATAAAAGATTTTGAATCATTTGTACCGCTAAATAAATGGTTTGGCAAGTAAATACTTCCTCCTTCCAAACTTTCATCATTTTTAGAGCACCAAATCAAACTAAGTTTTCCAAGAAAACAACGGAGAAAACTGTTAGATGTCGATTGTGTTTTGTTTATAGCACCAGCTTTGTTATCCTTTTGCTCCATCGTCTGAAACTGATGCGGTTCAAATTTCTCCAACAGAAATATGGCACGCTTTAGACTTCTTGGTTTGACCTCACAAAACGAGTCTCTGACTTGAACCAAAACCTCGAACTCTGTCAGATTTCTGAATGTCAAACATAAGTTAAAGTTTTCAGGTCTGTTTGCAGGCAGAAAATTGACGCTATCTACCAGTACAGAAGGCTGGACTCTCATTTTCAAGGAAAAAAAAGGAATGGTCAGTCCATGTATGGACAACTTGACAAAAGATAAGAATTCGGAAGATTCTAACAATCCCCACTTGTCCAAATCCACTTTCGAAGCGTCCAAACAAAAACTAACTTCACAAATTTCACCCTTAGATAGGGTTTCCTTTTCTTGAACTACTGCAAACATGTCATGGTATTTAGAAATTGTGGTCAATTCGAATTTTTCAATATCATGCAGCGCACTAAGACATACATTAACACATTTAGTCGTTCCGTAATACAAGCTTTGCAGAATAACACTGTCTTTTGTAACAAACTCTTTCACGCCAGCATGCTCCGAAAGTTGCGAATTTACTTCGACCGAAGGTTCCAGAGATCCCGTTGCCTTCGAAGGAAACCAGAAGCATTCCAAATAAGGAATATTGAATGAATGCCTGGTGATGAATTTAGAATTTTTGTTGAACAAGACCTCACTCGTGTAGTTCATTTCTTTCCAGTGAACTTTGTATCCTTCAATTGAGATGTCTCCCGGTTCTAACTGTGTTACTAAAACAGTCCAACGCTTAGTTCGTACACGATCTCTAATATCTGCTTTTTAACTAATAACATATCTAAAGACACTTAAAAAACAAGATTTGGCATCATTCAATATGAGCCAAAAAACAATATTAGCTAATTATTTGCACATAATTGATACAATATGCAGCGCCAGTGACGTTAGTAATGACAAACGATTGCTAAAGATTTGAGAAAAAAAATTATAAAAAATGAGGCTCAAACCGGATAGCGATAGATAATTGGACCTTCTCTCAGTCTAATAATAAAAAAATATAAATTGTATTGGAGGGGAGCCTTTTATTAAGAGCTATTCTAACATGTTCGTAAACTCGGTCGTCATTTGCGGTCAAAGTAGAGAGAGCTAATTAAAGCGTCAAGCTTAATTCCTAAAAGTAACGAAAAGCTAGTAGTTTCGAAGAGTAATTTTTTTATAAAAGCTTTTAAAGTGGAGTGCGAAAATTATGTTTGAGCAAAATTTTTTGATAATTCTTTCATGTGCGTTAGAGCATCTACTATTTTTAACATTCTGTATCCTGGAATTTTTCTTTCACCTATAATTGCTTTGAAAAGGTGATCCGAATTTCCTAAGTTGAATAGTTGCATTTTGGAATTTCTGAAAGGTCACCTATTTGCTTATAAGAAAAAGGTGATATTTTTCAAAAAAAGCTTCTGCTCAATTTGCTTAAAATAAGGTAAATTTTTCGAGGAAATATTGCTTATTTCATATAAACAATGAAGTGCCCTTTCAGAAATGCAAAAATGCAACTATTCAACTTTAGCAAACACTGATCACCTTTTCAAAGCAATTGTAGGCAAAAGAAAAATATCAGGATACAATATTGAAAATGTCTTATTCTCAAAAATGACCGATCTCATTGGACTCCTAATGCAGCAAAACTGAGATACTTACTACTTTCAATTCCTATCAAACATTTTCAACAACTTTGACATCAGCGTTCAAAAAAATAATTGATTCTTGAGTTTCGCTCCCTTAATGCAGTAAATTTTATTTTTCTTTCCACACACCCTCATTCATGAACAGTGTCATTGACTCTATCATGAACCAAAAAAAATTATGGGACGTTTTTAACGACTTTGACATTACTTATACTTAAAATGCATCAAAATCTCTTCGGCAATGATGTTTTTGTTGTCCTTTTTCTTGCCCCGTCTATTCATCTAATTAATTACTAACCTCAATGGCCCTGTAATTTAGTTCCAACTCTCGGTTTGTAAGAACTTAGATTGTATTGCGGAGCTATTTCCTTCTAAGAACTGTTTTTAGTCTCTCGTACATTCTGTTGACAATTGAGGTCACGGAAGAGCTGTGAATTTAGTCAAGCTGACATAGTGAAAGCCTCGAATAGCGAGTAGTTTAAGGGGTACATTTTCCAAATTGTTTTAAAAGTGGAGTCATAAAACGATGTTCGAACAAGTTCCTGGTTTCATTGACAGAGTGCGACAATTTTTTCCAAGTGCAACAGAGTAACATCTCCTTTCAATTTTCTTTTCTTTCAATTGCCCTTTTTGTACAATTGCTTTCAAAAGGTAATCTAATGTCTAATATTGTCTAATGTTGCACAGTTGAATTTATTGTATTCATGAAAGCTAATTGTTTATAAGACACAATTTCTAGAAAAGATTCGTGAATTGTTGGCTTTCACTCGGATTTTGAGTTAACCTCATTCATGAATAGTCTCGTTCCATTTCTTGTGAATCATAGAACCGGAAATAAATGGCTTCGATAAACTTACATTTTTAAACGACTGATACTACTTATATTCAAATTTACCAGTAAGTCTTTGTCATTGCAGGATTTCGTTGTTCGTTTCAAGGTCTTATCTCTAGCTCTAACGATGTCTAATTGAAGCTATTCTATAATTAAGGCTCCTATCTAAACCTTTTACCTATATCAACTTTGATCCCACTTTATTTCAAAAAACCTTAGTTATTTTCAGTTTTGCAATTTTTTCCGAAAGTTTCTATTGCATCAATTTGTCTCAATGGTGACAGGACTAGTTGACTACCTGAGACGTCATAATTGAATTAACTATAATTTCTATTAAAATCCTTTGTTTTCAACCACTGACACAAACTTCTTACAGAAAAATATCAAAGATTCCTTTATTTTTTAAATATTTGTTGTCGTTTGGATTGTCCGATCACAGTCTCAACAATGACAACTGCAAATCTACAACAAAGGTGAAAATCTTCTTGATTTCAACTTGTAGGAATTATTGTTAACTACTTAACGTCCATTTGTGATAAAAACGCAGTTTTATTAGTTTTGATGGGGTTTATTGACCTTGTTTGGTTTCTGATCTTAGCCGCAGTCTAAATGAAATAATGTTGAAGTTACATGAAGATCATTTTTAGCATTTGATTCTTTTACTTTTGGAGCAAAACAATTCGAAACATAACCTACTAACGTCGGAAGAAATGCTCTCCAACGACTAGCTGGCGCTCTAATCAATCGCAGCCTACTTCAATTGGTGTAGCCCGATTAGGACTAAGAAAAACACTAGGGCGCTTCAAATAACCCGATTAAAGGTTAATACATACCACTAAAATTTAAAGTGAAAATGCGCCAATTTCGGTGCACTTTCCATTTGACTTTTATTAGTTAACTGCCACCGATTGAGTTCAGCTGCTTGAAATTGTGAATGAGAGAGAATTTTAGATCACGCTAAACGCAGAAAGTCAAGAACGTTAAAGTCAAAAAACGGTCAAGCGTTCACACACGTTCACAATAATTGGTTCTCTTGGAGAAACTTTTAATAAGGCGACAGGTCTCTGAAGCTATTGCAGCTTATCGAAACCAAGTTACATGAAATAATTTTAGTGACAACTTCAGATGGCATGCTTTTCCCCAAAGTTAAATTTAGTTTGTTAAACTGCTTCACGCTACAATTTTAGTCGACAAAAATAGATATTTAAAAAATGCACTTCTTTGGCTTACTCGAGGCTTTCTTTGTCTCCAGAATTTTTTTCCCTCATTTTTTAAGCATCTCCTTTACTTCGTTTATTCCTAATTAATTTTTGTTTTTATTTATGTTCTTTAATATAAGTTTATTTCCTTCATCCAGCATTTTTATATAATGGCAGCAAAGGACAATTTGAAATAGACTGCACATTAATTTGAAGCTGTTGTTGATTTTTATCTATTGAAAAAGACAAAACAAAAAAGCCAGGCTGCATAGCGTTCATTCCCTCAATACAAGAGGTTGAAATATGAAACCATACAAGCTCTCTTATCACCTTCAAAATTGACGCTTTCCACACTCACTGGTGGAATCCTAACATGCCTCTTTTCAACTTTCACTTCCACTCCGGAAATTACTAATTCCACGTCCAATGTCACCGCACAATCAGCCGAACACCTCAACGAATTCGAGAACACAAATTGGACCACAATGGAGCTGCTCGCAGGCCAAGAATAACTCTTTCTTTGTTGTCTTTCCAGTTGAGAGCTTTGGAACTCGAACAACGTCGAGGTGTTGTCGGATTCTAATGCCTTTGGGTGAAGATGTAACTGTCGGTCATAGGGTTTCAGGACACTAACAGATCTCAGGAACGGAATGTTAGTAAACACAACGGGTGGAAACTCTAGTACATTTAAAGAAATATTCGAGCCTCGGCTTAACAGCTGGTTGTTTTCAAAACTAATTGAGTTAAGTAAATTTTCAATTTCTTTCTGGGGTAACATTTGATGGAATGCGTTTAATTTGAAACAGTGGAACCATGTAATCAAAGAACTTGCAGTTTCGACAAACTCGTCGTTTTGTTGAAGCAACTCCAAGTAATACAAGATTAACTCTACAATATGTAGTTGCAATTCTCGCCAGTAAAATTTGCCTCTTTGCATGGCTCTATGAACAAACGCGTCTTCGATATTAACCCCGTAAACTGGCATTATATGAACTAGGTATATGATGGCAGAAAGAGGGTTTTCGCGGAAATAATCCAGACTAACGTCGCCTCCGACCAATTCGTTCAAAACGTAGGCAGCTTTACGCGTCTGTTCTTTGAAAACGAGCAATTTAACAGCCGCAAGACATTTTCGAACGTCGCCTTCTGCTGAATAAGCCGAAGGGTCTTTAACTCGTGGCTTTTTTGGACTATTTTTATCGCGGAGTTCTGGAAACAGCCTGAAGTTTTCGTCCAAAATAACCCCGTCATGTTTTGACTTCAAAATCCCGTAAGAAAATTTGGTCAAAAGTATTTTGTATTTGAACTCTCGCAGCATAAACTTAGTGTCTGTAGACTTGTCATAATGATTAAGAATAGCCTTTTCGTGATCCAGTAACTGTTTCATCTGGTCGGTAAGATGTAACTTGTCTTCACTGAATAGGAGTCCAGTTTGATGTGCATAGACTCTGTCGTAAAAAGTGGTGTGGCGTTCTTCGGGTAGATTGAGAAGGTAGCAGCAGGTGATTGAACCCTCTAGTGAAGAAGCATGCCAAGTCCAATCTTTGGCCACAGACAGATTGTCCGCGGCTTTCTTGAATAGCTCTAAATGATCAATACAAAAATGAAACAAAGAATTTCTTGATCTGACAAACCCCCCTCCCACCTATAGTCGCCACAGGTTATAATTAATCACTAACAACACGATAACAACACTGTCGCTTGTATCTTATAAAACGTACGTACCTGGTTACAATCATCAGCCACATCCATGTTGACAATGTTTAAAAATCTAGGACAACAAGGAGGCTCGGTAATATGCGTTTGCACATCAAGTTCCGACTCCGCTCAACCACATTTTCGACATAAATGTCTACCAAATAAGAACAGATAGAAAGCCCCAAAATTTCAAATATTTTTCAAAAAAATATGTATGCACAAAGATCGCCTCAAATGCAATTAACTCAGTGGAGCAAAAATGCCGCATTACATTGATGAGATCTGCCATTATTAAGAAAGCAAGTCAAGACGAACAACAAAATCAATCAAAAAAACAACAAACATTAATTACATCCGAAAATTTATGTCAATTTAAAAAAAATTACAGAAGCTCAAAATACCGTCGGATAAAACTGAAACTAAACAAAATAACTGATACTTTACTAGAAAAGATATGGTAACACTCTATAAAAAGGCTCGATAACCTTTGGACGAAAAAGAACAAAAAACATCAAAAAAAACTTGCTTTATTTCTAAAAACAATTCATTTCAATGTAAGGAAAACCATTAGATGGCAACTAGAAACATCCAATATGTTTATGATCACATACGCTTCTATAGCAGGGCCTTAAGACCTGAAAAGAACAAAAGACAAAAAAATTTAATTGAAACTTTCAAGAAAACGCTGTCGAAGCCTTACAGCCATATTTTGCCACCAAAATATGTTCAGTCGAGCCTTCTGCAAACGCCAGAATGTGGTATAGCGAAGTCTCATTAGTGAGAATAGGTAAAAAGCAGTATATAAAAAAAGAAAAAGGGAAGAATTAATTAACACTTTTGTTTTTTTCGAAAACAATTATTTTCAAATTCATGAAAGCCATTAGCTACAAAATGGAATAATGAAATAGGTTAAGCGCTTGAGACGTGTAATTTTTCCGTAACGCTTGAGACGTGTAATTTTTCCGTTAAAAGAACCTAAAATATAGACAAAATTAAAAAACTGAAAACGAATTCTTTAATAAAACAATAGATTTTGTTCACTTGTAACTACCCTTGACAACAAAGATGTCATATTAGACCTGTATTTAACGAGACTAGGTATCGCATAGACAAGAGGAACAAAAAAACAGCAAAGATAAAAAAAATTCGCTAATATTTATTAAAAACACTTAATTCAAAGGAAAACCATTCGATGGCAATTGAAAACATCAATTATGTTTAGGATCACATGCGCCTCTATCGGATCTTAAGACCTGTCAGTAATGATTTTTTGGTTACAAAAAAGCAACAAATGGATTATTCAATTGAAGCGAGAAAACGCTGTCGCAGCCGTAAAGTCATTTTTGGCCCCTAAACATATATTCAATTGAAAGTTTCTCAAATGCCAAGAACGTTTTATAGGCCTTCTCATTAACGAGAAGAGGTAAAAGTTAGACCTAAAAAAAAAGAAAAAGGGCGAAATTTATTGAAACTTTTTTTTCGAAAACAATTATTTTCCAAGTCATGAAAACCACTAGCAACAAAAAAAATTAAATAGGTTCGTCTACTCCTTCAAAAGAAGCGCTTGAGACCTGTAGGAACTCAAAATATGTTTACGTCTGCACAGGAACGTTAAATATAGAGAGAAAAGAAAAATAAGTTTACATTCTGTGCGAAAAACCCGTGTCCAAGCCAGTAAATTCATAACGAATTCCTTAAAAAAGATTAGACTTTGTAACTTGCACCTTCTCTCAACAACAATTATGTCATATGTGATCTGTCATTAACGAGACTAGGAATCAAATAGACAAAAAATGCGAAGTTAAACTACATTAAAAGGAGTTTTTTTATTTTTGAAAACAGTTGTTTTCAGAGTCATGAAAGCCATCAGCTATCTACTCAAATCCGAATACAGGCTCATTTATTCCTTCATAAAAAGCCAATGAGGACTGTCATTATCCAGCTAATTTCATACTACTACAAAGACAAAATAAAAACGACAGTTGAAGACAATTGTAACAAAAATCAATTAATTTCTCCGAGAAAGGGATGTCGAAGTCGTTGAAACCATAATCTATGCCTTTCAAGACTTTTATATGCTCAATTCTGCCTTATTTTGAGCGCCAATAATTTAATTTGTGAACTGACATTGTGATAATGTGACAAAACGAGAAAACGTGAAAAAGTGACCAATACCTAAAAACCAAAACAATTGTGAAATCTAGTATTATCAAAGCAATAAAACCATAAATTAACGCATAATAAAGCAAAAAAACTTAAATTTATTTCAACAGAGGAAGAGGAAGAAGAAGCATTCTTTCTTTGCTGACAATAAGCCACAAGCTGACCAAATTAAGAGAAAAATACTTTTTCTGTACTTTTGAGTACAGAAAAAGCTACAAAAAATTTAATTTGTTTAGGAAGCCATTTGGACCTATCAACAGTGAGCTGTGCTGTGAATTGTTCTATACTTTAATTATCAAAAACTCAATATTATTTTTTGAAAAAAAGACCGACTGATTACAATCCGAATTACTTTTTCGATCGTAACAGTCCAAGATTGGACCAAAACCAGCCCCGCTATTGCTGTTCGTCCACTTAGAATACTTGATGGTTTCGAATGCTTTAGAAGTATATAATTTGTTAGTTAAGAGATACAAAATGCTGCGTTCTTGATAATCAGAGTAATGTAAGCGAAAAACGGCAAAATTTTGATTCTAGACTACTCTCAATGGATTGGAAGTAAATCTAGCTCCCTTTGTAGTTTACAAAGATTGTATTTATTGTTTTTGGGGTTGTACTTCCGGCAAATTTGAAGAAAATGGACTAAAGAAGCTTATTTCAGACAATTTTTGATGAAAAAAGCTGAATTTTGAAATACTTAGCCAAAATTTTAGCCAGAAAAATTACATTAAAATAGTCAACAACACTTTTTTGTCTCTAAAAACAAAATAAACAGTACAATTGTTAACAATTTTCACAATTTTTAGCAAAATTGACGGATTTTAGGCAAAATTTCGCAAAATGTGAATAAAAACAACGGAAATTCGTCTAATATTCACAAAGCTTCAAACCTCGATAATTCCCTACAAAATACGAAATTCATAAAAGTCTTTTTAAATTCATATTTTACGCTGGAGGGGCTTTTTAATGATACCACTCACAATTCTGTATGATGAATATATCGATCGGTCAAAACTGACTGAACAAGAAAAACCATGAGTATATAGTTCCTCCCCCCTCAAGAGGCTCGGGACAAGAATTCCCGTTTTTTTGTCTTGATTTTTTTGTATACAGGTAGATATTCGTCTAGACATTTATTTTAGAAGATTTCTTTTGATTTAAAAAATGGCAAATTGATTAATTTTAAAAAATATTGCATCCAACTTTTCGCTTTAAAAAACCATGAATTATCTGCAAAATTTTCTTTAGTTCTTCCGATTAGTTATAAATGGTCAAGCTTGAATGCTGCAAAACGAAAATTTGTTAGAAAAAATTAATAATTATTCCTGACCTCCTCTGTCAGCCTCTTCATTTGACCATTATGTCAAAATAGGGCATTTCCATATTCAATACATAACTGATGAACAAGTTTCATCTTATCTAATTTTATTTACTAGCAGGCCCGCAAAACCATAACCAGAAAACCATTTAAACGATTAAGAGGTTTAAAAGAAGTAAACGTTTCTGTTTTGCAGCGACTCGGGCTCGAACCCATGCCCCTCGTTTAACAGCCATAGGTCTCACCACTTGAGCTATCCATGTGTAATTCACTTGTCTTTTGCATCTACCACAGCAAATTTCTGGACAATGGCGTTTGTGACTTGCTTGTTTTTGCTGCACCGCAAGCTTAATCAGCGCAATAGCTGAATATTAGGAGCTCAAAAAGCATCTAATACGCTAGATTGCATGATTGAGGAGCCCTAAAACATGTAACTTTGACGATTGTGCTCAATTGCACCTGAAATTTACAATAAAAAAGAAGATAAGACAAAACGACTAAAAAACTCAAAACTTAACTTCATAGCAATTTATGGATAATGGTAACAGAAAACCACTTCAAACTTCAGATTAGCAGTCTTTCATCTTACGAACTGCGCTATAACCACTACAAACCACAGTTTCTCACAACCGCTTTTATCTTACCAATAAATAAAAATGAGAACTTCAAACTTAGTTCGGGAGGAAGTGAAAAACATGTAGTACTTAGGACAGTCAATCCTCCCTCTCGGCGAGCAAACTTTCAAGCCCTCTTAGCCTCGTGGTAACTGCACCTGACTATCAGTCTTTTGTCCCAGGTTCGATTCTCACCCATCTAGTTTGAGCCTTTTAGGTCATTCAACTCTCTCGATGTTCGCTTAACCATGCTGCTCAATGCGGCTCTTAAACATGCGCTTCGACAGGCCCTTAAACATGCAAAAATTTTGTCCCAATTTATAGCTCACGCGCTTAGGATATAAGGTTAACATTTTTCATTCTAACAAACACAGCAACATAAAACGTTTTTGCTATACCGCACGCTTAATGAGCGCAAAAAAATGCATATTAGGGGCTTAAAAACGATGGTAAAAAGCGTCTCAAAACGCATTTATTACAGTAGGTTGCATGATTAAGGCCCCTAAAACACGTAACGATAGCAGCGCTGTTGACCATTGTGCTAAAATGCAACTGATATTCACTATAAAATAGGACGATTCGACAATACGACTAAAACTGCAAACAACTTAGTTTCATTGCAGTTTTTGGACAATGATGAAGCAAAAACACATCAAACGTCAGATTAGCAGTCCTCCAACTTACCCACTGCGCTATAACCACTACAAACCACCATTTCTAACAATCGCATTTATCTTATCACTTAACATATTGCAGATTGAGAGCATCTGAGTTTACGCAAAAGTCAAAAAGCAAAGCGTGAAAAACTTAATTGAAAGCTCGAGTGTTCTAGAATAGTCTAGATTAGCTGGGAATCTGTATAGCTTTGCAAAAAAAACACGTTTACAATCAATACTTTAAACTTCGTTCGGGAGCAAAAAACACGCAGTACCCAGGTCAGTAAATCCTCTCTCTGGGCAACTACACTTTCAAGCCCTCAGAGCCTCGTCGTAACTGCACCTGACTAAGTCTTTTGTCCCCGTTTCGGTTCTCACGTATCTACTTCGGGCCTTTTAGGCCATTGACCTCTTTCGATATGTTCGCTTAACCATCCTGCTCAGTGCGGCTCTTAAAAATGCGCTTAGAGAGGACCCCTAATAATGCAAAAATTTTGTACCATTTTAGAGCTCGTTTAATATATAGGATTACCATTTTTCATCCCCCAAACACCCACAGAAACATAAACCGACTCGCGTTGCGAGAATTGCTCTCGAAAAACAGGCGGCATGTTGTTGATTAGAAAAGTTAATGTCTACAAAATGGAAGGTGTCCCACACGGCTTCGAATCCTCAACCCTCTGAATAGCAGTTTTTCATCTCACCGACTGCGCTATAACCATTACAAACTGCCCTTTGTAACAATCGCTTTTTCATCAAAAAACATAATTCAGATTGAGAGCATTTGAGATCCCGTAAAAATCAAGAAGTAAAGCGTGAAAAACTTGGTTGAAATATAGGGTCTTCTAGGGTCACGTTTACAATGAATACTTCAAACTTCGTTCGAGAGCTATTAAAAAAACACGTAGCACCCAGGACAGTAAATCCTTCCTCTGGGCAAGCATACTTTCAGGCCCTCACATCCTCGTGGTGACCACCTGACTAAAAGTCTTTTGTCCCAGGTTCGGTTCTCCATCTACTTTGAGCCTTTTGGGTCACTGACCAATCTCGATATGTTCGCTTAACTATGCTGCTCAATGCGGCTCTTAAACATGCGCATCGAGAGGCCCCTTAAATATGCAATTTTTCCCCATTTTAAAGCTCCCGCGTTTAATATATAAGATTTAAGGTTATAACATTATCTACGACGCATATAACCAATCCTGCTCTTTACTCCTCAACGTTTTGAAAATATAGAGCATGGCAATTTTGAATATTTTCTCACAATTTTCTGACAAGCTATGGAAAACACAAAGAAACAGCCATAATCTTGTCAAGGAACGAGATCCACCTACCGTTTTTAAAGTCAACATGAATCTCGCGACAGAAAAGTCAAGTGAAAAATTTGTGAAAACCGCAGAGATTGAAAAGTCCTTTGTATGTGAAGAAAGAGCTATGCCTCAAAGATTAATCAATATAAAGGTCCGAAACCCCTTCCCCATTATCTCGAATAACGCGGACCTTTTCAGTTTCGGCCCCTTCGCTCAGTGGAGATAGAACTTCTAATCTCCCACCCCACGCGCACATACTATCTAAAAACATTAGCAACTTAGGTGCATATTACGGCAGTTAGGTAACCTCTACCAGAACTACAACTAACCAGCAGCAGTTGTGATTTTGTTCATCTGCAACATAATATCAGCCCACTGTTTCAGACACCTCCCTTTGAATTTCTCCTTCGCATTCTGAATAGTCACTCCGATCTGCTGTTTGGCCTCCTTCTCCATAGTCAGAGGAGTCAACTTCTTCAACAGAGTCAAATAAGCATCGGGAGTCTCCTGGGCAGCTTCAACTACTTCTCTTATGCTTGTTTTGCGCTGATTTAGTGAGTCAATTACAGAGGCGAACCAGTCCTTCAAACCCTGTTTGTTCTCGAAAGATCCTTTTGTAAGATTGTACACTGTCCGATTTGATTGTTTATTATCACCGCTGCCATTTTCATCAGCTGTAATAAAACCTTATAATGATTAATTAAACGCACTAACTGCTAAAAACTATTAGTAAAATTCAAAAGTCATTCTGAACTCACACAACCGTTCGCAAAATACAAGATGGCTCGTGCGCGTCTGTGCATAGCACATAATGTTCCGACATACCTATATAAACAACCAATAATTTTAGTCAGATACCGTTGGTAGTATCCAAAAGCAACTTGTATGCATTGTGCTTTTGGAATGTGCTGTTTTAACCAAAACCAATGCCGTATTTTCTCAGCGGACAAAAAAAATTCCTTGAAAAAATCTACAATTATTAGAGTAATGCAACTTGAAGACATACATAGAAAAACTAAACAGGCACACATCCAACACATTACACACACACCAAGAAAACCGAACAAATACGAACCACAACACCAAAAAAAATTAAATTTACTGCTGGCAACTGATCTTTATTCAAGGTTCTTCACGTTCAATTAGGTCTTCTTCAATTATCTTCAGGTTATTGAATAACTAGATGTCGTCGACTGGTTGAGGAATTTGTATCCGTAATTGTAACTTGGGCATTGAAATGAAACTTCTTGCAGTGTTTCGAAAAATGTTGTCAATTTTGATGCGGCATGATTTTGAGGAAAATATTATTCTTTTGTAAAAACTGCAGATACGTTGCCAGCAAAATTAGAAAAAAAAAGAAATTTTTTAGACAGATTTGAAGCCAAAGTTTGTAACAAAAAAAGTAATTTTTCTAATTTTTTTTAGTCTTACAGTTTTTGCACACTGCCTCTATTTGGGTCGAACATTTAAAGGTACTAACTCTCACACTAACTCTGTCTCTCACTCACCTACCTTTAAAGTACGACCCACATTACATACACACGCACTCACAAACATACACCCGAAAAAATGTACGCAAATACTCATACGAAAACAAGCAAACAAAAAAAACTCCTAGACAAAAAAGTTCTTTTTAAATTTTTTCCAGCTGACCTTATCTATGGTTCGGATAGTTTATTTACGTCTTGTTTGTTTTATCTGGAAATCCAGACGAAGACTTCTTGAGGCAATTGTATCACTAAGTGTAAAATTGACAATAAAATTAGAAATTAAGGTTTCATGAGCATAATAGGCCAAATCAACTTTTCGAAATCTCTCATGCTTTACCAGCTCAAATTACTAACACAATTGCGGTTTTCAAAAATATTTAAGTTGCAGCAATCATTACATAACTTTTCCATTTGTTTTAGATTTCTGCGGTTTGCCTTATTTGTGTCAAACTTTAAAGGCACGAGCGCTCTCAGACTAACTCTTTCTTTCTTCGACACTTACATGTCACACTTATTAAGCACACACATACTCACATTTAAACATTTTTTTAAATTTTTTTATTGCTAATGATCTTTACCCAAGTTTCGCATCGATGCGTTATGTCTAGTTTCTTTTATCAGGAAAACTAGGTGCGTTACCCGCGAATTTCAGTTTTCAACATATTAGGTAACTTCTCTAATTTTTAAGATTTCTGACAGCTTTCGCACCCTACCTCTATTTGTGTCTAACATTTAACAGAACTAACTCTCTCTTATTCTCTCTCTCTCTCTCTCTCTCTTACAGACACGTTAGACACACACAGTCAAACACATACACCAACAAAAACACACACGCGCGCACACACACACACTTACACTCACAAACAAACAAATAAATACCCCAACAAAAATTTCTTTTTTGCAGCTGATCTTAACAAATGGTTCACTTCGTTCATTTATTTCCTGTTTCTTTTCTCTGGACTAGGTGTACACTTCTTGAGGCAATTGTATCAGTAATTGTAAAACTGAAGATAAAATTTAATATTAATTTTAATTTTTCCCCAAAAATTTTGTTGCCATTTTTGATATTTCATGAGCATAACTGACCAATTCATTTTGTCAAAAATCTTCGACTGCTTAACCAGTTAAATCTGGTAAACAAAATTTTGGTTTCGAACATACTTAAAACCTCAATTTTTAGCAAATATCAATTAATTTTCCTTATTTTCCCATAGGCAATTTTGACAAATTTCATGTAAGTGAAAACGAAAAGATTTTTTCATCATCCAAAAAGCTCTTTGTTTATTTATGAGGACTTCCACCATCTATAAACTACTTATTTCTTCAATTTACTGAAACGACCACATTTTGGAAAAGATCATTTTTATCAAGTTTTTCAACCTGTTAATGAATACACTTTCTAAGTCTCATTTTTTTGTTTTGCTTTATATTAGAGGAAATTGGTTCAAACGATCTGCTCTGACAACATAAGGAAAACAAACTAAAAGATAAAAAAGGATTTGAACTTTCACTTTTCAATAATGAATTTGGTTGGTTTGATTTTCTATCTAAGAAAACGGTTTGTTTTACGTCTCCGCGGTTTTTAAAACACAAAAATGGCTAGTTCTGAAAAAGAAGTGTTCGCGAAAACAGCTCTAAAATTCAGAAAGGAATACTCTCTCTGCATTTAGTTTTACAATTTCAAAGTTGATTTTAGCTATTTTTAGAGCTGTAAATTGCCTGAATTCTTCTATTTTCGAAAAAGATCTGTTCCGAGAGAAACATTGGTTCTGATAATATTTTTTAATTGGCGGAAAACAGGGACTCGCATTCAGGGAAAAGACAGCTTCGCATTTATATTCCATCATTTTTGAAAAAAATGTTGGAAAAACAAGGTAAATCACCAAAAGCAAGTCAGAAAAGGCTGCGAAAAGTAATGAAGGAACGGTTCAAAGTTATTCTAAAATCTGTTTTGTTTCAAAAATATGCATGGATTTAACTTCATTTCCCTTTCACTTTATATCAGCTTTTAATTGATTCTGACATTGTGTTGAAATAAAAAGTCTTAACTCAATTAAATTGAAAGACTTACAAGACATCGTTTTCTCTGCTGCTTGCGTTACAAACAGCACAAAACTCTGCTTCTCACTCAAATGACCATTCGATGAACGACTATCACTTTTCTCAGAACCCGTTTCTCCACTTTCATCAACATTTTCACACCTCGTCTCAGAACCAATATCATCCCATTCCATCAATTCCAGCTTGATGGTCGCAAAGCATCTTCGAAACGACTGAATCTCCGTCCAAGTTTCGTGTGACGTCAACACAGCTGATGGCGACGTTCCCTTTTCCAGGCAAAGCAAGGAAAAGGCAAGATAATAATTCCAATTGTCCAATTTTACATATGGAAAATTTCCACAAAGAGAGCTGTAGATTTTGAACAATTTCTGTTTGCCTTCAATTCGGTTGAAAAAGTTGTTATCATATGAGACGTTAATAAAAGTACAGGCACTGTCTTCAAACTGCCTAGTGTATAATTCTGGATTCAGCATATCTGAAAATTCACTCATATTAACCGTTGTTTAACAAATAAAGTTCAAGATAACGAAAAAACATATCCAATATAGTCAAGATTATCCTTCATTAGGATTAAAAAACGCGAGGAAAGGAAGAAACAAACGGACTAATAACGGACGAAATGCTCTCAAATAACTGATGTGCGCGCACCCTGTTTCAACGGGTAGGGGTAGAACTCGGGTATTATGTTTACTAAAGAGCTTAGAATGATGTTATCAGTGCTGATATAGGCCACTAGTCAGATTAAATTTGACAAATTGGATCAATTTAGGTTTGCTTTCCATTTAACTTTTGGTTGCAAACTGCCATTAAAGGAGCTAAGTTGCAAAAAATTGTGAATGAGATAGCAATTTAGATCACGTAGCAATCAAGAGGTCAAACGTGATAAAAGTCACTGAAATAGTAAAAAAAATAATACAAAAATTTTGCATAAAAGCAACACACGAAAGCAATAGTTGTCTCAAACTTCGTGCGAGAAGTAATAAAAAAATATGAACTCCTAAACTCTTTTTCCATGTCAAAAAGTGTTCAAACTTAAAGAACGCTTCGCCAAATTAGACAGTAATGTTGATATCAGAAAACAGAATTTGCTTATGTTACAAAACGATAGGGTCTTAATGAACAGGTTTTATCTAGACTAAACATTAACAAAATTTAAAAAGTTTATGTTCGGCAACAATTTATTCCCACTTTTAGAAAGTGCTTGGAAAAACTTTCCACCAATGCTCCCCAACGCTAGTGATCTCGGCTGATATAAAGCGGAATACTTACTTACTAAACATTCTCATCTGAATAATACTCCTTCGAGCCTTCATACTAATGTAATCAGATCAGAAGAAATTTAAGTTCCTTCTGTTTCATGTTAAATTCTATTATAATTCATTATTATTCAATAAATTCTTGTGCTGACCATAAATTCCCCAAAAGAACAAACTGTTAAATTAGAAATTACAGCATACCGCATCAAACAGGAAAGGCGTTTAAACCCTAAACAAATTCTAACTCAATCAAATTCATCATAAACAAGATTGTTCCAATGCAGGGCTCCGACCCTCAACTTTCAATGTCAAACCCAGTGGAGAAACCACTACAACTCACTTTTCAAAACAATGAGCTGTTTTGCAATAGGACACTGAGGACTAACTGTTTTTCTGTTTATACTAAGTTTTCTCTGTTTATACCGGATCTCCAGCGTGCTATGATTTATCTTCAACAACTCGTCTGTAGTGGCCTGAAAAAGTCCAACCATACAACCGCTTTTGTCTGAGCAGCAAACTTTATTTCTGAAATCATCAAGCAAAAATTTTGCTTTAAAACAGAGACGCATGTTTAAAATAATTGCTTCAAATTTTGTTTGAGTGCAATAACAAACATAAATCTCCACCTTATGAAGAACACCTACACCTAGAAACGGTCAAAACGACCACAATGCAACAAAATGTAAAACGAAAGTAATTTGAACAAGACAAATAAGACTATGTCTAGAAAAAGAAGTTAAATTGTCATGAACAACGAAAATGGTACGTGAACAACAAATCACTCGCAAGTAAGGAGTACTTGTTTAGTTTGCAAATTCATATCTTCCTCTTCTTCATAAATGTGAAGAATTTAGGGATTTGAATCTTCACTAGTTTTTTGCATTTCATTACGAGCGTTTACCGGTAAACAAAACAAATAGTTACAAAGAATGTGGCTGTAAATTCCTCTCGTTTGTTGACACCCAATGTGGAAATTGCCTAAATTTCGTGTGAGTAGTTTCCACACGGCAACCAAATAGCCTCAAAAGGACAATAATTCCAAAATATGCTATGAATAGTTACGTTCGGCAGAAAAAGCATTTGACAAAACTTTAATCTTTTCTGAAGTGAAGCAATACCGAAGTGAAGTGAAGTGTACGAGCAGATAAGACTAAGACACTTGTATCAAATTACTAAATCGTTGATTACTAAAATGAAGGATTATAAAGCAATTAAGTGAAATCTAAATACGCAATTTTGCGGAATACACTTTTCCAAAAAATATTTTACTGCCAAAAGTGAATTCTAATTTTCAACTTCCAGTGACTAAAACTTCCATATAATGCACCGCCTTTCCAACCGCAAAAGTTTGTAAGTACGTTTCACACGTACAATGTATTAAGAGAGGAAAAGTGAAATCTGATACCGGTAGACGCAGGTAATGTTGTTTTTCGTCATGAGAACTTCAGAAAGTTAAAAAAGTGTCGACAAAAATTTCAGAGTGAACTTTATAAAACCAAACCTCTTAGGTCCCTTTCAGTTCGCAAATTACCGCAACTTAAAGATCGCTGGGCTTACGCAGCGCTGTGCAAAACTGATCATAAGCAACTGCAATTCAAAGATGGTAACTCACCTCTGCGTAACAATGAAATTCTGGATGAAAGAATAAAAAAGACACGCCAAAGTACAAACAGAAATTATGCGAGAAAAGAGTGATAGATTTGTAGACCGATATTTATTACGGAAAACCAATCTAAGAAAATGATGCAACTGAAAATGTTTTCAATGTTACGACACTTTTATTTGCACACCATTTTTAATGGGTACCCTTTTATATGGGATACCCTTTTTAATGGGGGTACTTTCAGGGATACACGTTTTAACGATCGAACAGTCCGCCTAAGTTCAGTTGAGGTGAGAAGCTTACAATGACTCTTCATTTTCAAAAACAATTATATTCTGCCGATGCCTTGAACTTTTCAGTTCTTCCTATACTTTGAAAATAGTTTAAGTCACAACCTAATACTCGCTAAAATGTTGTACAACGGATTATATTTAGCCTATACCCTTGCATTAATCACAGGGAATTTCACAAAATTTTCAATGAAAATCTGTTAACATTCAAATAAATATATGAATTTTAGGCCCAAGTTTAAGAAGTCTTATCAGTAGCAGATCTTAATTCAGTCGGTCGTCAATATCGCCACTGTCATCAAGTAACCTCGATTTTGAACACCAAAATTTACTCAGAGTGTATTTACTAAGAACTTACAAATTGCAGCAAATGAGATACACTATGGTACCGAAAAGCTAGGAGACGAAAAAAACTTGCTAATCATTAAACAAAAACAATGCTCCTTAAAAATGTTCAAAAATTGCAATGTTCAAAAGAGGTTTCATTCTCATTCTCTCTGTTTGAACAGATATGTTGGTATCACTACTTTGCTGTTTGAATAACTACAAATTGTTACGCTAAGATGAAAAATTTTCAGACTTATTTAATTCTTGACCTAAAGGAACGTTTTCCTAACTTTTTCTCAGAAAAAAGATTTTTTGTTGTTCTTGTCTCAGGAATCCCATATTTGAACAACTCTGCAAAATTCCATTTATATAAAATTACAATTGAACTATAGGATGCGGGCTCAGCGTAAGTGCCCGCAGAAACTGACAAAAATTATTTCCTGAATTTGTTCGATCTTTCTATTCAATCGACAAATCAGCAGTAAATTTAAAATACTGCCTCTGTTGAGTCTGACAATCTACAAAATACGGAATTAAAATTAAAAACGAACTAAATTTTTCAGAACGCCAGAGAATTGAGCACAAAGATGAACCAAGTATTCAACATGTGTTTAGTTCTTTTCTCTTTCTATAGAGAAGTTGTTTCCTATGTTTTCCTGCACATCAAGAGTATCACAGCTGTTCAAACGGATTCAATTTCAGGCCGATAAATCCATAGAAAACAACTGCAAGGTGCTAATTTTTCAAACATTATTTTAAAAGTTTTCCTTACAGTAAGAAGCAGTTTTCCTTTCTCTTTCTCTTTATTATAAAATTCTAGCTTCTGTATTTTTTTCGATTTCCACATTTGATAACATTTTTTTGTTGTAGTTACATCGGGAACCTATTCAACTACCCATCAAAAAAAAATAAAAATAACCGACAACTCAAACCTAATAATTATTTTTTTACTCTTTCGAATACATGTTTTTATAACGGTATAAAACAATTTAATTGATTTTTAAGCAAAATTGCAACAGAGCCAACAAATTACCGGAAAAAAAGCCGTCGTTGGCCCCCTCCACGTTCATGGGGGTGGCAAAAAAACGACAAAAATTGACAGTTTTTTGAGTGTCAAAAAGCGCTCTAATTTGGTTTACAGTTTCAGTTAGATTCTATAATTAAATTCAACTCAGCTTCTCAATTAAAAGCTATTTAGCTGATAATAAATGAAGCTAGCAATTGCTCAAATGAAATTGATCACCTAATGCAATATGATTTATTGACGACTTAGATCGGTTAATTCCGTTTCTGATTTTGTTCGTTTGACCAAGACCGTATTCAATGCGAATTTCATTGAGAGAAGGGAATTAAATTCTTTTCAGTAGCAACAGTGAGTTATGTTTGTCAGAAATCAAACCAGAAAGTCGTGACTTATGAAAACCAAAACACGTGATTGGAAGGAAAATCAGACATAGGCGGAACATTTCGGAAAACGATTCGAAGAGTCCTCTTTTTCAATTAATTGGTAGCTACTGAACTGAATAACAAAACATTAAATATGAGTTAAGAAAACATCAATTAATTCTTTATATAATACAAGTATACCTAACTTTTTTCTATGTAATTGAAAGCATCCATTTTTTCAAACAGAAATAGGCGAGCCATGTCGGGCTCAGGAAACTTTCTCATTTTGATCAAAAAAGATTACTGCAAAAACTTAGCAAAAAAACGGTAAAAAACTTAGTTTTGGGGTCAAATGATACAACTTTTGTAAAAAAACTTGATAACTCTACTCGAAACTGAAAACTTAGCCGGCCGATTGCCGGAAAATAGCGGTGATAGACGCTTGTGTCCTTTCATGGAATTGAATAAGATAGACAGATTGACCACCACTCCTTTAATAGACCACTAGATTTTTTGGGTTAGGTTCGGACTGTCATTTTTATGAGACACACACGCACTACAAGGAAGTACTCATAGAGTTTTTTCGAAGTTAATATTCTAAATCAAAAACTCAAGACTCTATACTCAAGAATTAGGGCATTTACGTTCGGCACTATTTGGATGCACACTACTGATTTTCAACTAGTAAATGTTCATAAAATTTAAAGTTCATTAAGTGAGGCAAGTCACGCAATTGACCTAAAAGCAGAACAAATGATGTCACGTACACAAATTTTAAAAGCAAAGCAGTAGAAGTCAGTAAAAGTCAATTCCAAGAAGTCGTAAGAATCATCGATGGAGACGAGGAGTTAAAAAAACACGATTTCCCCAATTATATCCGCTATCGCTTCACGGTTATTAATAAAATAATTATTACAATCTATTCACAAATAAAATGTATTCACAATTTTACCGCACCAAAAGAGTAAAATTTTTTATTACAAATTCATCACCCCACTCCCATTTATTTCCTCTTTTCTTACTTTTCCCAGTTTTTCAGATACCATCCACTTTTTTAACAAGCGATAAAATTTAGCTTAGTTTTAAAAGCGTAGTTTTTTATCAAAATTAAAAGCAGCCTCTAAGGGCTCAAAAATGATGGTTCTCCTTTTCGCTACGATGCGAAACCAAAAAGTGAAAATTTGACTGCAGAAAAAAAAGCCACCTCGCATATATATTCCCGCATTTTGAAAAATATTGGAACAACTAGGAACTGAGTGCTAAGAGTGAACAATCGACATAATTTGCACAACATAGCTCAAAAGTCGCATTAAAAACAATGAAAAGGCCTTCTCAAGCTTTCGCAAACTGCGAAAATGTCCCGAAGACTTAGAAAACCAGCCAAAGCATTGCACTAAGTGAAAAAGCAAGTATGAATAAAGAAAGCGCGCCTGCTAAACCTATTCACTAGAACTGCAAATGAAATATAGATTTGATAAATTGAAGCTAACATGTTAACAGAGCTTATAAGTTCCTAAACAGCTCTTAATCCCCGAAATCAATGAAAGTATCAACTAACATATTGTGGCCACAATCATTTTAGCAAGCCTCTTTCGACATAATTTTGAGCCCCTAAAGTTCTTCATCTGTCTCGGCAGATTCATTTCGTTGATAAAAATGGTTTCTAAGGCATCACAAACACACCAGCTCAACTTGAGGATTATTTGGTTTAAAATTGATTGCCCACAAGCAGGTCACGATCGACCTAATTCAGAGACGCCAAGAAATCTGATTAAGAAAGTAATGGAAACGAAGTATTTATGCCAATTCAAGCCACACTTCGACTCTTTGCAACAAAAGACCTACTGACTTCAACATACTTATTGTATTGATGAAGAGGCCGAAGTATCGGGCGAAAATTACCAAATGCAAAAGTAAAAGATGATCTTTCTGCATTATGCAGATACTTTTCAATGTCACGTTATTAGATTTCCTTCAACTTGGCGCGAATTGCCTAATGCCAAAAGTTTATATAAATATTTTTTGAGGGCGATAGGTCTTCTGATAACATCCCTACAGAAATTCTTGGCATCTAGAAGAGCATCCTTGAAATTTTTTTTAAAATGGTAAAATGATAGTTAAATTACAAAATTTAATTAGTCAGTTAAAACAAGTGTCAATACAACAAATCAACAATCTCAATGTTTAATAAGAGCTAAAACTAAACAGTAGAAATTCTGAACGAATTTACTCGCGATACATCAGCATCTATTCAGTGATTTTTATTCAATATCAGTTGACACGAAATATTAAATACTGCCAGGATGGTCAACTTCAGGACACCAAACAATGATATTAAGCGCTCCCAGTTTAATATTCTTAATCAGAAAAAGGTGAACAAATTTCTGCTGAACACGTACGTCAATTTTCAATATATTTCTTAGACAAAAATATAACAGAGAAAAAAACCTTTTTATAGCACATCCAACTTCGGTTCGAATGTTATAATTCAATTTTCCGGCAATTAGGTACGACAATTTGCATGAATCTCTTCTTGGTAACGCTGAAACCCTCAGTTCACTGTGTTACATTTGAAGGATGTAATATTACAGCAAGCTAAGAAATGGAGTACTTTTCGTGTTTCAAAAATACATTCTCGACTTACAGGTTTTAAACGTCGACTTAGGTTTGCACTATTTTTGACTACTTGTAACAGGATATACTTCGTTTGCTTCCTGGTAGCGAGGGAAACTACCGAATATAATGAAATCAACTACAATGAACAGTTGAGACCATTGTCATCATTTTACAGTTAGAGCAGCTTATAGACCTCAAAATTACTGTCTTCATATTGCGGAAGAGTGAAGACCATCATTATAATCATTGCACTGAATAGTTCAGACTTCAATATTAATTCCAACACATGAAAAACACTAGAATCAAACTGTCATTTTTCAAGAGCATCCCAAGCATAGACTTTCACATCTACACTTGTGGCAGAAGAACTGTTTGCACAGTTTGCATTGCACACCACAGGGGTTGTCTGTTGATCTAGGAGCAGTTACAGTGCATATTAGTACTGAGCAGTAGTAGCAATGGGTGGCATTGGGGTCTAGATTGCAGCATCTGAAGTCACCACTTCTGGTCTCGTTCGAGTTGACGTCAAATGCAACTGCAACAAATCAGCAACAAATGAGCATGTTATCGATGTGATAATTCTTAAGTATATTTTGCCGCCTAACAGTTGTAAACTTGATTTCTTCGACAAGTTTGAATCATAATAATCGAAAACAAGCTAAACAACTAAACAAAGGTGCACGTGGCGAAACAAAAGAAATGATTGAATAAAGAAATTGAAACAAGGATCCTATTTTTGAAACAACAAAACCCAAGGAATTGAAGAAGAAAGACGACAACTGCAACTCCCCCCGACCGGGACCAGACGGCCATCGTCAGAGCAACTACAACTATAGTAAGCCCCATCAAGTTGCAACGCAAGCCAACGTTCGGAAAATTTGAGCCATGCAAATGGTCAGTGTTTCGCTAGATATCTGCATATTTTAAATTTGAACTATGACCTTTAAAACGTTCGACAACGTTGCAACTTTATGGGACTGACCAAAAATCATATTCCACACAACAGAGGAATTGAATTTTGCATAGCATTAAATCTTTTAAGGCCACAAGCACACCACCCGTGTTCAACTTGTACTTTTTGGTTTATAATTAAGTGCCCACAAGCAGGTCACGATCGACCTAATTCAGAGACGCCAGGAAATCTGATTAGGAACGTAATGGCGCAACTGCATCAAATCAGCTAGCCATGTTCCACACAACTGAGGAATTGAATTTTGCGTAACAATAAACCTTCATATCCATAGAAATAAGATTTTGGGTTAAAATAATGTTTAGTTAAGATTTCGCATAAGGTGCTCTACATCAGATTTTGATTCAATAAGACCTTGAACCAAAGGATCTATAAATTACTAATTTATTATCAGCAGTCGGGTCATACTTGTTGAAGCATAACTTTCTTGACATTTCCAACAAAATGTACCAAAAAACTCAATGTAAAACTCATTAGCGACAGGAACGCGTAAAATACAGAGCTAACTAATTTTTAAAATTCAGTAATGTGACCACCTCTGAGGGGGAGACAGACCCTCCAAGTCTGTCTCACCTTCATTACTTAGATCTGTGCAGCTACAAAAGCTAAAACAATTAACATCAAATTAAACATCAGAAGTCAACTAACTAGAGGGCTTAAGCAACTCTCGCTTAGTCGGTTTCTGATCTAGGCTAGTAGTCTTCATTGCACCATGCTCGGCATTCCTAATATTATTGGCATTGTTGTTATTATCCTCTTTGGACGGTGATGCCATGTGACCTAGTCCCTTGTAGTACTCGGATGCCCCATTCCTCAGTCTGTCAAGAGTCTGTTGACACACTCGTCGCATGACGTCATCACTCTGCCGGTTCACCAATTTCTGTGTAACCTGAAAATACACTCAAAATTTCCTGTGAGATCCATAACTTCAGATTTATAGTTTTACATTTGAAAGTTAAAAAATTAAACACAATTCTTATGATTTTAGCTAAGAAAATTGCACTTTCAACGCCCCTAGTTTAAGTTGAATCGTAATGACATCGTTGCTAAATAAGAAAATAATTTTAATTACTAAAATTTCATTTTAAACAACTCCGAGTTTGATATTGAGCATACTTTTAACTAAAGCATTAACTTCACTGAAGGCTGGGTTTTGATTATTGAGTTCTGTCAATAGTCGAACACAAGAATCGGTTGCAATTTTTCCTGACGTTTAATATCTGTGGATAATTCGAAAGCCGTTGTTTTTCCAACAGTAATGATTAGACTACTACCGCTAAATCTGCTGCACAAATCATCAGGGACCGCACCAGCAATGTAGTAGGTCCTGACTATTTTGGCGAACTGTAGTCGCAAGACGTGTATATGTTTTGCGTAAAAAAATGTAAAGAAAAACAATTCTAATTCAACTTTCTTCACAACTTATGACTTGAAGTTCTTCTAAACTTTAGCAAAGTCTTCTAAACTTAAAACTAGGAAATCTGGTCTTTCTTTTCTACCTGATATAGACTCATGAAGGTGACAGAATAAAGCATAAGAGCCAAAAACCATACCGTGATTTACACATACCTGAGACTTGAGATGTGGCTGGAAAAAATGGTCGTTCCCATCATTATTACTCTCCCTCATAGCTCCTGGCAGTCCATCGGGGGCACACAATTTCCTCTTGTTGCCACCACAACTGCTATTGCTACTGCTACTGTTGGTTGAAGAAGTCATTGCAGGGGAAGAAGCCATTGGGATACTAGCTTTTACTCAAAATCTTCGGATGAATGTTAAAACACAAAATGATCTGAAATGAGACATGGATAGAAACAGGACGAAGTTGCCAAGAAGGCGACGATGTGTTACGCTGAAAGGTAAACTATGGAGACAAGAGGTAGCTCTATGTCAGTACGTCATATGAAGCAACCGCTCCCAAAAAACTCAGAGGTTTTGAGGCGAGAAACCGAAACAGCTTTTAAAATAATTGAAATGAGAGAGCAGTTATCTTCCAAAATGCCTTCGACGAAAAACAGAGACCGTATATTAGGCTGAGGCTGCTCCAGAGATTAGAAAATATCTACCAAGAACCAATAAAGCTCAAGTTTCAATTTCATCACAAAACCGGAGAAGACCACTGAAATTGAAGCATAAAAGATCATTCACACCATAGTCATATTTCTCTAAAACTCAGTTCACCACGCAAAACACTCAGATTGCATAATAATTGAGTTCCAAAAATTATTGTTCCGACCCCACTTGTGGGGGGGGGAGGAACTATATACTCAAATTGGTTTTTTTTTGTTCCGTGAATTTTGGCCGACCGATATATTCATCGTAGAGAAATGTGCGTGGTATCATTAAAAAGCTCGTCCAGCGTAGAATTGGAAATTAAAAAGATTTTTTTGAATTTCGTTTTTTTCGAGTTATCGAGGTTTAAAGTTTCATGTGAACACTGGATATTTGGTTCACTTTGTTCACTTTTACTGTAATTGTCGTTCGAATTAACGTTTTTTCTACGAAAAATTTAATTCATAACTAGATTTCACGCCAAAAAGAAAATCAATTTTAGGTTTTTAATAGACGAAAGGAGATAATAAAGACTAGTTCTAGTCTTAGAGGGAAGTTTAATATATATAAAAAAATTCGAATTAGGTTTGGGAGCTCTTTTTTTTAGAAAATTTTGCAATTTTTTTGTTTTTCAAGTCACCTAGAGACTACTAGACACTTTCTATATCAAAGTTCCGTTAATGAAAAACCTTTTTTACGATCAAATGAAGCCCAATGAACAAAAAATTTGTTTCGAACGGATCGCTCATGTTTTTTTTTGCACTCGTACCTCAAATTTCAAATGAAATTTTGATTTATTTTTTGAGGTTTTACTAAAGTTTTATAATCCTATGGCATAAACTTGTTGACTAAAAGTGCAATAGATTTGCTATTGCTAATGAGCATTAAGTGAACCTATCTAGTGCTGTGAGTGGGCAGCTAATGGCTGTTAAGACTTTGAAAATAAATTTTCGAAAGTTTTTTAAAATTAGTAAATCATAAATTTATTTTTGCGAACTGCAAGTTCGTCTCAGTAAAAACAGGATTGAACTCCTTCATACCACTGCAACATAAGTTAATCTCATTGGCGGCTTTATCAAATAACTATTGGTTATACGTCTTCAATGCCACAAGATTTGAAATATTTTAAAAAAATTTTTGGACATTTCGTTTTATTGGTTCATTTTGAAATCTTATCACGTCATCCTAATATTGATGGCTACATCTTCCTTTAGTGAAGACGTCCAAAGGATCATAGATAAAACTTTCTGAGAAAAAAATACGGTTTAAATGGCTTCAACACTTTCTTCTAAAGAAATTCTTCACATTTTTCTAAAGAAATTTTGGTTTTTGTCTGTATTTGTTGTTTTTTTCATAGTCACAAGACATATTGTGATGTCTTATTGATTACCTAGGCATCATAAACATCCTTGTATTCACTTCGTGGCATAGCTGAGCGTATTCATTGAATTCCTATGAAAGCTTTTGAGTTTAATGACTGTTAAGACTTTAAAAATATTTTTTTAAATTTTTTTTTGAACATAAATCAATCTTAAGCTTATTTTCGTGGATTGTAAATCAGTCTCGGTAATGACAGAACCGCTTTTTTTCTACATCAGCAACAATTTATCTAGTTAGCGGTTTTGTCTTCTAACTATTGGTTTTTTTTTTTACTTCGGTGCACGAGTTTTCATAATTTTTATAATTTTTGGATTTTTTTTTAGTAATTTTGGTTCCTTTTGAAATCGTATTACATTATCCTAATATTGATAGCTCCCATTGGCTTAGTGAAGACGTTCAATGGATCGTTGAAAAAATTTCCAGAGAAAAAAGCTTATGGTTCAAATAGCTTCGACACTTTCTTCTCTCAATTTTCTACCGAACTTTTGGATTTTGCCTGTTTTTTGTTGTTGTTTTCATAGTCAATGACTTGTTGTAATGTGTTATTGATAAATTTTGAATGACAAACATCCTAGTCGTCACATCATCTAGGCATAATTTAGCGTATTAAATGCCTTCCGTTAAAAGCTGTAGAATTTATTGACTTTGATACTATGGGTTTTCTCAAAAATACGACTTATTGTGATGAATTATTGATGTCACATGAATGAAACCTATGATTGCTATTTCATCGAGGCAGAATTTAGTGTGTTTAATTAACTTAAAATGTAGCATTTTTTTTTAAAATTCAAACATCTATTTTTGTTATCTCTTCATTTGGTTGACAATTAAGTCAAAAATGTAGATGAGCTCGGGTCGGAACATCATGTGCGAACTGTAGGACATATTTGGTTCTATCGTACAATATTGTTTTTTCCGGGCAAATGCTAATTCTCCTGACAGTCAACTATTATTCAATGGGCCAGTCGTTTTTTTCCATTGGCTTTGCAGGTATAGTCTTTTTAATAATCGTGAATGGCAGCTGGGTACTCAGAAACTACTTCATCAAATCAGGACGGTGCAAGAGATCGGTAAGATATTTTCAGAGCATCATATTCTACGTCACGCTATCATACAAACTGTTTGCGTTTATCATCCGCGCAAAAGTGTAGGAGTGTTTCAAGTTATTGTAAGGAAGTTAGCAATGATTTGCTTGTAAGAATCGATGTTCAAAAACCAAGTTTAATCAATCGCAAATTGAGAGCTCGACTAAATGAAGACGTATGGGCTCAGTTAATGAATTAATTTTTATTTTTGTAAATTGGAGAGCGGCATTTTTATCATAAACAGGGACGTGAACGAGTGTACAGTGTCAGACTTGAAATTTTTGAAACTTAGTATTCCGAAATATTCGGAGCAGCAAGCTAATAACACGAAATCTAACTTAAAAACGGCGTAATGATATTCTGAATTGTTTTCCAGCAAAAAACACCAAATTGCCATTGTGTAGTTCAAATCGCCCTAGTTAATTGTATTACCATTCAACGAGTTTTTGACCATTATATTTGAGGCAATTTAGTTTCCAAGAACTTTGATTGGCCTGAATTGTACGAATAGGGGTAATATTTTTTGCTTAATAAATACTATGAGTTTGCAAGGCGAGTCTTTAGATATTAAATCCATAAGCTTAAATTGTTACGCAGGTAACTAGCTGATACAAAGAGCATAAGCATAAATTAGCTAACTACTAGCTAATTACATCACTTAGTTAAAAATTAAAACTCCCGACTCTACGACTTGCTGCAAAAGTTCTTGAAGCGGAAGCCAAACGCTGACTCTCATAGCTTCAAAAACTTCTAATATGATGAAAACGCTAAACACTATCAGGGAACTCTCCCTCTCAGTTCCGTTAAAAAATACTCAAAAAATGTAATCGTGAATCGCCTGATTGTCGGAGACCAAGGCTTTTTGTCAATAAGCTGAAAATTTTGTACAGGCAGAAACTTCTCGCAGTCGCACAGGTACCTCAAAAGTAATAAAAAAGCCTGCCCAATTTCCATCCCGAACGTATTCGAGAGACAAAATAGCCAATAAAATCTTCGAAAAAGCACATTTTGTTATCACCTTTCACGCCGCCTTTAGTACACCAGAACAAACACTCAAAACAACAATTGAAATAGAATATCTGGAGTCATATGCACAAATTTCAGCAAAAAAATTGGAACAATATTCAATACAATTGACGTAACTTGCAAGCTAAGGGTATTAACAATATAGGAATATTAAAAACCTCTCAGTCGCACTAATCAATTCACTTGACATATTTTTAACACCATTGCCAATAAAGCTCAATAGCCCGCTATGGCAAATCCACGAATGCCACGACAAGCAAGACAAATTAAAAAAAATCGACCGATAAGCCTCTCAATTGTCATATCCACAGAAAACTAATCTTTCAACGAAAAGCAAATCATTTAATTTACGTTGAAATGAAAAACGATAACTTCTTATTCTTGCCACAATATACACTGACTTCAAAAAGGCATTTGATAAAGTACCAGACAATCAATTTTAGTTGTTTGGAGTACAAGTTGTTTGTTATCATCTTAAAAAGACCTTCCACCGTACTGTCAAGAATGAGCGTTGGGTACGCCGACAACTAGATAATTCTCTCAAATTATCTTTCAAATCTCTCTTACTCGGCTAATTTAGTACCCCATTACCCGGCTAATTTAGTAATTCAAAATTGACTATGTGCCCCCACTTTTCACAAAGGGGTAGTGTGGAAACCTGAGACGATCTTTCGTCGCTCGTTTGCACGCCACAAATCACAAGATTCCACACTAACAGTAACATATTTTCACGTCACCCATATCGGTTAATGGGAACACACAGACAAATCTTGTAATCAAATAATTCAATTAGAATTGACGTGTGACAACAGTGGTTATAGGCACAAATATTGATCGAATTATATACCCAGTTATTACCGCCTTTTTACATTACATACAACCATCTTTGATTTACAACTTCTATGACTTTCGGTGACATGTGATGTTTACTAGCATTTCATCATAGCAATCAATCAGACGTCAAAATCAAGTGTTATCAATTCACATGCAGAAACAGAAAAGTTATAAACTGCACGTGAAATAAGCTTTGTTTTCTTGACAACAAAGATGTAAATCAGCAAGTGAGTATACTTTTCATAGTCAAACAGTTAATATTATACTCTCAATAGCCCTCCTATCATATTAAGTGTTTGAACCTAAGTGCACATCACGAAAAAGTGAAATATCTTTTCTCCCGAAAGCTTTTCGTAAGGTGTCTGTCGGCATGCGATCGGTAGGCAAGTAGTTAAGCTCTAATAGTCTAGTCTCGACTAAGTTCCGAATGAAGTGCACTTTCAACGCAAACTGCTTAGTCTTGCCATCGTTCATGGAATTCTTACTAAGAGAAATGCATGCTTGATTATCTACAAACACTTGTAAAGGTTGCTCAACATCTATGTTCATTTCCTTCAAAAAGTTTGCTAAGTGTACCGCCTCTTTACTTGCCTCTACTACTGCATTCAGTTCAGCTTCAGCTGTGCAGGTTGATACGCACTTTTGTAATTCACTAGCCCAGCTAAATTCTCCTGAACTATTGTCAAGCTTGAAACTAACCACTCGTACTTTTTCTGCTATCTAAAATACCAGCCCAATCACAATCCGAAAAACCTTTTAGATCTAATTTATCACACTTCCTATAAATAAGTATTTCAGACATAGTACCCTTCTAGAAGCGTAGACAAGCTTTCGCGGAGTTCCAATGCTTATTGCCCAGATTTTCTACAAACGAACTCAAAATATTAGATGTATGTGCAATATCTGGTCTGGTAGTCAACGCCAAATAATTTAAACATCCTTCTATTTCCCTATAATCACCAGACTGCATTTGTTGATATTCTTTGCTTCCTATTTCCGGTGAATCAAGTTTCGAAAGCTTTGAACTAACATCTAAAGGTGTTTTCATTGTCCTATAGTTACTCATTTAATACTTCTCTATTAATTCTTCTATATAAGCTTCTTGACTCAAACCCTAGAAAATTTCTTATTGTTATGTACCACTTCCTACTAGATTGTTTTAACTCATATAAACTTTTATTAAGCTTAGACTAATGGATTTTCTTGATCATTGTATTTTTCAAAACCCTCAGGTTGCTGCATAAAGATCTCTTCATCGACATCAGCATTTAAAAATGCAGTTTTAATGGCCATTTGTTTGAGCTCAGAACCGTCACGGATTGCATAGCTTAAAGGTATCCTCCTGATAGTTTAGAGGCGCATTGTCGGTGAATAGGTCTCGTTGTAATCTCTGCCTGGCATTTGGCTAAAACCCTTAGTTACCAATATTGCTTTATATCTCACTATTTCTCCACTAGGCCCCCGCTTCAGAGCTAAATGCCAACTCCTACCAAAAGCTTTGATTTCCTGGTTATTTACAAGTTCCCAGACGTTGTTTTCAACTAATGAATTATACTCTGTTTTCATTGCTGCAAAACAATTTTCGTCTTATTGCTGCTTCTGTTGATTTATGTATCACATTATCATTTACTAATTCATTTAAGAGTGCTACTGGATTCAGATCTGCTTCCTTTTCTAACCGCGTTTGCCCCGCACTAATTAGTTATTATTGAACAATTTCTGTTCGTTGAAAGTTACGTTTCTAGACATTCTAACTTTAAATGTGTCTTTTTCATCCTTTACTCTTATAAGATATGTTTTGCTGTTATCTGATGATTACAAGAATATACCTTTTTTGTGAAGTCCGATCTATTTTTCCTCGGAATGATCTCTCAATATGAACGTAAGCAGTACAACCAAAAACGTTTAGTGACACTAAATTTGGCGTTTGTCCATCCATTGCTTCGAATGGTGTTCTTTTGATCCCCGAATGGTAACAAAAATTTTGATGTCACTTGACATGTTTATTGCATAAGGCCAGTATGTCTTATCAAGTCCTGATTGCTCAATTAGGCATCTCACAATTGGTGTTATTGTTCCCCAATAACGTCCAACTTTACCATTTTCAGGTGTATGAGGTGCTGAAAGCTCTAGTCTTACGCCATGCTTTATACATAATTGGTTAACCTGGTTCGAATTGAATTTGCCCGCACCATCGCACACCAACGTTACTGGCATTCCTATGTCTGCAAAGAATTGTCGGACTTTTTCTATTGCATCATCCCTTGTCTTCAAGAAGTACACTTTCTGATACCTGCTAAAGCTGTCTACGACGCCGATTGCATATCCGTGGCCATCTACAGCTCCTGGATCAATAGGCCCTAAAATATCAGTATGGACTATTTCTAGGACATCCTTGGCTCTTGTCCCAGAATCTTTCGGAAAGCGAAGCTTCCTTGACTTATTCATTTGACATGTCTCACAATTCCCTACGTCAAGTTCACTTATTGTAAGTCATATGGCATGATCCTTAAATTTCAAAAGATCTTTAATAATATTGTCCTAGACGTTTGTGCCAAGAACATAGCCGGTCTCCACTGTCTAAGTTACGGTTTTCGGAAACTGTTGAATTCGTTGTTTTCCAATGGAGAAGACTGTCATGATCCTCAAACGGGAAAATTACTTCGTTTTCAGTTCTTATCTCTAAGTCCTTACCGAACAAAAGCTCATCATCAGCCGCTCTAGGTGTCGACACTGAGACCAAATTTTTCGAGTTATCAGGTACAAGTAATGCATTTGACAATCTTATTTTCCGCTCACACCCTTTTGAGTCCTCTGTTCTTATCTCAATTGTCCCCCGTCATTCATTTGAACTTTTGCTACTACTTGCGTTAGTTATGGTCCCGGTATATTCTTTGTTAATCTCAATAAATAGGCTTTCATCCTTAATCATATGACTTGTTGCTCCAGAGTATAACACTAGCTCACAGGAAGGATTATGACTTGTGGTTTGAATGAATGAGAAGTACACTTCGTTCTCAGATTTTGGTTTTTTCAACTTAACTATGAGAACACGATTGAATGTTTTGACTATACTTTCTGCTCTGGCTTAAAAACTTTTTCTCTGGTTTCTGCTTCTTACAAAATTTGGAGATATGACCCTGCTCACCACATTTAAAACAAATTATTGGTTGCCCCCTTAATTGTTCTGTTTGATTTCTGAAGTCGACAAACCTTAGCCATGTGTCCAACTTTTTGACAATTGAAGCACTTTCGTTCTTTATTGTAGAATATACTCACTTTTTTGAAAATTCTCGTTATCAAAGTTGATAGGGTCACTCTTAATTTCTTCTAACCCTTTCTGTTCTTTACTAAATTTTACAAGTATGGTGATGATCTCGTACTCTTTAGGCAATCCTTTCATAATTGAAATAAACGTTTTCTCGCTCACGCCTTTGGTCACCAATGTCAAGTTTTAATTCATGTCGTCGGCTCTTGCAAAGTAGTCTACTGTGTTTTCATTTCAGTTCTTCTTAAGGCTAGTTAATTCTGATATGAACTTATGTAGTTGCGGCCTTTCAAAACCTTTTGCAAAGTATATCCCAAGCTTTAGTACCATCACCTTTGTGGTCTCAGAAACAGAACTGATATTTTAACTAATGCTTGAAAAAGTCCATACCATAAAGTCCGTTTCCTCTCTTCCAGTTCTTCCCTTCCTTTATTTACAGCTTCTGTTCGTTGTTCCTCTGATGAGCTATTCCTAACAGCAGGGATATAACCGTCAAATGTAGTATCACCAGTTAAGACTTTTCCTAATTTCAATGAGTCATACGCACTTCAAACTGTTCCTCAAAATATACGGAGTCATCCTCACGCCCACTAAAAATTATTATTTCTGACCTTGAACTTATCGCTGAACTCAATTTTCTTTTACCTTTCTGGTTGTTTTAAAATCATTAAAGTTTTACCTAGTTCTAGCTCAAACATTAGTAGTTTAGCCTATGTACCCTGTGTTAATGTGGTTTACTCGAACACTAGTACTGTTCTACGTAAGAATTTGCTCTTTTGATACAGGTTGAGTTAAAACTATTCTATTAGAGCAAAACTCCTAGCCGCTTTTATCGTTTAGATAAATGTGTTGCCTGTTGGTTCCCTCGTTATTAAGCGACGAATCTCTGTGTCGTTGTGTTAGCCAAAAAATGTTTATAGCAGATTGAGAATACAACAAGATAGCACTATGAGCACAATGAGGATAGCACAATGGAAATGAGGGTAAAAAACAGTTTAAACTAGCTGTTGTCAGCAATACTAAGTAAGCCGGACAAGTCCTCGTAGAAAGTTCTGCGACACAAACATCTCCCACTCCAACACGAAACACCCCCCACAAGCTTCCACAAACAAAGCCAGCCACACAACCTCCGTTTCCACAAACAGTCACCCAATCAACTGCACAAGCTTCGCCACACAAACAGTCCACCAATCGGCTACAGAAGCTCCCTCTCCACCAACACTCCTCTAATCAGCCACACAACCTCCTCCACAAAAACAGTCCACAATCAGCTACAGATGCACCCTCTTAACAAAAAGAGTCCTCTAATCATCTACACAATCTCCTCCACGCAAACAGAGTCCACAATCAGCAACAGATACTCCCTCTCCACAAACAGAGTCCTCTACACAAACTCCACAACACAAACAGAATCTCCAGTCAGCTACAAAAGCTCATTCTCCACAAACAGGAGTCCTCCAATTAGCTACAGAAACTCGTTCTCCAACGTAGAGAACACTAGAGCTTCAGTCCCACCTGTTTTCCTTCTGACTCTTGACCACTGTTTGACTACAAGTCTTGTCTCTCCTTGTCCTATCGTTCGTTTAGCAATTGACGTCAGCAATCCTCTAATGCAGCGCAGAGGCAAAACAGCATAGTGTCGTTTTTAGGGTGGGCTGATTACTTATCTCAGAAAAGCTCTGGGCCCATAACCTATCTGTTAACGGGAACGAGGAGACATCTTGTAATCAAATAATTCAATTAGAATTGACGTGTGACAACAGTGGTCATAGGCACAAATATTGATTGAATTATATACCCAGTTATTACCGCCTTTTTACATTACATACAACCATCTTTGATTTACAACTTCTATGACTTTCGGTGACATGTGATGTTTACTAGCATTTCATCATAGCAATCAATCAAACGTCAAAATCAAGTGTTATCAATTCACATGCAGAAACGGAATAGTTGTTGAAAATATCAGTATACACTGCATGTAAAATAAGCTTTGTTTTCTTGACAACAAAGATGTAAATCAGCAATTGAGTATACTTTTCATATTCAACAGTTAATATTATACATTTAATAAACCACTCCCACAATTACATTATCTAATTACTGAAATGAAAGAAAGCCTAATTGATTATTAAATTCAGAAGTTTGCCTCTCGATACAATTAGGTAACTAAGAAGACAATGCGCGGCTTTACAAATGCACTGTTCACAAGAACAATTGATTCTTTGCATTTGGTCTCATTTAATTACTAATAAAACTCGGGATTAAAGTTTAGGTTTGTTATATTCTCAAAAAGTCCTTTCCACAATAAAAGTAATTTAATTCCACGCTTTGTGTAGCTAAATTGTATAGTTGAAAACACATGAATTAAGCAAAGTGGGGACACGTTTTGGTCACTCTGCAAAAGTTTACTGAAATTTGCCATTCCGGACATTGGCCAAGTAATGCAAGAAAAACTAGATGAACGGTTAAAAAAAACAAAATGAATAGTTGTTGATTCTAATGCAGCGCAGAGGCAAAACAGCATAGTGTCGTTTTTAGGGTGGGCTGATTACTTATCTCAGAAAAGCTCTGGGCCCATAACCTATCTGGGCCCATTACTCAAACAAAAGGCAAAAAAATGGAAGAATAAGCCAAAAATCTTCGAAAAAACTACGCAAAAAAATCTTAAAATTAGACTGCGCTGGTCACCCAACATTAGACGGAGTACTAAAAACAAATCATCCAAATCATCGTCCGAGGACCAAATCATCGTCCTCCAAAACAATCCTTGTTATGGACCAAAAATTTGTAACAGGAACAAAATTATCTTGCAACTCATCGAAAACGTTCAACGTAAAATTTTAATGGATTTTACTGACAAGCCAACTCTATTACAAGGAGAAATTTCTCCAATTAAAGTTGCTTGCTACCTTTATCACTCTACAACGAGTTACACGATGTGCTTCTCTAACATAAAACCAAAAACTGACATTACGACTTTAATCTGAGAATCAACGGAACACGATGTGTCACCAAGAGTTCTTACAAACTCCAAGTTGAAATGAAATGAATAAAATCTACATCAACGAAAACATCGTCCCAAGAAATCGAAGAGGAAATATGTCTTGGATGAAATATTTACAAAAACAATTGTTGTTCATGACGCATCAACTGCTAAATTGCCAACATCAAAAACTTGAAATCAGCTAGATAAAAACAAAACTGGTCAAATTAGTTGATTGGACTCATTACTTAATTCTGCTTCAATTTTAATAATATCTAATCTTGGACTCCTTTTATGTTTCACATTTGACCCATTTCAAGAAGGATGAGCCTACTTTGAAAAAAAAATGAATTCTTCAGGAGCTAAGGAGAAAAGGAGTTAAGGAGTATAAAACTTTTGTCAGATGCCAAAATATTATTCTAAGGGAGATTTGAAAGAGGATGCTTAAAAGACTCAGGCCGACTGCTGTCCAGATAGCAGTAATCCGGTTGAGCGTATTTTTAACTTCCTTCCTCAGTCTGCTAGTAACATCAAATTTAACAAAAATCATTTGCAATTTGTTACCATATAAAAACAACCCCAAAGACAACTGGAATTTTCCTGAACTGAACCAACTGAAATTTCATCACTGGTGCAAAAATATAGGCAATTGATTATCAGTAGATATCAATTTCTTGTAACCTTATGTTACTTACTCGTCGTAGTTTGGTCGAAATGGTAATTATTTTTCTTCCTGTACAAAAATTTAGGACTAAAGACCTGCGAATTGCTCTCAAACAACTGGAGAGCAGTCGTCTTTTACCGTAGTTCTCTGCAGCTTACAGAGGCTTGCTTAATCCTAATTGAAAAATTTCGTGTCAAGGACTCACTTTAATTCAGCGTAAAATTTTGTTCTTGGAAAATTTATGAGGTACAATTATCATTTTCGATAACTGGATGGATAGTTAGTAAATTGAACGTAACACCATAAGTTCTTATATCTAACCAGGAGTTGTCTTTCCCATGTCCTTATTTTCAACAATTTAATCAGGCCACTATTTTAGCATAAATAGAGATCTATAACAAATCCAATCGGTAAATTCGTTGGCGTATAAAGTTCTAACCTTTTCACCTTGCTCCCCGCTCTGCTCTTCCTTTTGCTCAAAAAGTTTTTAGAATCATTTTTATTATTTGTCCTTCAAAAAAAATCCTATCCTATATTTATGGAATTTTTTTAATTCACTTCCAACTTTCCAGGGAAAATTTTCCATTCAATTAGAACATAAACCACCTAGTCTCAGACTTAATATTGCTTACTGTGTGATCGATTTTACAGAACTTTTATAAAATTTGAAAATTATCTAACATGCTGCCAAGCTCGAAAAATTTTTTGCCAATTTTTTTCGCATCAAACCGTCGGGCCCTTAAACATTCGGAATAAAAAACGCAAAGATTGAAATCAAACGACTTCAGCAAAATCGTTGAAAAAAACGGTTTTCATAGCATTATTACTCCTTCAGCAAATTTGAGAACTAATAGCATGTTCTAAAGGAGTAAGCAAGAAAGAAACCATCGAACACAATAATTACTCATACAAACTTGTCAAATTTGCATCGTATTAGTTTTCTCATATATACAAAACAAAGATGGCAGACGGTCAGAAAATAGCCGCATGATGATTGCAGATCTGCGGTCTCAAAAAATAGTGTGAAGAAGTCAATTTGGAGAGTGAAATAAGACACTTGCGACCAAATATTTAATCACTCAAATAAACAAAGAGCTTGCTCCCATTTAAGAGTAAGAAAATACGCCACGCACGCAGTTCTGTACAAATTGCATGAAAGAATGAAAAAAACGGGACGAGTCCAGACACAATTCAAAGAATTATCAGTGAATAAAGAAAAAAGCTGACCTAGAATGGACTATCAATGGTTTGGAAAAACTATTTAGAAAAAACCATTTAGAAAAACGCCGCAAAACTACTCCCTGTTTCGATCGATTTCATGTTTCAGCGTGACCAAATCATCCACCAATTTGACTTCAGAAAACAAGAAAATGTGCACAGATCATAAAAAACATAATTTGAAGACTCCTGAATCAACCAGAAGAAAAAACTTACACTATCCAACAACTAACTGCTTAAACTATTAAGTTCGTTATAATATTTAATTCGAAACAACAGCCGGAGTAAATAAATTATAATGGAAAAAACAAATTAAGAAAAAATCTTTTTGAATTTTTTCGAAAAATTTTTAATTTAGCAACTCATTTTATATGACAGATTTTTAGGTATATTTTAATTAGGCTCATTAATTGACTATAAAAGGTGCGACAAACATGACCAACGATAACGAAAAAGGAGGAAAAAACAAAATTTAAACAGGTCAAACTTTTTAATAAAGTTCTTTGCAAACTGCTAAGTCTCAAAAACTATTCTCAACACACCTTGAGAAACAGTTACTGCTAATTTATTGAGCACCTACGCGCTGCTCAAACGCACTGTAAAAAACATGAACAGAGCAAGAATTGAAATTAGAAAACTGCACATCTGAATATTGTATTTTATGAAAATATGTGCTATCAAACCTTTATTTGTTTTTCACTTAGTAACCATAACCCTGTCAACAACTCTAACAAAAGGCAAAAAAAATGGAAGAATAAGCCAAAAATCTTCGAAAAAAATACGCAAAAAAATCTTAAAACTAGACAAAGTTTCTTAAGACAATCTTAAACTGATATTGTCGAAATCTAAAGGTCACAAAAACCAACATTGAAGCAAACTGCAACCAAAAACCCCCAGACATGGAAAACATGAAAGACAACAAAAACCGCAAAAAAAGTGTCTGAAACGGCCAAATCCCAAAAATAGCTCAAGATTGCATATTAAACACTCATTTATAAATTAGATGGTCAAAAAGGCTCCCAAGCGTACAATAACTTGCTAATATGGTTTAGAAAAACCACTCAACCCAAAAACTTAAAAAAGCAACACGTGATGAAAATTTTTCGGTTGCTTTAGCGAAAATTTTTTTACAATACTTTTGCCGCTCTCTCAAAAACGCGATATGAACGAAAATCACTCTTTTCAATTCGTTCAGCCATTTGACCTAATCACTTAGTTTTCACGTTCGGCCTTGAATTTTACATCTTGCTTTAAATACACCAACAAATTATCGATCAAAAATGACGCTTCACCGGTACTCCTCGAGTCGTAAAAAGACAGCGCCCCAACACATTAAAATTCTTTGAATTGTAAAAGGCAGATTTGAAGTACTATCGGTTTAAAGTAAAAAAAATGTAAACAAATTATTGCTAGTAGTAACTGTTACACTGCAATAACTCTGCTTTGCACAAACATTCTACTTTGCCAGGGAGTTCAAAATGACATCTGTCGTTTCTATCTTCTAAGAGCAGATCGATGTGTTTAAATTCTACCAAAAAAATCAGTCCTACTATAGGTTAAAAAGTAAAAATTGCTTAACAATTTATTGCTGGGAGTAATAATTAGTACACAATATGTCAGCATTCTGCTTCACGTCACATGGGTAAATAGCAGCCTTTGTTAACTCAATGAAGAGACAATCACCATTTTGAATATCACTATAAATCGGATGAGATCTCTTCCAGATCCCGTGTAAAAGCTCCAAATTAAATCGATTTCTATCGTCCTGTCTATCCACAAAAATGAAGCCAGAGCTACCCGTACCCCCATTTTTGAGAACGAAAGAGGTCCAAAACGAGAAGCTTTGCAATTCGGTATGATTTTTATTACCACATAGTAAGTGAAGAGATGAGAACACAGATAGCTGTCCACACTCTAACTGACTTTGATTACACGTCACTTCACTTTCATTGTGTTCTGCCTTTAGCCATCCTTTTGCTTCACTGATCGTCTTTGCCTCAAATTTGTGACCATCCTGAACGTTAATTCAATAACTTTGTAAAGAAAAGAAAGCTTACTTTTTGGTTCCCAGCATTTCCCTTCAACTTGTCCAACTATTTTGATTTTATCTCTTAAATCAGAAGTCAGATCTTTTATAGATGTATTCACAATTGTAATTAATAATTGCAGATTTTACATCACCCAAAACTAATCATGATTGTATCGTTTTAAATAGCATCAATCAAGACAGCATGCAATGAAGCTTTGGAACTAGCCTTCCCATTCTTTTTCATCTCATATTTTGCACCCAGAACATTTTTAATTCGATGTTCCAGCAATGGGAGATAAACAGACAGCTAAAAACTTCAAAGCAAAAATACAAACAAACGATGATCCCAATACCAAATTGAAAAACGTTCGAACCAATACTCTTGATGATGATGATGAAGCTTTGTTTGACCAGTTCTTCAACCAAAACTAGTGTTGATGCAGTTCAGTATGACTGAAAAAAAACTCTGCTCTGCGAATTTCGATGTATTTTTCCAACTCCAGCTCACATGAATTGCGAGGACATAAACCAAACAATTAGCACACATACAATCCACTTTCAGTTTTAAATTTGCTAACTATTTAAACAATTTATCTAAACTTCTATAAAGAATGAAACATTACCTAGCATAATAGCGAAAAATAATAGCTAAAATTATTTTTCGCTAATTTTTTTTTCGCCCGAAACCTTGGGGCCTTTGAACAGTCTGCATAATAAAAGAGTAAAGATTAAAATCAACTACTTAACAAATTTAGCTAAGTCGTCAAAAAACGATTTTCATAGCATCACACTTCTACAAATTTAAGAAATAATACCATGTAATAGATGAGTTAGAAAGAATGAAATCATCGAGCACAATAAATTCTCTTACAAACCTGTCACATTTGCGTTGTAATAGTTTTCTCATATATACAAAAAAAAGAATCTTCGTAAAAAACGCAAAATAAGGAAACCTCTAATTATGATCATTTGCTGAATGAACATATAAAACTACTCAAATTAAATTCGGAAACCGTATTTCAACAACATCTCAAGAACAATTCAGAAATAACTTGAATGATTTTGATGAATGCCATGCAATAGAATGGCAAATTTAAAAGAGATCTTGTAATCGTTTCCACTAATTGCGGTAATTGTTTCATTCCGGTAATTGTTTCAATTAATTGAAACAAATTATTCCCGTAATTGTTTCATTCATTCCGGTAATTGTTTCAATTCATTCGCAGAAATGCTGGCATAAGAGAAAGATGGCTGACATTGTAAAAGCCGAACGAAGGAGTCCCCTTCAAAAAAGAACTTCCTCTCCATATTTTCTAAACAGAAATCTTGTCATCGAAGCATCGGTTAGACAGAGATTTGGAAATCCAGCATAATTAATTATTCGGAACAGCAGGAACTTTTCGAAAATTGCTTTCGAAAATTGCTTGGTTGCATGTCAAATTCAGCAAAAACATGCCCAGCTCAGGATATCAAAATTAATATTTTAAATCAGTCGTACAAAAAAGTTCACTATAGCCCATTTTCAAGTATTTAAACAACTTAGAACACATTACCAGCGTTTAACGCAAACCAGAGTACCTTTATGTCCAAAATGCAGTACTAGAACACTCAGAACCAAACAATACCAAATTACTTAGAAAATAGCAACAAAAGAATCTGGGACAAAAATATACATCGTCACATCTGCGAAGCCAGAGAGAACTTAACAAACTTCCATAAGCCGCTATTAATTCCGCCAGAATTATTAAATTAAAAATTGAACGAAAAGAACATGTACTCTGAAGTTGACAACCAAATAACGAAAACTACCTATATTGAATCACATTTTCAAAGCTGGATAACTACTTTTAACTATAAAAACTCAGATAGCTCACAATTTACGTTCAATTAAAAATCTAGATAATTGCTTTTCAAGGGATAAAAACTTGATAAATTATACAAAATCAATTATTAAACAAACATTCAGTAAGCAGACAACAATAGCAAAAAAATTTCCAATTCTAAAACTGCTACTCTTCGTGAAACATATTTAGAAAAAACCAAAAAAAATGTAAAACAATACACAATTGATAGGCTTTCTAATGAGACCATTCTCATTCTTTCAACATATTGCTACAATTAAAATACAGATCGGCAAAACTGACTGCATAAAAAAGCTGAGAATATAGAACATAACCTACTAACGTCGGAAGACTTTCTTTCGAACAACCAGTGGAAACCTTAATCAATTGCCGTCTGCTTGTAGGGGAACAGGAGGTGGGTGGGTTGGGGGGAGGGGAGTGGGCGTAACCTGAGATTGACAAGTTCACTAGGGGGTTCAAATTACGTCATTAGAGACTACTATATATACCACTTAAGATATAAAGTGGAAAAGATGACACCAATTTCGGCGCTTTTTAATTAGAATTTTCCTATTAACGCCAATCGATTTCAGTAGCTTGAAACTGAGAATGACAGAAATTTAGATCACGCAAAACGCAAAAATTCAAGAGGGTAGAAGTTACTCGAAAAGTCAAAACAGTCAGGCGAAAACTTTTCAAGAAAGAGACATACGTGTATAAGAATTGCTTCAAGATTCGTCCGAGATTAATTAAACATCCCATTTAGTAGTATCCAAAAAATATAGGGCTAGCAAATTATCACTTTCAGCTCTAGAATAGCACTTTCAAGGTCTAGAAAATACAGAGCTGAAAGTGAACGTAAGGACACCTGTCCAACTGAGTTTCAAGCAAATCCTTGAGTACAGTTCAGAGAATTCTGAGGCAAAAAGAACTCTATCCAAGGACTAAAACATCGAAAGAAAAAACTGAAACTTGATAGCGATTTCCGGAACATTTCCAATTCCGCTCGCTTGAGTATAAAATTTTTTGGGGTCTTTCCCGTTATACATAATCACTGTAATTGATAGCTCTAAAATCCATTTCTTAGAAGAACTCGCATTGGTTTGTCTCACAGGATAATGAGCAAAAATTGTTCACGGAGGCGGTGGGGGGGGGGGGGGGCAGTTCCCATTCTTCGACCTCCCTCCATTGTACCTTCTACTTACTTCTGCACAGTCTTTAACCACGCCATAGTTCAACCCATTTGAAGTTCCACATACACCAGTTGTTGTTTTTACACGTCCCGTGGTTAGGTTCCCATAACAAGTTTCCTCATAAATTGGGGACCACGCATTGCCGATCGTTTCATTTCGAGTGACCACTTTCAATCCCAGATTGCAATGCTCAGCTTGATAGTTCTCGAATGCCTGGAACTCATTGCAAGCAAGACCAGTTCTCTTTTTCAAAGAATAGAGCGAAGTGTGTTCTCGTATCAGGAGCTTAGAGCTCTTCAGTCCTTTCTCTTCGTATCTGTCACAATAATTGTTGCCTTTGCCAGCTGAATATTTTTCTATTATAAACACATCGATGTTTTTCCGTTTGAGCCCGCATGACGCAAATTTTCCTTTGGTAGAATTTATGGGGGATAAAACTAAAAACTTCAAAAACGTCGAATGTCCAAATATATACTAGATTTACATATATAAATTCCTATATGCGTAAACCTTGATCGCATATTTCATTTGCATCAAATTGTACACTAATTTTAGACTTGGTGCATGTGATTGATATCCATTTCGATTATTAATATTATCAAAAAGCAGCTCTGAGACAATGCAAGTTAGAGATATTACAAACTAAAAAGTTAGCATTTCTAGAATCCCATTTCAAAAAGTTTTAGGAGTGTGCATATAGCGAAAATTTTCAAGCTGAAATTTTGTGGACATTGCTAATATCAATTAAAACATTTCAAGGCGGTTCCCTCAAACCCGATTAACGCAATAAAGTACTGAAGTGTACCTACCGCCTAATGGCTAATCAAAGCAATGCAATATGCTGTAAAAGCTGGCAAAGGAAAAAAGCAGTACCTGTAATCGACAAAGAACAATTCACAAACTGATAAACCATAAGCTAAACTCACACAATCGGCACTAGTGATGCACATCATTGCACAATGATGCTTACTCACACCTCGCGACCAGAATGTCAGAAACCCCGGTCGAATCGTAAAACTTTTAATCCCATTGAAAAGCCCAACTCTTTCGATACAAAAAGCAAATTTAGCTAACAGAACTGATATTTGTATGAATCTCATTTCAACGTTATATCGGTTATAGCAAGATAATTCCACTCGCAGTTTCTGGTTTTCCGTAATACGCTATTAAACTAAACCTTTGAAGATAATTAAAGAAAGATGAATAATTGAATAGTCGCAATTATTTAAATCTATATCAATTTCACGCTCTCAAACCGGACACCGAAAATATATTTAAAGAACTAAAGCTAATGATCACGCTCAAAAAATCTGATATAGTTTTCAACAAGTTAAATTTCACATTTCAAGCAAAAATAAACAAATTCATTTTCTACAAGCTACCGGTGGAAAAGAAAGGAACTTTGAAATAGGTTTTTCCGGATCATAAACAACTGTAATTCTTCTCTTGTTTGGTTTTCTTCCGAACCGGCCAGTTTTCCTTTTCCACCAACCACTTTGAGGTCTAATTCCCATCCATCGTTTCCGCTTGCCGCTTCCAATTGGCTCCCGTTTTGGTCCCGTACGGGACACTCGGCCAATCACGGCTAAGCAATGTTTGCTTAATACAATATGTCGCTTATCCGATAGCTTCACGACTACCATGTCATTTTCCATGTGGTCACCCACAGTGGCATAAGCTCCGGCAGCTCGACATTTTACAGCTCCCGTTCTTGGGTAGAGTTCCAATTGTGATATTAATGTTCCGGGGGCAATTGCACCGAGAGGATGAGCGTCGCCATCTTTTAATCGCTCTAAACACATACAAGGATTGAATATGTTTTAAGAAATATTAACTCGGTGAAGATGCATAGCATCTTTTATACTATCGAGTTGCATAATGATCAGGCCAATAGTTCATTGATCTTTCTTAAATTAAATTTAATTTTAAACATATTGCAACAAAAATAGACCGTTGAGACACCCCATATAAAAAAGAACACCAAGACCAAAGAAAAATGATATTCTGATTTCGAGGTATAGTTTTCATTTCGAAATTCAAACACATATTTCAAGCACTACTACAGCCTTATAATTATCAAGCTTGGCTGTAATCTATTTAGAGTTGAAATTTTCATTTAAGATTTATTAAGCCAATTCAAAGATCATCTTATTGAGTGAGGTAAAAGAAAATTGAGGCGCAAAAAATTATAGAACGATTGACTTAACAATTCAGAATAAAAAATGACGCCAACGTACACAAACTCAGCTGCTGCTCTTCAAAAAAATCACTCTCTGAATTCTTGGAGCGTGCTCAAATGGACGTAAGCGAAATACAGGAAAAATTTGAATAAAAAACTCTGAAGATTGCCGGAAAAAAGCTGCCAGATTCCCAAAACCCCAATTGGGATTGAAAGAATAGAAAATGACTTTACAAAAAATACTTGAACTGCAAACTATTTTGATGTCATTTTGTACTTGAACATACATCTGTTTCGTAATGAGAGAATACAAGGGCTACTAACAGAACCAATCAGCAAGCGAGATGACAACTAAAACTTACAAAAACGAAATTCCAGTAGAATGTATCCAAAATTGGGCTTTAAGGGTTTACCTCGTTTCTAATTTTGATTCCATTTTTCGATACTGACACTCGGTTATTTTGCTGAAAAACCGTTGTTTAAAAGCACTTCGCACAGAATGAGAGAAGAGTAAAACTAGCCTAGCGACGTCTATTCTGGTCTAGCCTAGTCTAAAAAGATTTCGAGCAAAGGTAAAGGTAGAGCAAAACATTTCTGTTCGATAAAGTAAAAGCTGGGGCTGCTATTATAGCCAGCTGCGGTTTGCCCAAAAATCTTTTGCATTTAGCCCCAAACAAGCAGTGGGAAAAAACTTTGATGACTACTAAGTTTTCAGCATCTCTATTACATGGATCACCTAACATTTTTTAAAGGTTACACAAACCTGAAAAATTAGCAAGTTTCCCCTCCAAGAATCAGCAATTGGAACCTAACCAAATGCTTAAAAGCGAGGTGAACAATACACACAGCTGGATAGACAAGAATAAAAAATGCCTAGTTGGTTGGAGAAAATGCAGCAGAAAACAGTGACAATTTTTTTTTAGTTTTTTTTGCATCTCGGGAGCAATTCAGATCTCTTGAACGTGTTTAATGTAAACTAAAGCTTTCTATATTTTTAAATTGCTCTGTAACAGCCTTGGGCTCTGATTTGGTGTAAAATTTAGTGAACAGATTAAGCTTCAGGTTATAAAAATTTTTAATTTTTTCCATTCTCTTTCATTAACAATAGGGCTATCCCCATCTGCTTTGCTCTAAGAGCAGATTTTAAAGGTAAGAGAAAACTCGACAGACTCTTGCTACCATCATTTCATTTCTACTCAATTGTCAACGAATTGATCAAAAAATTACCATGCCTCTTAAAATTTTACGATTGCATTACAATAATGAATGTAACTAAACTGTGGACGGCAGAAAATCCGAAAACTATAGTTTTTGTCTATAGGAATAGGATAAAACACCAAACTCTTTGCTCTGAAAAAAGTCTTCAAAATCAATATCAGTATCCTTTAACAGAGAGAAAAGAAATCTCAACTGTTCTGAAATAGTTTTGAGAAAAAGGACTCCTGAACAAATTTGCCGAAAACTGATGGAATATGACAGCTGTTATTTTGTCTTCCTAGCTAGCTCTGAACAAACAAATTCAGGAAGAGAAAAAGCTATAACGTCAACAATGGAGCCTTTGCTCCACTTCTTAACAAATTGCCCGTAACAAAACTGAACGTCAGCAACACTGAATAAAAACAACTTTTAGAAAAAAAAACAATAAAAAACAGTCAAACAAATTGCCACAAGTGTAAAGTTAGTACAGTTAGTGCAAAATTTACATAACAGAATCACTCGCTTATTCGCTCCACATCCCGTTTAGGTGTGATCAAAACTTCAACCTCAAAACTCATCAATAAGTAAAAACAAATCTTTAACAACAACTCGACACAAAGCGAACTATTTTATTTGTAAAAAAAATCAGATAATTTGGTGGATATATTTTTTGTCCCATGATCAATACTTGTTTTTTCGTAATGCATGTCTCACTAAGATCATGCTCAATGAAACTTGAAAATTTCTCACAGAATTTACTGGCTTCCATTTGATATGAAACAGTCAAAAAGACAAAACAAACACAAACTTATTCGTTTACCTTATTTTCAATAAAAGCTGAAGTGTTTTAATTTGATGTACGGTTCTCGTCCGATAAGATTCAGGTATACGAAGTAGCGTCCTCTCTGATAACTGAGACTACCTGACGCACTCTGACTCAATGAATGGGCTTTTCTGTCCATCAAATTTCAGTTCCTGTTGCTTACATTTTTTGACCTTAACAGTATTAACTAAATTGTCTAAAATATTAAGAACTTATATTAAACTCATTTCAGAAAAGAGCGAGTGAAGTTTGTTCGGCTTAAAACACGTGAAATTTGTAAACTATGTGAAACAAAAATTAGAGAAAATTTTTTAACAGACATGAATAACTTTCATATGTGATCTTCAACAGATCTTCGAACACAAATGACCAAATAAAAAGATAACAGATAAAAAAGTTTAGCGAAATTGATTTCATCAAAGGTTTTGAAAAACGTGCCACCAGAGCTATTTAAAAATGTAAATAAAATTAAATCTTTTATAAGCAAAATTATCACTTATTAGAAAGCATAATTTTTTTTGAGATAACACAAAAAGAAGGCACTGCAAAATAAACAAACACAGCGACAAAAAATTCATTAGAATAAAAACAAATGGTCTCGATATCAAAACACCAATCGCTAACAGCTATTAGAATAGCTACAAGCTATAAGTATATTTAAAAACTAATAGAATAGTTGCAAGCTTACAGTATAGTTACTAGATAATACCTAGTTTCAATAGAAAGCCATCCGTCATGTCAAAATTGAGACCAAAAGACTACACCAAAAGCACGGTCAAAATTGAAAAAAAAACAATTATTATTTTTTGGAAGCAGCCGTTCCTAAAATAAAAATCATTATCTACTGAATTAGAATATTACTGAGTCTAAAACAAAAAGAGCTATGAAAACGGTTAGATAAAAAGTTTAGCGAAATTCAATTTCACCAAAGGTTTTGAAAAACGAGCCACCAGAGCTTAAATTGTAACTTAAATAAAATCTTTTTGAAGCAAAATTAACACTTATTAGAAAGCATAAAAACTTGTTTAATAATACAAAAGATGAAACTGCAAAATAAATAAACACAGCGACAAAAATGCATCAAGATAAAAAATGGTCTCGAAGTCAAAACACCAAAATAAATTAACACAGCGACAAAAATGCATCAAGATAAAAAAATGTTCTCGTAGTCAAAACACCAATAGCTAACAAGTATTAGAATAGCTACAAGCTATAAGAAAATTGAAAACCAATAGTATAGTTACAAGCTTACAGTATAGTTACCAGATGAAACCTAGTTTCAATAAGGCCATCAGTCATGACAAAATTGAGACCAAGAGACTAAACCAAAAACACGGTCAAAATTCAAAAAAAAAACAATTATTATTTTCCGGAAGCAGCTGTCCCTAAGATAAAATTATTAGCTACTGAATTAACTGAAAAACGAAAAAGCAAAAACACCCCAGAATTTTATGAAAAAAAGTTCGAATTCAAATAAACCGTTAGCTGACTTTTGATGAATTCACCTGAAGTTCAAAAAATCTAATTTACAAAAGAATACTTTTTAATGAGGAACAAATAAAAAATGTGTTGTTCAATCAAGACTATTTAATTTCAAACAAAAAAATAGAAAAGCGTTATTAAGCTCACAAATATGTCCAAAGTTTAAAAAATCTGCAATAAATGAAAATTGCACAGGAGCTTAAGGCTTGAATTCAGTTCACAAAACAACAGCTCAATGGCAAATATAGCAAAGCTAGACTAAAAGTCCTAAACAAGTAAAAAATGAAAAACCTTCAAATTAGCGTAAAACTCCATTAATCAAAACAAGCCCTAGATTACAATAATTTGTGCAATGAAAACTTTTTCAAAAGTTATTGATCTCCTCAACTTCCAGTTTTGGTCGCCATCAAAATAAAAACATCGCGGGAAGCGTTCTAGAAATGCCTCGAATTCCTCTGTGCCAAAAAAAAACTATCTTTTTAAATAAGCAGATTAACTAGAAGATTGCTGGAAAGCAGACAAAGAATCAATTTAGTTTTCAAATAGTATAAGTACACATACAAGCGAAAAACATTGATTGATGCAATCGAGGCCACGGGACTACTCACCCATTATTAGACAAGCTAAAATGAGTTGAAAAACAAGTCTAACATTGAAAATTTGTAACAAATCTCTTATTATCAGACATTTTACTGAAAACTGCTTTGCACACAAAAACTAAAACAATTCGTACTGCAAAACGCCTACGAGCCCTAAGGTTCTATTCAACTGCCAATAAATGCAATATAACCAATGCAATGAGCAAAATATTGCTTAAATACCCCAAAAATCCGCAAAGAAAGCCTTCAAATTAGCATTAAATTCCCCTGAATGACCAAAAAGCTTCAAAACGCATTTGGAACAAAATGAATATTATTACTTTGGTCTACCTTTTAGGTAACAAACGAAATTTAGGGGTAGAAAAATATCTTCCAAAGTCCCCAAGTGAACAAAACTCATTGGCTTAGCGAAACTTTATTCACACCTATATTTCTCGCACTTTCAAAAGAACGAATGAACAAAAAACCACTGGCTTTGATTTTGTTCACCACAAGAACTTTTTCAAAATTTATTTACTTCCTGAACTTCCGATTTTTTTGCTCGCCCATTTATCACAAAACAGAAAACGATAGCGCGACAATTCAAATCAAATTCTCTTTGTAAAAAACTAAGAGAAGACCAATTACAGCTCACTATCGCAGGCCATTAACAAGTGTCTCATTGTCCCGACGTCATCTTTGTCTTAAAATGATCTGCATCAGCTAAATGAAAGCAAAATTGATTCTAACCAAAAGTTTTGGGAATTTTGCGTGTGCTTTTGACAACGTCTCCAACTTTCATTCCATCGTGAGCCAGCACGTATCTCTTGTCAACACCACTGGCAACTAAAGCCAAAAATGCAGTTCTGTACAGATCCCTTCCTATCCAGAGCACCTTTTCTTCCAGATCACCCTCTTCAGAATGTCCCAGGCGATTGAAATCAACCCAGTGGAACCATTTCTTCTTACCACCTCCTCTGAAAAATAACTGTTATATATCTACAACGCAGAACTTGAGCGGAACTGAAATCCCAGGAGAATTTGTTTCTATATTACTATATTCGGGCTTAACCGGATAAACCGATTCAGCATAATTGCAATCTTAAATAAGTGAAAATACTGTTTTAACGCTCAGATAGACCTCCTCTCCTATTTCTTGGCAGATTATGCAAACCATTATCAGTACATGCAAGACTAAATAGTTTGTTCACACCTACAAAACTTCAAAACTTATCTCAAGTGGTCAAAAAATCTCGTCTCGAGTTTTCCGATCTTTCCTATTATAGCCCCTTCCCCCCCCCCCCCCCCCAATTGCCATGCTTTGTTTTTTTTTTTGGGGGGGGGGGGGGGGAGGGGGCCTTAGGTTATATGTCCTACCACTACGCTAAGGGTGGGGGAGCGCTATAATGGGAAAGACTCTTGTATCTTGCCTGTGGTGGACAGCAATTCTACCCGTGTTTGGATCCCGGCCTCCAGTTCTGTTCACAGGCAGTGGATCAATAGTATACTCTACAGGAAGCTTCACAGAAGACTCCCGTTCAGTCAGAGTACTCTTGGCGAACTTTTGCAAGTCGATTTCTACTGGAAGCTTTTGCTGCATTCTATGCACGTGTGTTTTCAGATTAGAGTAGCCAGTTACTCGGAAGACCTTTTTGAACTTCATTGTTTTCCCGGGATATTCGTATGATATTTTCCATCCGAAATAGTCAACGTCTCTGAGAGAACAGGTTGGAATAAGAAAAGAGTTTCTAGTTTTAAGCAAAGAATTTCTGGTAATTTGGGATAGAGTGAATGAGCTAGAAGCAACAGTTTTCAAAGCTGCACAAGATGAAGCCATAAGATTACTAGTCGCATAAACTCCTGAAAAATTGCAATTAATCAAAAACCACAGCTTCAAAAAACCTTTTATCTTGATAACTACAACATTTGTAGAAAACTTTCGGCGTAGAAACGAATTAATTCAGACGTTAATTAAATCCAGCATTCAAAATTATCAAAAAAATGCGACAGGAAAAAACAAAAAATATCAAATACAAATACAAGAAAGCTGTAAAAATTAGAGCTTAAGCGAGGATTAAAACAGAAAAAAAAACAATATTCTTTGATACAAGTGCTGACATTTATTATTGTATGTTTGATTGTCTCATGCTCAATGAAGCTTAGAAAATTTCTCACAAAACCTACTGTCTTTCATTGGATAGACAAAAAAAACACAAACTGTCATTCGTTTACCTTAATTTCAATAAAAGCTGAAGTGTTCTAATTTGATGTGCTGTTCTAGTCCGATAAGATTCAGCTTCTAGACCGAATGATATTGAACCTCATCATAATACGAAGTAGCATCCTCTCTGAAAACTGAGACTATCTGACGCACTCTGACGTAATGAATGGGCTTTTCGGTCCATCAAATTTCAATTCCTGTTACTTAGAATTTTTGACCTTAACAGTATTAACTAAATTGTCTAAAATATTAAAAACTAATATTAAACTCAATTCAGAAGAGAACGAGTAAAGTCTGTTAGACATAAAACACATGAAATTTGGAAACTATGTGAAACAAAAATTAGAAAATTTATTAATAGACAGGAAAAACTTTCATATGTGCTCTTCAACAGATCTTCAAACACAAATGATCAAATAAAAAGAACATAGCTGGCAGATTTCCAGAAAATAGCCGCAATAGCTTTGTAGATCTGCAGTCTCAAAAAACAGTAAAAAAAGACCAAAAAAATTAGTCTTTTCATTGAATGCGTTGTTATAATATGATTACGAATCTGTATGTTATTCCTGCCTCTATAGGCTGCTCTCAAATAACCTTCATTTAGAGTGACACACATTCACTTGACCTAATCTCTTTGAATTAAAGTAAATAAAAGTCAATTTCAAAGTGAGAGAGTCATTTTTGAGAGTGAGGTGTGAGTCACGTGTGATCAAAAGATTAATCACGCGAATGAACAAAAAACTCGCTCCATTAAGAGCGAAAAATGACGTCACGCACACACTTCAGTTGAAATTGCAAGACCAAATGCATAAAAAGCAGATTTGAAGTGATTGTGAGGTCATAAGGTCGCAACAAAACTTGACGACGAAATAAAAAAAAACATAGCAGGACAAGTCCTGACGTACAATTCAAAGAATTTTCATTGACTAAACAGAAAACTAGATCTCGAACCGACTATGAATGAATTGGAAAAACCATTTAGAAAAAATCCGATCCCAAAAAAATTGAAAAAACAGTAAAAATCAAAGTGAAATTGCCGCATGTGAACAAAAAACCACTAGCGAGAAAGCGAAATTTAGTTGAAGCACCGTTTTCTCACTCTACTTTAAATTTAGAGCGAAAAAATTTCACGCCGCGAAACCACTCGCTTTTTCGCTCCACTTCCTGTTTCGGCGTGACCAAAATCACTATTGCAATTTGACTTCAAAATCATAAAATTGTGTGAACAATTCTTAAGACAGCGCCCCAATACAATTCAAATTCTTTAAATTTTAATAAACAAGAGAAGGCCAATAATAGCCCCAGCTATGGCTGTGCAGTTATTAATAACAGATAAAAAGTTTAGCGAAATTCGATTTCACTAAAGGTTTTGAAAAACGTGCCACCAGAGCTATTTAAAAATGTAACTTAAATGAAATCCTTTAAAGCAAAATTACCACTTATTAGAAAGCATAAAAATTTGTTTAATAAAACAAAAGGATGACATTTCAAAATAAATAAATACAGCGACAAAAAAGCATCAAGATAAAAAATGGTCTCGAAGTCAAAACACCAAAATAAATTAACACAGCGACGAAAATGCATTGATAAAAAATGGTCTCGAAGTCAAAACACCAATAGCTAACACGTATATAAAAGCTACAAGCTATAAGAAAATTGAAAACCAATAGTACAGTTTTAAGCTTACAGTATAGTTACCAGATAACACCTAGTTTCAATAAGGCCATCAGTCATGTCAAAATTGAGACCAAGAGACTAAACCAAAAGCACGGCCAAAATTCAAAAAAAAAACACAATTATTATTTTCCGGAAGCAGCTGTCCCTAAGATAAAGTTATTAGCTACTGAATTAAATGAAAACGAAAGAGCAAAAAGACTCTAGAATTTTATGAAAAAAAAAGTTCAAAGTCACATAAACCGTTAGCTGACTTCTGATGAAGTCACAGGAAGTTCAAAAAATTTAATTTTTACAAAAAATACTTTTTAATGAGGAACAAATAAAAATGTTTTGTTCAATCAAGACTATTTAATTTCAAACAAAAAAATTAGAAAAGCCTTAAGCTAACAAATGTCTAAATTAAAAAAAAATCTGCAATAAATGAAAATTGCCCAGGAGCTTAAGGCTTGAATTCAGAGCACAAAGCAACATTTTAATGGCTAAATATAGCTAAACTAGACTAAAAGTCCTAAACTAGTTAAAAAAGAAAAACCTTCAAATTAGCGTAGAACTCTATTAATCACAACAAATCCTAGACTACAATAATTATTTCAATTAAAACATTTTCAAAAATTATTGATCTCAACTTCCAGTTTTTGGGCGGTAACTTATGAAAATAAACACATAGCGGGAAACGTTCTATAAATTCCTCTTTGCCAAAATACTATCTTTTTAAATAAGCAGATTCAACTAGAAAATTGCTGGAAAGCAGACAAAGAATCAATTTATTTTTCAAATAGTATAGGTATATATTCAACATTGTTTCAAGCAATTGAGGTCATGGGACTGCTCACGCATTATGAGACAAGCTAAAATAAGTTTAAAAACAAGTCTAACTTTGCAACAAATCTCAGACTATTTATTATCAGACTTTTTACTGAAAACTGCTTTGCACAGAAAAATTCAAATCAATTCGTACTACAAAACGCCTAAGAGCCTTAAGGTTCTATTCAACTGCCAATAAATAAAACAAAACCAATGCAATGAGCAAAATAACGCTTAAATACCCTTAAAATCAGCAAAAAAAGAACCTTCAAAATAGCATTAAACTCCCTTGAATTAACAAAAAGCTTCATTTGGAACAAAATGAATCTTATAACTTTTGTCTACCTTTTAGACAACATACAAGTTTAGAGCTAGAAAAATATCTTCAAAAGTCCTCAAAAGAACAAAATCACTCGCTCAGCTAAACTTCATACCTACATTTCTCGCTCTTTCAAAAGAACGAATAAAAAAACCACTGTCTTCGGTTTTTAGCAAAAATTTCTCAATAAACAGAAATATGTGACATTACTCATTAGTTCACTGATCTTCATTCATCTTCACTGAACATCATTTAAAAACTTTCCAGGAACGTTTCTGAAATGGAATCAAAAAACCTATTCAAAAAGAACATTAGATAAAATCTAAGCTGAACAAATTGACTTGCATTTGACCCTAAAAAGATCTGTCTTTCTTGAAAACAACAAGTATACAAAAATTATGGAAATGTTAAAAAACAGGTTTTATACTTTATGAAAACTATTAAACTCAAAGTCATGAAAACATTTTAAAGAAATCCACGCAAAAATTAGGAAATGAATTAAATTTTGCAAAAAAAAACCGAATCGAAGCCTTGAAAATCATAATCTACAAACTAAAAACATTTATTACAATCACTTACAACTTCTTTTACCGTCATTATGTGATGTTACTTGTTATTAATGTAATAATTGTTATGTGATAATTGTTATTAAGACAGCAAAAAGGACAACAAAAATTAGAAATTGTTAAAAAAACTCAGAGCCAAGTATCAGAGCCAAGAAACCATTCTTAAATATAAAAATCATAAAGACCACAGTCCAATCCTCTTGAAAGAGGATACGGTCTCTATTTGCCGAGACTGTGCTACAACGTGACAGAAATAAGATAAGTAGCAAAGCTAAAAAAAAATCAGCTTTAAAAAAAAGTTTTAAAAACTATTAGTCATAGCAACAATAAGTTTTCAACTAAAAAAGCGGATAGACGAACTTTTTGCTGATAAAGAGGTCAATTCGGCCTGTTCGAGCCAATTTTATTAATGAGACTAAATCAAAACACTATAAAATGACAACGAATATTTAACAGAAAAAAATCAAATAGATTTTCTCAGAACAATATTTTCGCGGAAATTAAAATCTATGTTCATTGGCCCTCGCTTGCATGTCAATTTGATCTATCAATGACTCAGTTTTGCAAATCATTTTTGAAATCATTCTGGTCTGTAATTAACGTAACAAACCCATAACGCAAAAACATTTTTTAAAAACGAACAGCGCAATATTACAATCCGTAATTTTTGAATTGGAGAATTCCACAACTCAACCGAATCTAGTCTTGCTATTCTGCTCGTCTATTAAAACTAATAAATGTTCCAAATTTTACCGAAATATCTTATTTAAAAAAAGTCGATAGATTAATAATTATGAACTTTAGATAATTATCGAGTTTTACTATCTAAAAATCATTAGGTATCAACTGAAAGCATTAGATTGTTTCTTTTTTATCTCCATAGACAGCGGTCATGTTTTCGATTGATTAGAATCTATCATAAGACTACAGGAAGAAATACAACTGCTGGCAAAACACGAATCCATTTAAAATTTCTATTTGTCGGAGACATATCTCTATCAATCATGTGAGTGCTGCCTCTTATTAGTTCCAAGTCCTGTTATTTTAAAAGCTGGCGTTATCATCTTGAAAACTAAATTAAGTTAATGCACGAAGACTGAACAAAATAAATAACACGGGCGCAAATTTAGCCGGCTAAAAATCTCATCCAGCTGTTGATAAGTCGAAAAGGCAAAAGGTGTAATTGTGGTTAAAACAGCCGCTATAGTGACGGAAAACATAGCCACGGCTAATTTCCCTTACCTTGGATGAAAACGAAACAAGCGACAAAGAAAAGGAAAACAGAAGATGCAGCCTCTTTTTAAAAAACGGGGTCAAACCCCCCCCCCCCCCCCAAGTTCGCAAGACTGTCTTTATTGACGTAGGCAACGTTTCTCTCTATATTGAGGAGCAAAAACCAAAGCAAAAAATTAAAACCATTCAATTCCCCTCATCATTTGGCGGCATGAATTGTCACATCAAAATTCACAAAAAAATCGCGACTAAAATTAATGCAATTAATTTAAGTAATTAATTTAAGTCAGCTCTCCGGACTTCTATGAATAGAACAATTCTCTGCTGATAAAAAATAATTCGAGAGATGACACAAAATTAGAGCATTAAAAAACCACTGTCTCCGGGAGCAAAGGCATTGAAGTAAGCAAACGCCACTACTAGAAGTGAGAAAAAGCGAACGTAACAAAAAAGTATAAGCGGCTGATTCGTCAAATGACTACGAGTAAAAGTTGACACAGACTAGTCAATTAAACAAACTGTTAACTTCATGAAATTGTAAGTAGACAAAAACTGAGTTAACAAGTTGTTAAGATATTACCCCAATCAAAAAATAAAACACAGTACTCCTAAAAGTCAGATAAGCTATTAGAACGGTTAAAAAGTCTGTAAAATGAATAACCAAATTTGATTAAAAAAACCACTTTGATATAGTTAACTAAGTAGAATTAAAGTTAACGTTAAAATACTAGTTAAGCCGCACTCGATCAAAAACTTTGCCCATCCGTCGAAAACTTTTCAAGCTATCGCTCAGAAAAACGCTTTTTCTGACATCGTCTATGAATCCGACTTTCTTTCTTAAATTAATTTTGAAAAACTTCCATGTGCGATTAATCAACAAAATTTGAAACCGATGCAGGTACATAAAAAAACAACTCAAATAAAAGTCCTGGATCGATGCTTAAACTAACAAAAAACGTGATGAACTGAACCGGAGCTAGTGAAAGTAGTCAACGACGATAACAAAAATAATTGAACTAAATTACTCATTGATCATCCCAACGACTTTAACTATTTTGAAAAGTTAAGGTCTCTATCAGAGAAGTCAAATCGTGTTTTGATTCCAAAAAAATATTAGCGGCCGAAACAAATGAAACTGAGCCCGAACAATAAAGTGTTAAAATACATTCCTTTCAATGCTTTGAACAAATGGAGTCCCGCTAACCGAAATATACTGAGACTCATAATGTTTTTCCGCATTTCTTTTCACAATTGGAATATTCAGGCGTCATAGTTGGGAAAATTTAAGCTGTTTTATAGGCCAACCGTAATTAAATATTGACCATCGCTCTCTCAGCTATTGACCATTAATCAGAGAAAAATGACTCAAGGGGTATGAAAAAGCTATAATTGTAAAAAAGAAAAAACTGAACTATAAAAACTATAAAAGTCACGCCACGAAACCACCAAAAGTATGATTTTTATAGTGGGCAAAAAACTTCGAATAAAAAATCTGGTAGATTTCTTTTAAAATTCAAGTAATTAATTCGGCAGGATAAGTTTTTAAGCAAAAGCTTTTAAGGGGCTTTTTAGTCAACTTGTTGACGTGCTCTGGTATCACTTAAGGTATATCAACGGGCGAAACAATACTGAACAAAAAATATCCTTTGAGAAAATAACCCCACCTATATCTATAGGTTAACAAATCCGATCCTTATTACAATATACGACGATTTTTCTGGCAAGCAATTGACGTAGGCTTTTCTCAAACATACCCGGCCGATTGCCGGAAAATAGCCGCCGTTGATTCCCATAACCATGATTGGGATTGAAGGAAGAGAAAAACTAAGGAAAAAATGATTTTCGTACACAAACAATTTTAAATTGCGAACTATTTTGATAATTTGAAATCAGTACTCCAATTTGAATTCAAAAATCATTAAAACGCGTGAAAAGACAGCGCCCCAATACAATTCAAATTCTTTGAATTGTAAAAATTGGAGCGCTATAATAGCAGGCTGAAAATCAAAACCTACCACAAGCTTTCATCCAGTATATTTGTCTTGATAGGGTTTGCAAAAGAAAGTATAGTAAAATAGATTTTGAATTTGAAAGCGTTTGTACGGCTAATCATCAATTTGTATTTGATCTTGACTTTTCATCTTTGAATAATCTATCATTCTCTCGCTCACACAACACAGCTGTTAGGGAGATGGTAGTCGAAATGTTCAACTGGTTGATAGGCTGCTAATACAGTTACTGACTGACTGACTGACTGCAATTAATAACACAGGAAGGGATAAAACAGAAACAGACGCTGCTGTCGTTGATATCTTACTGATGCTCTTTTCAACACACATTATACTCGTTAAAGTAGACCGATTCCGTGAAAAGCAGATAATCATTTTGGGTTTTGCCCCCATAATAGCCCCCCAATCACGAAACTATAGTATAATTAATTGAGCGCATCAAATCATTTCGAGCGTTTTTCGAAGTTCGCCTAGTTTATTACCATTTAAATGGTTATGATAGCTACGGAAACTAAAACTTTTAATGTTAAGTTGGCAAAATTAAACTACCGATCGGCTAGTGTGTACATTCGCTTCTTTCATTTCAATCACTAATACGCCCAACGTTCACTAAGGATAGCGAAGTAACAGCCGTTGCGATCAATATCAGTACTCCTGATGAGTAACCTAAAAAATTTAGGGAAACAGGCTGCTTGTTTGAATTGCTGGATCTATTCTGTTTCAGCCCCCCCCCAGGGTTTTTTGGGCAACGATAGAAGAGTGTCTAGGCGCTTGTTTGTTGTCCTCTCGATGTCTGACGAATAGGACGCCAATCTAGCCAAATGGTCGCCAAGCATAATGAGAACAAAATGAGAAAGCCAAATAATGAGAAAAAGTCAGATAATTGATTGCTTGGCCAATAAAGTTCAACACGGGTAAAATTCTAATTTTTGGTATTCTTTTCAACGTCAAAATGGCTAGAATCCTCAGTTTTTCTCGTTCTGCTTAACGTTCATCAGGCTAGAATTCCCATTTTTTTCATTCTGCTAAAAGTCGACTAGGTTAGAACTAGATCCATCGGAGGAGTGTAAATTAGATTGAAAAGTGAATGTGTTGAAAAGAGTATCAGCTAAAAATACTTGGCTACATTAACAATCAATTGTGAATGGAAAAACAGTAGTTGTGTGTGTATTTTTTAAAAGGTAAACTTAGTTGGCTTTGTAGTACTAGTTATGATAATAATAATAATAGCAATGAACATTGTTGATAAAATTAAAACAGTTTGGAGGCAGAGGAAACAAGAGCTTTGTAATAATTATTATTTATAATAGACAACTTTTAACATAATACATTTGCACTGCTCAGCAAAGCACTTTACTAATCTCGACAAAAAACCCGAAACCTTCAATTGATATATGTAGTCACCCGAATCTTTTTTTGAGCAAAACTTTTGTCTTGTCATGTTAACTATCTTGGTCCTAATTCAATTCAACGTCAAGTTAAATTTTAAAATCTACCTTTATCGTATCAGAAAATATACCAACCCACAAATCATTCTACATTTTTCCAAAAAAAGAACAGTAATTCTTATTCTTGCATAACTATTGACGCTTATTTTTGCATTAGAATTGCATTATAACTAAACAAACAAATAAAAATTTTCAAGACTAGCCAACAAAATAAACTTAAGCATTAATCCCAAAATGAGTTTAAATACATGTTGCTTCATTTTTTCTACATATCAACATTTTTCTACATTATTTTTTCAGCCATGGTAATTTGTCGAGATTAAAAGTTGCCTTTTTCGATTATAAGTTGACATTTAGCAAATGGAAAACTTAATTCATCAAATTGCATTTTCAACAATCTATAATTATGTTCTGAAGATACGATATAACAGAGTAGTCTGATTTGCGTTTTCCGTGAAAGGTCAAACCAAAAACACAGCACAATGAATTGTCAGCACAATTATTTGAGAGTAATGACTTAATTATTTTTTTTCGAAATGTAAGCAATTCCCAAATAATCAATTAATTGTTGCTGACTGGAAAGCACTCTGTATAATGAATGGAATAAGAACTTTTCAAATCGATGAATTCAGAGAATCGAATCTGCTTCCTTGCACCTTAGAAATTTGTTCCTCGTTCCAAGTCTCCACCGCACATAAATTTTACATACAAAGAATGTGGCCTACGCTTTCGATCGCCCAATTACGCTTGATGCGGAAAGTATTAAAACTGACCACTTGTATAATGCCTTAAAAGTGAGTGAATTTGCTCAAAAATTCGGTACAGGTAGAGGCTTGTAAAGCTAGAAATTTTCGAAAGTCCAAGTGAAAAAAAAACGGATTAATTCTGCATTAAACGCTCCAAAAATCATTAATATTTCTATTAGAACTCATATTTGGTAAAATGGGCGACTAGGTTAATAAATCAGTTTCAAAAATTTGAAGGCGAGGAAACAGATACAGTTCGCAATATTTATTAAATTTAACATAACATTTATAACTGCATCTTGTTTACTTTTATGTATTTGAAGCTAAAAAACGTTTGCAACTTTTATCGAGGGAGTGATCATCTACAAAATAGGGAAGGGATGGGGGACAATCACAAAACAATATGCTAATAATGGTCAAATGAAGCGCTGCTTGTTTTGATTCAGCAACACATTTAAAACATCACCAATTTCTATTACCATGAAAAACACTAATTAAGAAGAAAAGACGACAAAAAGCACCGATTGAGAATTTGACGAATTTTAAGAGGAGCTGCTAGCCTTTTTCATATATATGAGCTCATTTTAGTTTTCATTTCGCAAAAGCCTTCCAACATCAATTAGGCATAAACGAACAAGACACGAAACAAAGTGACTAGAGGCGACATTACAGATTGCGTTTATTACACATTGTTAAATAATACGAATTGAAATTTAAGGAAAGATAATAAGTCAGGGGAGGGGTATACTCATCTTGAGTCGTATGCGAGGATGGAAAGTTTATTTTGGTTGATTTCGACATGATAAACAACAAATTAATGGGTTTCACTCATAACTAGTTAATAAATTTTTGGAGGCACGGACGTTTATGCATGTATGTATTAATGTAGTCATTTATAATTCAATTATGGTAGCTGTATTTGTATTTTTGCACTTCAAGAAATTTGAAAAAGATTTTTCCACCTTTTCTAATTACTGAAATCTAAAAAAAATACTGTAATGAGTTTTAAAACTTCTCGAAAAAGCTTTAAAATGGATCAAGTATTTTGGCACTTGTTCCCAATCTCCAAAACTATGCGTGACTAGTCTCCGAGTGAGGGTTTTAACCTTTGAAAAAATCTTTTCCATGGAGTATCATTTTTTAACCATTTGAAGATAATACCATTGTCACAATCACAATAATCTAAAATTGATAATTCAAAACAGTACGTTATGTAACAACATTAAATGACATTCTAAGAGCAGGAAGAAAACGTAGGCGGTGGCTGGGGCGAGGAAGAGGGGTGGGAAGGGGCAAAAGGGGTGAGGGGGAGGGTTGTTCAATTTCAAACTGCAATGGAATATGATAACACTTGGAAGTGGTGTTGTGTATAATTGTTGTGTTGAAATGAGAAGGCACGCTTGAGTAGTAAATAGTAGATTACACATCACTGCTTTCAAAACCACAAACTGATAAAGGAGAAATGGCGAGTGACACAAACAACTTCATTGACACGAGCAGTTCTTTATATTCTTTAAATTTAGAAGGAGAAAATGTTCACTTGCTGAGTAATTTTGCAGCGAATTCCAGAAAATCTCCGTGCAGCTCACAAGCGATGCAAACAGTTGAACGGAAATTTATCTGATCTAGGCATGGGACTTTAGCACGTCTTTGCAGACAGGTTTCAGGTTAAAGGTGGCTATAAATTGCGAGTATTTTGAGTTTTTGTTCTGTCAGCATGTCGGCGTTTTCATTATTGGGTGGTAGAGGGCGCAGGAACAGAGGAGGCGGCTTCGGCACAACTTGATGACGCACGTGAACAATCTTCTGCTAGTTTGAGCCACTCTTTGTCTAAAATAAACTCTCCTATCAGACAGACACCTTTGCGAGGTCGATTTGAAATACAGCGAAGTTGAAACGTAGACACCAAAAAGTTTTGCCCTTTCAATTAAAAAAAAGCAAGTCATTTTGAAAGTTAGGCAAGTCATTTTTGATAGTGAGGTAGGTCACGTGTGACCACAAACTTAATAAAGGGAATGAAAAAAAGTAGCAGTACACGTCATGAAATATAATCCAAAGAATTGAATTAACTAATGACCCGACAATTAATATATTTACCGCAACGTCAACCTAAGATAGTCAACAAAACCCTTGACTCCATATAAACAACAATGAAAAAAAAATCTAAAATCAATTTAAAAAATCAATCTAAAAAAGCAAAACAGGTGCAGAAACTGGAAAATTAGAAACTTTGAAAACCAGTGGCACCAAATTAAGAGAACCTCATAACACAATCCAAAACGCTTAACCACATGATATCAATTTCGCAAGTCATAAAATACTTTTTGACAGTTCTAAATGAAGGAACAAAAAAAGAAAAAAAAGGAAAAATAGAACCTAAATTGAAGGCAACATTGCCAAATTCATTTAAATCTTGCAAGAACAAATGATATCTCAGTGAATGAAAATGTTAGCTAAAAGTTGGAGCCAAAATATGACTAAAATTACGGCGCTCAAGACGGCGATTATCAACTTATTATTTTCGACACTAAGCGATTAGTCCACAAAACAAAACAAAAATACGTTCAGACCAAAAAATCAACTTTTATTTTTCGAAAGCAGATGTCAAAATCTTAAAAACGATTGCTAAGAACTCAAACGATTAATTGGAATTGCCTACCACATTAGCAACGGATGAATTTGACCAGTAATGAAATAAAACAGCAATAAGTACAACAAAAACATTGAAAACTGAAAAATCCGGTAAACTTTTTGAAAACAATTTAAAAATCAAAGAAAAAGCAACTGAAAACTGAAACCATTGATTCCATTAATTTAAGCGTTCTTAGCAACCAATGAGACTTTTCATTGGGGAAACCAAGAGACAAAACGAATTGAGCTCAAAACTCATAAACCTCAAAAACTCAATAATTTCTTGAAAACAATGAATGTAAGTCAAAGGCAGAATTAGCCTTGAATGGAAACAATCAAATCAATTAACAGAAATCATATTATCAAACTATGATACCAGTCCTTAATGACACTAAATGGTAAGACAACAAAAAGTACAACCACTACCCTCAAAAAGACAACCACTACCATCGAAACTCACAACTACAGCCAAAAGTACAACAACTGCCCCATAAAAAAATAATTTGACAAAAAATAGTGTCAAGGTGACAAAAACAACAGCCAAGAACTCAAAAACTTGATTAGTTTCATTTAAGGATACTAAGTAGATAAGACAACAGAAATAATAAAAGAAAAGAGCAAAACTCAATTTTTTAATAGAATTTTACGCCAAAAATGTCAAAGTAAAAAGAATCATTAGCTACACGTTGATGAGTTCAATTCATTGCAAATAGGCGCCAATAGATCACACATGTAAATTATATGCACTCAAGATGAAACACTGAAAACAGCAGTACAATTGCCGCACCTATTTGGCCACAATTTGTTCAAATACCAACTTCTCACACTTTAAAGATACTTTGAAAAAAATCACGCATCAAACCTACTCCCTTTTTCACTCCCTTCACTATACCAACCTGGTTAAAATCACCACTCTAATTTGACTTCTCACAGATGTGAAATTGTCGAAAAATGAACAGATCTTAAGAAGACAGCACACCAATACAATCCAAATAATTTGAATGATAAAAATTAGCTCCAATGAAAGTGAAAAAAGGCGTCACGCATAACATTCACTCGAAACAAAAACATAACCGACTAACGTCGGGCGAACTGCTCTCAAACGACCGGCGAGCGGTTGGCTGTGTCAGCAGCTAGCACGGTTTAGTGACCTCTGGGCGCTACCTCTATCCCGTTTCAGAAGACGAAAATCAAATGGGTCAGACGAAAAATCGGCCCAGCGAAAAATTGCGTAAGATATAAACAGGATTAATATATTTGATACAAATAGCTTTTGAGAGCAATTAACAATGATTTCACAAAATGTACCTGTTATGTCATTCATGATTAAAAAGACAATTCTACTATAACTCATTGTTAATGAGGATCAGAGATGATGACCTTACGCCACATAACAGCAGCTGAAATGCGGCATCAACAAAGAGAGAGAGAGAGAGAGAGAGAGAGAGCGAGAGAGAGAGAGATAAAGAGAGATAAAACGTGATCGAGAAAGAGAAGAAAAGGTTTCACCTGAAAAGATACCTGAAATAGTTTCACAGGCTCATAAAGATCCATACATTTGGAATATAAAAACTTTCCAAAATTTTGAAAACTTTAAACATTATCCAAAAATTACTGAAACCGGAGTCATAAAAAATGTCGATCACCATTCCATTAACTCGCGAAACAATGCAGCAGCTTATTATAAAAACTTGAAGGACGTCCCAGGGCCTCTGCTGCAGGAAAAAATTCAAAAACATGAAAAAATTGCAATTAATTTGATAAAATTGCTGAAATTCGTGATATTAAAATCTTGAATAACATTCCACTACACCTATAAACTATGCAGTAACATATTATCAAACACTAGAGGAAGTTCCGTGGTTCTTGAGATAAAAAAAGTGAAACCTAAAATGACAAAAAAAATTTTAACTTTAAAAAATTCAAGTTAAAAAATTTTAACTTTAAAAAATTGCTTAAACTTGTGATATTAAAATTTGAAAAGTAATCAATGGCCAGCAAAAAAATTCCACTAACTTATTATCAAATCCAAATGGAGGTTTCTGACCCTTGAGACTCAAAAAACCAGAATAATGACTATAAATGTGAATAAATTTAAAAAAAATGGCAAAAATTGTCAAAAATATGCTAAAATTCGTGATGTTAAAGTTTTGCAAGACATTCCATATAATCTAGAAAAAATACAGTAACCTATTTCCAGTCCCTAGAGAAGTTTCCTTGGCTCTTGAGGCTGAAAAAACCTAAATCACAAAATTTTAATAAAAACACTTGAAAAAAAGCAAGTTTTATAAAAAAAAATGCTAAAATTTTGACATAAAAAGTTGAAAAACTATTCCATGCCTTAAAAAAAATTGTCAGTAACTTATTATCGAACCCCTTCGGATGATTTCTGGTCCCTGGGTCCAAAAAGACCTCAATAAGGAAAAACAAATGTCAAAATAATGCTAAAATTCGTGATTTTAAAAAGTTGAAACCAATCCATTAACACTAGAAACTATGCAGTAACCTATTATTAAAACCTAAAGGAGGTTCCTTGACAAAAAGCAGAAAATGTCAACCATTTTCAAAAGACTTGAAAAAATTGCAAAATAATATATAAATTTGCGTTCTTAGCAAGCGGTTGTTCGTCAGTAGCTAGCCACGGGGGAGGTGTTTGCACAAGGGGCGGGCTGACTGGGGGCAACACTGCGGAGGGGGGCAACAGCGCGGTGGGGGTGGGCAATAGTGGCGGGGTCAACACTGGGGGGTTGTCTTCAACCTCTAAGACCCGCCCTTCACACCATAAGTATAAGTATAAATCTACAAAAGATTTTGAGCTTAAATAGAGCTGAAAGGCTCTAAGAGCACTTAAAGCCCGCTGGGCGCTACCATTTTATCTCGTTTTTGAGGAAAAAAGTCAAAATTTTATCCCGTTTTTGAGGAGCGTCAGAAGAAAAATCGGTCAAGCGAAAAATCGCATAAAAAAGACCGACAGGACTAATATAATTGCTACAAAATTCGTTTGAGAGCAATTAAACAACTGAGCCAAAAACATCTGAAGTGGGCTTTTATAAGAACGTATAACAAAAACCTTGACGGTGAAAAAAATTACATAGTCCTGAGACTTGAACAGACTCGAAACCACGCCAGAGTTGGATCAGAGCATATTCCTGACTAGTTGACTAGAATAGCTTATTTATCTTCGAAAGTTCAATTCCAACAAAAAGAATAGAAGTAAAGAAAAAATGAAAAAGAAAACTATATAAAAAGGAAAAAATCAACTTTGAAATCTATCTAAATCATAAATATCCAAAAATTGAGGCTCCAAAAAATTGTTCTCAGGAAGCCTTGTAACTCACTTTTTCTTCAGTCAATAACACGCTACATAAGACAAAACCAGAACAACAGTTAGTAAAACATAACCGACTAACGTCGGGCGAATATCTCTCAAACGAACAGCGAAAGTTGGCTTCGTCACTAACTAGCCACAATTTAGTTAGGCTACCATTAGCTTAAATGACGGAGCGTGAGGTGAGGGTGATAGATGATGACATCACGCCACATAACAGCAGCTGAAGTGAGGCATCAACAAAAGAGTTAAGGAAATAGAGATAGACTGGGCGAGATAAAATGTTAGAAGGAAGCGAAGGAAAGAAACCCCAACCAACAGCGAGAGAGAGAGCGAGCAAGAGAGAGAGAGAGGGAGAGAGAGAGAGAGAGAGAGAGAGAGAGGGAGAGAGCGAGAGAGAGAGAGAGAGAGAGAGAGAGAGAGAGAGAGAGAGAGAGAGAGAGAGAGAGAGAGAGAGCTAGGAACATTTTCTTCCATTAGATTTGACTCCAAATTTTAAAATAAGTTTCCACAATTCGCAGTGAAAAAATGTTCAGAACTATTTTTTGGTTCTTGAGTTCAATGTCATGAGTTCTTGAGTTCTTTGTCATGTAACCCATCTGCAGGACATAAAAAGTTTTGTTGACCAGTAATGATAGTTAAACTCAGAAAAGTAAAAAGATTCATAAACTTTAACGATTGCAAATTTTAAAAAAATCTTGCTGATATTCGAGATATTAATATCTTCAGAACCATTTTATTGTCTCAAGAGACTATCCAGTAGCCTTATATCAAGCTTTGAATAGTTTCACTGGCTCCAGGATCCATAAACTTGGAACATAATAATTTTTCGAAAAACTAAAATTTAAACTTTAACAAAATATTGCTTAAACTCGCGTCATTAAAATATTGATAACCATCCCATAACCTCTATGAAATATGCAACAGCTTTTTATCAGACCTCGGAGAGGTCCCTTGCCCTTGGTAAAAATAAAAAAAATCAAAAAATTTTGCAAATAATTTTTTTTAGAAAAATTGCTTAAATTCGTGATATTAAAATCTTGAAGAGCGTTACATTAATCAAGAAACTATGCAGTAACCTATTATCAAACTCTAGATGAGGTTTCTTGGCATTTGAGGCTAGAGAAACCTTGAAAAAGTGATAAAAATTTCAAAGCTTAAAACTGAAAATTAGTATAAATTTGTGCGAGTTTTTGTTTGGATTACCAAAACACATAGCTCTTAAAAAGGGCCATTAAAAACAGTACATATGTCTTCCAAAAGACCTTTATCAACTTCAACCAGCCTCAATTTTAGACTAGTCCAACAAAAAATGAACCTTTTAACGACCTTTTAACCTTAAATTACGGCCTTCCCGGTAGCTGGATTTGAAGGACTACTAAACGCGGCTAAGGGCCTCTACTGAAACTTAATGCCGGCTGGACGCTACCTGTTCATCCCGTTTTTAAGGACGAAAAGTCAAATGGGTCAGACAAAAAATTGGTCGGGCGAAAAATTGCATAAAAAGAACAACAGGACTAATATAATTGCTACAAACTTCGTTTGAGAGCAGTTAAAAAAGCACGAAAGGAGAAGAAACAAAAAAGTTGAAATATGTTTGACAACAAAATTCTCTACAAGTTGTGATATATTAATAATTGTTCAGAAAGATTTGGGTTGCATAAGAACCGGACGGTCTCTTTCTATTACATAAATCAACTGTGACATATCAAACAACTTAAAACTAATACCAATCAAATGAACAGTTGACCAAAATCATAAGCACAAAAAAAATCAAAACTGCAACACAACAAATTCCGCATTCATTGTGGACAATAAAAAAAATCGAAAAATGCCAAAAAAAGGCAAATTGACAAAGAGCTATACTATAAGATCAAACCTGTCAACAACCACACCCATACACTTATTTTATAATGTATGTGCGAAGAAGCATTTGGACCAATGAAGTTCGAGTTCAAATTAACAAACCACTTTAAAATACTGCGCCTGAACAAAAACGAAGAAACTTTTCACCCCTACTTTTCCCGCTTTCTGACTCAAAATAATGTCTGAGCAAAAGCCAGTAATTTCCTCTCTTCTTTTGGCTTTCGTTGAACATTTTGTCCTAAATGATTCTTTTCAGGCGCAGGATGGACTTTAACACCCTGTTACAGTGACATTTAACCGATTGAAACAGACGATTACCATAATTCCACTACGAGTTGTAAAAAACCAAGAGAAGGACAATGGAAGCTCGTTATCTCAGCTAATTTTTTTAAAAAAAATCATTATTTCAACTCACATCATTAGCACACTTAATACTACTACTCAAGGAGTAGCAAGAACTATTTTAACACAAAAGCTTGCCCTAGCATACTATTATCTTGCTTTGATCGTCAAATAGGGCTCTTGAGTAACACCTCAGATCCAATCTTTTGATTTCAAATTCTAAAGCCTCTTCGCTTAGTATAACCGATTAAAGTGCGACGAAATTCTCTCCAATGGAACACCCTGACTAGATTCTATACTAGCCTGATTCAAAAGGGCACCGGAAAACTAATTCTGCACACTTTGCATTTGATTTTTAGCGGTAATGTAATGCAATGCTAAAAAAAAGTAAACAAAACAACAAAGAGCGAACTAAAGAATACCTTCTTCAGATTCAAGGCCGATATCAATAAAAAGTTGGGTCAGTACGGTTCAACAAAAAAAGCATAAATTAAGGTCCAGAGTCGTTTAGATGTTAGCTTCTTTAATACTAAACAGCTTCAAAGAATTTAGATAAAAGCAGAATCATAAATTCTAAAATTGCAGAAAAATCTGAATTTAATTACCAGAAACCAACTAAGTCAATCGAAGTGCTCTCAAATTGCTTCATTGGCGAGTAGACTGTTTAAATGCCATTAGAGCTTTCTTTAGACTACTATTAAGATTAAAACGAAAGAGTGAAACAAAATTCCGAGCACTTTGCCGACAGTTTTCACATTTAGCGAATTAAGTTAGCGACTTTTATATCACGCCAAAATTGAGAAGTCACTCGAATAAAAAAAATCTAGAGCAAACCAGTCAAACGACAAACTTTACCTAAAGAAAAGCCACAAAGAAGGTACATGAGCAAAAATTGCATCCAAACTTTCAAGAAATTAATAACCCAAACTTTTATATAGGTATATTAAGAATCGAAAGGAACTGGTAGACAAATTAGAAATAAAGGGTCGAGAAAATTGTTGAATTTCAAGTAATATCCCTAAAAACTTGTGCTCTAGGTAAAAATTATCATTTATTGGACAAAATTACAGATTTGAGCTATAAAAGGGTAAAAATTGTTGGACGACAACCAAAACAACAACACAGTCGTCAATATCTTCGCCTAAAGGATGTTAATAAAAAACGTTGCAAAATAATAAATCATTTTCAGATGTAAAAACCCAAACTTTATCATAGTTAGTCACAATTTTAACTGTCCCTAATTTTATCGGGATAAACAAAAGAAACTTTTGGTTTAAAAACTATAAACATAAAAAGATTGACGTCCGTTTAATTGCGCTCGAACAAAACGCGGGGGCAATTAAATTTATTGGGGGCGTAGCTTAGAAATGTTTTATGGGTGCAAAAAAACGCAACCCCGGAACTCCAGGAAGTCAAGCTTCACCATTAAGCTACAATGACTTTGAATCGCTTTCGCTCATAATGGCTTTTATATTACCAACGAATTTTCCTTAGAATGAGAGCAAGTTAGATCACTCAAAATGAAGAGCTGAAGCGCGAAGAAGTCACTCAAGAAGTCAAAGAATGTTCTAGAACAAAACCGCGCAAAACCGTTCCAGCAATAAATTTTGCATTGAAAAGACACACACGTCTACAATAATTGCTTCAAACTTCGTTCGAGAGCAATTAAACATTCAACTGCTCATAATTGTGCATCAATGAATTTCAACTTTGCAGCTGTTCTCAACGAACCAAAGCACACTCAAACTTTCAAGGTCTAATATGAGCACCAATTTCGGAAATGCGCGAGTGGCAACACAACACGTAAAATTTCTCACCTTTTGACTCTCGACTGCTCCAAGCGTTCCATGCTAGAACAAAAATGCTGATTATTTGACAGTTGCCTAAGAATAACATACAACAAATTTAGCAAACTTGATAACGATAAGTAGAAACAATACTTTATCAATAACATTTAAAATAACATTTAACAAGTACTCACTTTTGGCAAGAAGAGAGGTTGCTTGGAAGAGGTCAAAATCCCCAACGCCAAATCTATTTAGCTCTTCATCATTTATGTCCAGATTGCCAAACATTAACTGGCCAACTTTGGACCCACCTCGCCCATACTCCTGGTACTTCCGCTTGCCGCTGCAACCCTCCCCACCCAATTGCAGTTGGTGATGCTGTGACCCTGGCTCGTCTGCTCTCGCTCCTGTGAGTGAACAACCCGTACTCAGTTGTCCTGTTTTGCACACATCGCCTCCGAACGTAGCCAAAGGTAAAGAATGCCCGGAAGCTTCACTCTTCATGTAGGGCATCTCGACCGACACTGGAATTTCTGTCGTTTCGTTCCTGAGACGTTCAGCAGCTGTCGGGTTCACAGCTTCATTAGGTTCTCCATGGCCATGGTTCAAAAATTGCTGACTTTGAGATATGGGTTCTTGCAAATGTCGAGTTAGCTCAAGCGGGACATTGCAATCGGTGTGCTCAGTGGATTTGTTGGACTCTAGTTTTTCTGCAGTGACTGTGTTGGTATTAAGCGTAGTTAACAGTGGATTAGACGTGCTTTCTTGGTTGCTATTGTACAAACTTGTCTCGGTTACTAAATTGCCTTCTTTTAGTTCAACATTATTTGTTTGCTTTGATATTGACTCTAAACAATTAGATGTTAGGTCATTGTTGTTTGTGATTCTTGAACTTTTCTCGTCAAATTGAAATGATAAAGAAAGATTGTTATCTGCATTGCAACCAACTTGCCCAAATGCTTCCTCGTGCGAAAAATTTTTTGTAGGTAGTTTTCCCTCGCCTTCAACAAGGTTCTCACAAGACCTGCGATTCGATTTCCGAGCACTGTTTTTCGGTTTTCTACTACTTAGATTGGACTCACTAGATGTGGGGCTTATAGAACTGTTGCAATTGGGCATTTCGTTGGGATGATTCTTAGTTGGAGTCTTAACTTGTGCTTTTGAGTTAGGAAAGGTTGACTGTTCGTTATTGCTGTTGGGACGTTTAAGGCTATTTTTGGGTAAAGCTACCGCGGCACCCTTTGCATCAACATTCTTAGCATGTTGATTGCTGCTACTGTTGTTCTGAGGCTTGGAGCTTTGTTTTTGTTGCTGTTCGGTTGACGTAGGATTAGAGTTGCGTTGGTTATTATTACTGCAAATGCTTTGCTGTAATGAGCTTTTCAATCTATTTGCATACGAGTGAAGGTCCGGCTCTCGTTGGGGTTTAGCACCATTCGAGGGTATCGTTTGGGAGCCCGAGGCGGAACTGGGGGCGTTCAGTGAGGAGTTGGAGCTGTTGATTGATTCAATAGGTGATACGATTCCGTTACGAAGACCCATTTCTGGCATCTGCTTCGAAGCTCCACTAGCAGCCGATTTTCTGGAGTACAGAGCGTCAGGATATTGCTGAGATCCCGCAACGTTCCGCGATCCATTCCGGCTCTTTCTTTTGACTTCCTGAAACTCCTCAGCATTGTAGAAAGACTCTTCGTAATCATCGCAGACAAAACCAGGAACAGAATTTTCGGTCAAGCGACCGTCATTCGGGTCACAATCTTGTAAATTGTGAATGGGTAAGGAATTGTGTATGTTAGGGTCATGGTTCGCGGTGTTTCGAGGCAAATTTGATGAAGACTTTGGAGGAGTATTCTGAGAAGTGTCTTGGTGGTGGGTACGGTAATAATCCGGTTGAGACTGGACGTTGGCTTTAAGGTTGTGTATTTGTTGTTGTTGATTTTGATGTCTGTTGTTGTTTTGTTGGTTGTTCCTGATATCATCATTGGTAGTGACTACCGGTGATATGTTGTGGATAGATGATGGGGAGACGGTATCTGTGCTGGAACTGAGGGTAGATTTGAGACTGTGGTTCCCACTCAGGTTGTTCAGGCAGCTAGAGGTAGAAGTCGAGTCATCCCCACCCCCTCCAGCCCCAGTGCCATCTGCTAGCCGATTCTCTTTCACAGTATCAAACACTTCCTGCTCACTCATGCCTGAAGCTGCCATGAGAGCTTGTCTCTTAGCTGAAACATCAAAGTTCAACACAGTTAAAAAGAACCTAGAAGTTATTATGAAAACCTATATTTTAAGATTGAAAGAAAAACAAGCCCGCATAGGGTAGGAAGGTTGTCAAAACAAACAAAAAAGGAATGCTGACATAGATTTCCTTCTCCTTGCCTCATTGATGAGGTCGGAACAAAAAAGCACTCGTCATAGACCAAAATGCGGCCTTAAAATTGTCAACAATGTACAAGACTGTACAGTGATGTATGATCACACGGCCGCCCAACTTTCAAACATAGCAGGAAAATTGTCTGAAAATAGCCGCAGTTGACCCGCTTGACGCACATTGGGATTGAAACAGAAAAAGAAGAAATAAGAGAAAGAAACTGACAGAATTTTTCTAAGTGTTAAAGGGTTCTTGTTTGGTGTGTAAATTCTGCATATTCGGCCAGATTCTAAACTTACACTTAATTCAGCTTCTAAACTGAAGGAACGCTTTTAAGCATAAACATATCCGGCAGATTGCCGGAAAATAGCCGCCGTTGATTCCAATAAGCATGATTGGGAGTGAACAAATAGAATATATTGAAAAAAAAAATTTTTGTAAAAATATTTTTTAAGTCCGATTTATTTTGATGGCATTTCGTAGTTGAACATACTTCTGTTTCTTAGAGAGAGGCTACAGGGGCTACTATCAACACCAATAAGCATTAGAGGTGGTAACTAAGACTTTTAGGAACGACGTTCAAATAGCGGGCATCTAAAATTGGGCTTTATGGGTTTATCCCGTTTCTATTTCTGACTTCAATTTTTTATACCGACTCTGTTCATTTTGAATAGCTTTGCTTAGCAACTGATGTTCAAATTCACTTTTAGCAGAATGAGAGAAGAGAGAAACTAGCCTAGAGAAGTCAAAAAGATTTCGCGCAAAATGTCGAAAAAGCGGCAAAATGGTAAAGCGAAAAAAAGTTTGACGAAGTAAAAAAAAATACGAGCGCAATAATAGCCGGCTGAGAAGATGAGGGCGGCTATTAATAATAATGCCAACTACCAATCGCTTTAACGAACTTTGATAACCTAATGTATTATGACTTAATGACCTGGCTTTATGTTTCTCCCGTTTCGTTTGATTTTTCTCTTTTGACCGTATTCACTACATTACGTAATTCAATACGTGAAAGAATTTTAAATCCATTCAGTTGAAACAGTGAGTGAAGTAAGTCAGAAGTCAAGCGTGAACATCGTGACTAATGTAAAACGAAAAACGTGACAAGTCCTGACGTATAATTCAAAGAATTTTTATTTACTAAGCAAAAACTAGACCGAGAACGGACTATGAGTGAATTGGGAAAACTCCATTTCAAACCAAATCTGATCAAAATGCCACATAAGTGAACAAAAAACACCAGCGAATTTCTGTTAACACCGATTTCTTACTCTACTTGAATATTCGAGTGAAAAAATTTCACGCCGCAAAACCATTGGTTTTTTCGCTCCAGTTTCGGCGTGACCAAAATCACTACTCCAATTTGGTGACTTCAAAAATCATGAAAACGTGGGAACAGATCTTAAAAAAAAACAGCGCTCCAATAAAATTCAATTCTTTGAATTATGAAAAAAAAGGAGAGCGCCTAAATAATAGACGTTAAGAGGCTGACGACGGTCATTAATAATAATGAAACCATCCTCCTTATATATTAACCTTTGTTTCTCTTCTTTTTCTTTCTAGATTTTGAAGTTTTCTGTGCCGCAGACGCAGTGGTGTCATCGCAGCTTTCGTAAATGCCGGAAGATTGCGAATCTTTTCGTGGGTTGTTTTCTCCATCAATGAAAGAAGTCGGTAGCACGGCTTCATTCTTGCCGGCAATGGCAACAACAGTCATGTTGAGCTCTCCTGTTTTCTGGAACAGTTTGGCAGTGTGTAGGACTGCGGAGTCGTTGTTATTGATGATGTCAGACACCTCATTAGCAGAGGCGGTCGAGGAGTCTTTGGAACCCTGTGAGGAGTTTCTGGTTTTGTTTCGGGTGAGGGTTCCTAGGGTAGTGGCGGTGGTGACTGTATTGGCACCAGTAGTGGAGTTACCAATGACTTCGTTGTCACTCATGGCTGGTGAAATGTAAATGTCTTTGTTGTCCGGTCGGCTGCAGTTCAATCTCTCTGACAGCATCTGGAAGTCATAGTCGCTCAGCTCACCAATTAAACGAGACTCTTCTTTGATTTCTTCTACCTCAAACAACACAAACAACAATAAGGCTTCTTCAACCATCAAAAACAACTCACAACACCATAGCCTGAAATCTCGGTCGATGTAAATTCTTACTAATAGAAAAACAGCCTGACGTTTTGACGTTCTTGCTAAAAAAATTTTTTACGTGGCATTGAAAAGCTATAACTCAACAGTATCAGGCAACGATGCAGATAGTCCAATGCTAAATTTATTTTTACGTATTCAACTAACTGAAGTAATTACCTACCAACTTTAAGTGCCTCCACATGACCAGAAAAAAGCAAAATGTTTTATCAAAACCATTAGGTTATTGACTTCAGTGGATCAAACGCTAATTGCGATATTTACCAGGAATGGGAAAACTAACTAATTCTTGGGTGTAGTGACGAGGGATTCTTTCGTAGATCTCGAGGAACTTTGAAGGGTTTTCATGTCTCAAAGCGCTGCCGAGAAGGTAAGAGAAAATTTCCACTTCTTTCGCAGAACAACGCTCGCTTCCCTCACAGATCACATCATTTTTGAGTTCCATAAAATCAAAGACATTTGCTCACGATATCAACAACTGCATCGTCATTTCAAACCTGAAAATCAAATCATCATAAAATTTCTCAAAGCTAAATGGAAAACATATCTAGATGATTCTATCACGAGGCCGCTAAATTTTTAGCTGTCTCCTTAAGAAGAATTAATTAATTTCGTTGCTGAATACTTGTAAATAAATAAACAAGCAACGTGGACAAATAACGAGATCAGAGCAATCCTTTTCTTCAATTTGCCCAATAAATTATTGACAACGATGACTTGATATACGTTCCTTCAAAAACAGACAGAAGAAAAACCTTAAGAGTAAAGTTAAACCAGCAAAAAACTTATCGGACACAACGTAATGAAACATAGTTAAAAAAAGCGACAACTTTTGAAAGCTTCAAGTACAAAAAAAGTATTGAAAACATAACCGACTAATGTCGGACGAATCGCTCTCAAACGATCGGCGAGCGGTTGGCTCTGTCAGTACCCAGCCACAGTTTAGTGAGGCCAGCTTTAGCTTAATTGAAAGGGATGAGGTGAGCGAAGGGGGGGTGCACCGGTGGAGGGGAGGGGGCAACGGTGGGTATTGGGGGAGGGGGTGAAGTGAGGGGCCTGCTGTGGGGGTGGGGTTTGTTGTCTCTGTGTGTGTGTGTGTTTTGGGGGGGGGGGGAGGGGGGGTCAACCTCTAAGAACCGCCCTTCACACCATGTCTCCAAAACAGTTTCTGTGAATCGCATACTTGGAGACTACTGAGCTGAAAGGCTCTAAGAGCACTTAATTCCCGCTGGGCACTACCTGTTTATCCCGTTTTTTGAGGACGAAAAATCAATTGGGTCAGACGAGAAATCGGTCAAGCGAAAAATCGCATAAAAAAGACCAACAGAACCAATATAATGTACTGAAGTGTGCTACACTCAGTAACACTATTTGATAATCTTAGTGCTATTTTGAGAATTTACGTTATAGTGCGTGAAGCACAAACTTGATTTGGACAAAGTCCATTTTAACGTGTGAACAAATTATTAAGTAGTTTTGAATAAGCTACTATTTTAAGATCACTAACTCAAACTAAAACTACCATGACGTGATATTGTCACGCCACGTAGAAAACACCAACCTAACGTTGGTAACTCTGTCGACACTGTTATCTTTATCCAATAGGATACTAGATAACCACGTGTCCGCAAGTATAAAAGGAGCTCGCACGCTCAACCAACACACACTCTCCCTTTCAGCACAAATTGGTCCCTGATAACTTCTGATTTAAATCATACTCCCGTATTACTCCCTTGCTCAAATCTCAGCTTACTTGAGATAGATTTTAACTTAGAATATTTTGTGACAAGTTCTTAACTAAGAACTTTCTAAGTCAGAAAATATTAACTTAGCACAATTTTGGAAATCAGGTAAGTTCAGCTTAACTTCTCTAAGTTAGAAATTAATATTTCTTAAATTCTATCTAAGTTACAAGTTAACTTAGAATATTTCAATCTGTGTTAACTAGTGCTATATCTATCTTAACGACTTTAACTATTCTATCCTTTAATGCTCGGTTCATATTTGATGCTGTTTAACATAACTTATTAATTCATATTTGCATTAAACTTTCTTTAATAATTAACCACATACCAAGAGAAGAACTAGGGGTTGAACTCTCAAGTTATACATGTCCAGCGATTAACCCCGTCGTTTAAGTATCTAATGTACGGACCAGCAGTATAATAATTGCTAAGAACTTCGTTTGAGAGCAATTAAAAACAAGACAATCCTTTCAAAAAAAAAATTGGAGCAAAATATAGTCAAAGTGAAAGAAGGCTTATTAGAATACTTTGGTGCAAAAAAATTGAGGTATATTTAAAATTAAGAAAGTGGACCACTTTTGACAAAAACATAGAATTTCTCCGCTCAAAAGTACTGCTTTCCATTCTCCAAAAAATAAACAATTAGGTTGACTAATATCATGGAGCTCAAAATTTGAAAAAAAAATGAAAATTTTTACCAGCAGAGCTTTTTATAGTCAAGATATCAATACAGAATTTTCACTATGCCAAAAGGAAATAAAATTTGAAACTTTCAGAAACTTCAGGGGATATCATGAACACACAATTCTAAATTAGGAGAATTAACTTTCCTCCAAATCGCCTGGTAGAGGCGGGTGGACGTGGTGAATACTGCGAAGGTGTGACTGAGGGCGTAAGAACCGCATTTCAAAACATGAATTTGTCTTCTCAAAGTTTCAGCGAATCGAGTAAAGCGTAAGTCTCAAAAGAGGTGATCAGGCCCTTCGTGCTTTACATATTAGGCCTGTTTTTGAGGACGAAGGGTTAGTGGAATTAGACAAAAATTGGTCAATCAAAAAATTGCATTAAAAAGACCGCAGGACTAATGTGATTGCTACCAACTTCTTTTGAGGCCTATCAAACATTTCACCTAACAATAACTTGGGAGACCTCAAAGTTTATTTCAATTTTAGGGGGAAAACGTGCAAATGCATTTAAATAATTCTAGACTTAAAATAATGTTTAAAATTTTTCTTTGTTGATTTTTATTTCAGGAACAAGTTGATATAGAACCAATTTTAAATTACTTGTTCCAAGAAAAAATTTCATTCGAAATTTGTTTGCAGCACCGATTTGCTTGCACCCAACAGAAGAAACTTTTTTTTCCAAAAAAAATCTTTTCAAACTTTTCACAAAGTTTTTTAAATATATTTGCATCATATTTGATGAATTATCGTCCTATTGCGAGTTTTGAGTTGTTTGAAAAAAATCCAACTTTTTGTTGCCTTCGTGTTTTATGTTCACAGAAGGATGACCGAAAAATTGGCCTGTCCGTTATAGGTTTAAAAATTACCAGAATCTGATAGTATAAGCAGAGGTTATGTTGGTACCAAGAACTGGACTAATTTTGACGGCCTGAAAAACAAACATCAAGCAGCACGGCAAACCAAGATATCCTAGCAAAAAGCAGGATAAATAATCGTTATCTCGCCAACTAGCACCCCGCTAGTGACACCATAAATTATTACTGTCATCCACTTTCTACTGTCAAACACACAACTATATATTAATTTAAACAATAAATAATTACAATGTAAGACAACTGATCACTAAATCTACGAAGTAAATTTTTACAAAAGAAAAAGAATTTTCAGCTCTCAGATTTCCATAGCTTTACACTTTTATCACTTTCAAGGGCGCCGGAAGCCAAAATGTTCTGTGTCGGGTGACAAGATGTTGTGATAACGACATCTGAATGACCAGATAATTTTTGAACGACTTCTCTAGACTGTAAATCCCAAATGTACACCATTTTATCTTCTGATCCAGACACAATCCATTTACTAGCTGTTACTGAAAAGTTAGCTGCGATACAATATTGCTCATTTAAATGCCCAACATAACTTTTGAGGCATTTGCCTTTGTTGAAATCCCAAAGTTTAATATGACTGTCCAAGGTAGAAGACAAAATATACTTTCCGTTGGGAGAAAATTTGACAAAAGACACTGGAGGATTTTCTGGATTTGCAATTGTTTTAATACATTGCCAGGTATTAGTTTCCCACAGCCTACATAGACCGTCATACGAAGAGGTAACTAATAAATTTCCATCTCGGTTGAAATCCACAGCTGAAACTGGTTCTCCATGTGCACTCAGAACTTTGACACAGCTTCCTGATTTCACATCCCAAACACGGACATTTTCATCGAAAGAGCCCGACACCACTAAAGCGCTTTGAGGGTGAAATTGACAACAGAACACGTAACTTGTATGGCCCTTGAAGGACGAAACATTTTTACCTGCTCCCACGTCCCAAACTTTCAAAGTTCGGTCGTCAGCAGCCGAGCACAGGTGCCTCGAATCGGCATCCCAGCAAATATCTGAAATGCCCCGCTCATGGCCACACATAGTTTTGTCGAATTTTCCATCCAGAGCTCCCCATAGTTTAATCACTCGATCGGCAGAAGCAGTTGCGAGAATATCGCCATTAGGGCTAAACTTTAGAGTTGAAATGCTCTTAGAATGACCAGTTAAAGTGTACTTTAATGTATAATTTGGGCATTGCACAGCTGGGGTTTTATTGCTTGTTTCTTCTGAATTTGGCTTCCTGATTTGCGCCTCCATTAAATCCAAATCTGAAATAAAAACTAAATTTAGAAAGGCCCCTCCCCATCACCAACACTGGGTGCATATTGGCTGTTCCGGGGCCCTTCCAGCTCTAAGTCTTCATAAAAATTTCGAAGTTTTTCAAATCTATCAAAAATGAAAATAATACCAACAAACATCAGTTGAAAAAAATGGGATCTTTTCCATTTTGCCCCCCCCCCCCCCCCCCCCAGCTTAATGGGTGCATATTATTTGCACGCCAGACTCATTTGCCATATTTTTACATAAAAATTTACCAAGTAATGACACGTGCTCCGTAGCTGGGGGTGCATAACGTACTGGGGGCACAAACGGAAAAAGTCCGAAAACAAAAGATAGGCAAGAACATTTCATTCGCCATTTCTTTGAACATTTCATTTAACGCAGAAAATCAATATAATGATCTATTCTGTTTTGGTCTTCCAGTGTTTTCTATGCCCCTAATCATAATTTATGCGTTACCATGTTACTGGTACTGTTGAGAATAAATGACATAGTGATGATCTACCTCAGGAAACGCCTGAGTTCAAATTTTTTGGATTTGTAGATCGCTTAATGGTGACATATCTAAATACTCTTTATTTAGGGGCGCTCCGTGCCCCCAGCGGCCCCATGTATGGCGGACGCTCCAAGCGCTGCCTCCCTGCAGTAGAAGCGTCGATCGGAGCCAATGAAGAGCGGCTGTTTGCATTTTCGGATCTTTTTCGTTTGTGCCACCCAGTACATTATGTTTCCCCGTTACAGAGCACGTGTCATTACGTAGTAAATCATTATGTAAAAATATGGCACGTTTGTCTGGGGGGGGGGGGGTGCAAATATGCAGCCACTAAGCTGGGGGGGTGGGTGGTCACAAACGGAAAACAACCAAAAGTAGAAAAGAAACGCAACAGAATCCCTCGGCTGTCACTGTAGGGATTCGAGTCACCCATAATATAGTTTGTAATATTACTACTACCCCCCCCCCCCAAGTACGTTCTGAGCCCAACCGTTACAGAGCATGTGGCATTACAAAGTAAATCATTGAGAACAAATAATGCACGTGCGTCTGAGGGTGCAAATAATATGCGCCCACCAAGCTGGAGGAGGTGGGGGGGGGGGGCACAAATGGAAAAACAAACATTTTTCTAGAAATTAATTACAGATACTAATTCAAAATCACATTCTACATATCGATTGCCTTTTTCATATAATTTTTCCCAATTCCGTTGTTTGTCTCTCAGCATTTGACTACCGATATAGTTGGTAAACTTTTCTGTGCAAACTTTTGATCGACAAGCAAGAACAATTAATTGTCTAATTGTATTTATATTCATTTTCACGGATTGTTATGCATGGTCATAATTTTTGCTGTAAGTTCACCATCGAATTCTCTTGCATCAGTCTGTAGTCGTCTCTTGAAATCTTGAAGACACCATTAATACTATAACAAGACAGTTTGAACACCTACTCAGCAAACAAGTTCTTGAACAATACGTTAATTGAAGTCTAAATCCCTAGCAAATTGCAAAATCATAATGCTGCACGATCTTAAAAAACACAAATTTAACTTCAATCCTCCAAACATTTCATTGAACATCCATTTTGATCTCATCTGTATAACTGAGACTGGCTAAAACAAGATATTCCGTCGTCATCACTTTTCCCTGATAATAACTTGATCTACAGAAACGATGTGTGCATTCTCCGAATGCGAACTTGTCCGCGCTCTAAAAAACTGCTATCGCTCCTTCTCTTTTGACAATGATCAGATACATCCTAATAGATAGCCAGATTTATAGATATCCTACTACGACTCTTCAATATGTGCCTCAGGAAAAGTATCTGTCCCTGGAACACCTCTAGAGTGATATTCATTAAAAAAGTTGACAAAAAAATCATACAATGTCCCCTCCAGTTATCGGCCTCTATCAATCGCTTCCCACATTGGAAAGGTTTTTGAGCGAATGATCGAGCACAGACTAAGACGACACGTCGATAGATATAATTTTCTTGAAGAACACCAGGAAGGCTTTAGATCTCGCAGAGGAACAGTTCGTTCGCTGTACCGACTTCACCTTGAAGCGGAGAAGTTCAAAAATAGCCAATCTAGCGCCCGAGTAAATATTGACATGGAAAAGGCGTTTGATAGTGTTTGGACCAACCGTCTGCTCTACAAACTCAAAGGCTATAGAGTCAGCGGTAATCTTTTGAAGCTCCTAGAAAAATTCTTACGAAACAGAAAAGCTTACATTCAGATTGACTTTTTTTGCACTGAAGAATTCGAGAGCCAAACCGGTCTGCCTCAGGGAAACGTTTTATCGCCGATCCTAATCATGTTGTTTATCAACGATTTCTTGATCAGCCCGCACAAAGTGTTCAAACATGCGGACCATACATCGGTACTTGTTCATGCGGATTCGAAAGCTAACCTGGCAGACCAGCTTGGAAATCTGTGCAGTTCGATAGAAATTGGTGCTTCAACTGGAAGATGAAAGTGAACGGATCAAAAACAGAAATAAAGTCATCCCACACAGATGAACCTATACCATCTACAATCTATCTTAACGGTCAATTATGCAAAACGAAAGAACATCGACAGGAAACAGACATACAAGATTCATCTCGACAAGGCTATCAGTAAAGGACAGAAAAGTTGGAACTCGATCCAGTGGAAATGTTCGAAGCGATGTTGTCTCACACTTAACACTCAGACGCTCCTTTTCAAAACCGTTATCGAACCGCAACTCATCTATGCTTCCCCAATTTGGGCTACTTCTCATTTGAAAAAGCTACAAGTGCAACCGAATCGCATTTTAAGATCGAATATCAAGAACTGCATGTCTCCGCCACGGTCTGCCTGTGAAGTTTCGCTTGGAGTCCTCCCACTAGACATTCTGTTGCAGAGCATTAGCGCAAAGTTTCTGACAAAATTGAAACAGAATCAACCGGATATAGTGGCTGAAGTTCTCCTCAACGCACTTGGTCACGCGCGATCAACAGGGCATCTCCTCGAAAGCTGCCTGAGAAGATTTGAAAAAATCACGGGTAACTATCCTGCACAAGGATATAGTACTCAGTCGGTCACTGCTTTCATCAGTGAACTGTGGCTGAGAAAATGGTCTTCACCTCATGACTTTGCTGTCCTGAGAATGTTTAGAAATACAAAGCCAGACTGCCACAGCATGAGCCCCCTGATCCTCGGAAATCCTTACTTAACAAACAAAAAATGCATCCTTGTTTTTGGTATCACCCCTCTTTTCGCAGAATTCAAAATGAGACTGAGTCAATGTGCATCACCCCTCTGCATGTGAGGCTCAGCTGAGAAAACTCGACCCATTTCTTCTTCTATTGCCATCTTTGGGACCACTACAGACCAGAGAACATTGAAGAGCTCAATCTACTGACTTACGTTGACTGCCAATCCCTCAGCAACTTCATAGAGGCGACTGGAAAAGTGAACAAGCAAATCACTCAGTGACTGTCAAACTACGTTTCTCATCAACCTCCCAAACATAACTAGCAAATGAGCTTACATCCTCCCGCAAAGAGGGGACTCTCTTAGATTTTTTAAATATATATATATATATATATATATATATATATATATATATAAATATATATAAAAATCTATATGTATATATATACATATATACAGAAACGATAGAAAAATTTCTGACGACGGTGTTCTCATTGCCGTCAAATTGAAAATTCATCGCCAATATATAGAATTAGGAATTGAATACCCGGACCTTTTAGCATAAAAATTTTGACAACGGGTTCTGATATCCTTATTTGCAATATATACAACGCACCGTTGCCTAGCCCCTATCAATGGAAATTAAATGAATTACAGAAGCTCCTTGATTTAGTTCATGATTCAGCTGTTGAAAATCATTGTGATAGAGTGATAATTTTTGGTGACCTAAATTTCTCACAAACAAACTGGCATTCTATATCGTCAAAAATTCTACGAAAAAGAACTAGTAAGAAAACTAATTGAACTTAGTTTCAGTAATTTTTCTAATGGCCAACTTGATGTTTTCCTCTGTAATAATCCTGATTTTTTAAAGCAATGTGATTGAGAAATGTTTTTGATCGATCTTTTCCAGAACAACAAACAATTTTCTGACCATAAGCCGATCGAAACAATAATTGAATTATCCCAAATTGAAACATTATCCGTAACAAAATCTACATTCTGCCTTCAAAAGAACCAACTGGGAGAATATAAGAAAAGCATTGAACAAAAACCGTTTTTACCTTTTTTCTACAACAATGTTGAAAAACGTGTGCTCCAATGATGCAAAAAGTTATAGGAAAAAATTGACAAAAATTGTCCGAGGATAACCAAACACCAATTTAATCTTGTTGCATCGATTTCAAGTTTTACCACAAATTTAATCCAACGACTGCATCAACTCAAAAAAAACTCAGCGCTCTCTAAGCAAATGGCTTAAACTGAAAAGTCTAGAAAAACAAATCAAACAGTCGAGTAAGAATTACTTACGAGATTTCGAGAAATCAGTTTTCGAAGAGAGAAAGTTTAGTAAAATTCAAAATTATCTCAAGTGCATAAAGAAGACTGCGTTGTTACCAATAGCATTGAAATTAATTAATGAGTAGACGTTTGTCGACAATGAAAAGGCAGAAGTGTTCAATCAGTATTTCGTTTCAGTTTTTAACAAGTGTGAAAAAATATCATTTACGAATACTAATGAATTTTCAAAAAAAATTGACATGTAGCAAAAGACAAATAGGCAATATTATGTGTGATCTTAATCCAAACAAGTCCACTTGACTGGGTGGAATTGAGAAACAAATGCCACAAAACTTTGTGTAAATCAGTGAAATTACTCTTCCAGAAATGCATAAAAAAACAGTGGTTTCCTACATATTGGCAAATAAGCCAAGAAACGCCAATCCTTAAAGAGGTTAGTAAGGCTGATGTGATAGGTTATCAACCAATAATTCTCCTTTGCTGTTCCTCAAAAGTTTTTGAAAAAACTAATTTTTGTCAAAATATACTATTTTGTGAAAAAAATTGCACCCAATCAGTACGGTTGGAGAAAGCGACGATCTGCCAAACTTCAAATAATCACTTTTCTAGATCAAAATTTTGAATAAAACGATGTTGAAGCAACCAGAGAATTAATTGTACTGTATCTTGATTTTGGCAAAACCATTGACACTGTTTCCCTTGTCATCTTACCTGAAAAATGAAATTTCCTGGAATTGGTGGAAGAATGTGGGGAGCAATAAAGTCCTATTTCTCAAACAAAAAAACAAATTGCTCAAATAAATGGCCAAAAATCTTGCCTCAGAATTGTCACAAGCACTGTATCCCAAGGGTCAATTCTTGAGGCAATTATAATTTTACAGTTCTTCAAGGACCTGCCCGAAAGGATGCAAGAGCTTGAAAGCTACTGTTACGCTGATAGTTTTGAAGCAATCGCGCGCAACCAAAATGACATGATAAAGGCAACAGAAACTATTCAGAAATGGCTTGAGACCAATAAAACGAAACTAAATAAAAAAAATCTCAAATACTCATCATAAAAGGGAGCATCAAGGCCAAAATTTGGGAAGAAAGATCCCAAATCGGTCATGTCTCAACCTGATTTGGGTCTCATTATGCAATAAAACTTAGATTGGAATTAAAATTTCCTTAGTAAGTCTTGGAAGACAATGAGCGCACCCCTTCAAATGAAACGTAAGTTGTCAAGCCCATGTGACTGGAAAGTGAAACCATATGCATACACTGTATATGTTGTGCCGATTGCCGTCAATTCCTCTAAAACGTGGCTATCAAGTAGAAGTAACCTCCTCGGATTTGAAAATTTCCAACACCTTGCAACAAAATTGATATTTAATTCAAATCAGAGCTACCGACATTGCTTAGTGACCTTAAAATTGTTACCACTGAGTCTCTATGTAAAAATACACGATATTTCGTCTCTTATCCGAGGGGATTATGGTGTAGATATTGACAATATTGAGGAAGCAGGAGAAATAACACGTCAGACTGAACGATGTGGATATCGAACCACAGAAACGAGAATTAACAAAACTACCAAAAGCCTTTTTAGAAGGACAAAACTGCTACTCAACTACGTTTCTAGAGATGCGAATGATTTTGAAAAGACTCTAAACAAAATTAATGAAGAAAATTTACGGAATTTTTTTCACAAATCATTAAGCGAAAGAGAACAAGTACTCATGGAGAATGATAAGCAAATGTGGAAACTGCAACATACCAAAGAAAATAAAGTTGATCTGAACTGTGAATTGGGTGGAAACCCAAGAGTCTTACTCTAAATCCTGCACCACTAATAATAGTTTTCAGCCGCTAAAATTTGAGATGAGAATTTACTAGAAAATCACAAGAGCATTCCATATCTTTAATGTACTGTCAGCGAAAATGACTTTCAGCTGTGAGAAATTTCACTGTTCAGATCTTTCCGTGGAATGCAAAAAAATTAATAATTGGTACATTCAGGATATATCTTAATGAATATAGCGCAGTCGGAGCAACCACCCACCCATGTCGCAGAGCTAACTCAATTGACATCTTCAATGTAGTCAATCAGTATCCTCCCCTCAACTTGAGATCAGTATGCATTGTTGCAGGATTCGATGATCACATCTATTCCTGCACCCAATGCATTGAATGCTACCGAGTTCTCTTGGTGATATTCATTAATGATTTGAAACAAAGGGCGTTAACAGAGGGCATTATCAAATACAAGCTGAATTAGAAGCAATAAGCAACTGGGTAACTGGAAGCAAAATGGACTTAGCAATGGACAAGTGCACCACCATTTTTTTAGAGGATCCAAACAAATTGTTTACCACCAAATGAAGTGCTTAACAGCAGTGATGTAATGAAGGACTTGTGGATTCAAATGCATGAAAGCTCTGAAAACACCTTCAGAACCGAGTTAAAAAAGCAAATAGAGTTTGCTATCTCTCTAAGCGCAAAATTTCCCAGGAAACTGCAAAAAATTGTGAATCTCGGTCTCTACATCCGTAGTTCTTCCAGTACTTGTCTAGGGCTCTCAATATGTTGCGCTCACAAAAACAGATTTTACTGTACTCAAAAAATTTCAAAAAATTGCGATAAACAATTAGTTGCAGCTGGCAATATGTCTGTGATTATAACAGGTGCAGGAACAAGGGGACGACATTTTCACAAACACGAAACGAGAGAGATGCCCTTCAGTCCCCAGTCTGAGCTTCCACATTAACAGCAAAGACAACAACAACAACTTGGACATCATATGTTATAAACTGCAATCTCTTTTTGTTGTCTCCCGTGAAAAAATTGCCACATCAAACAATAAACTTGTTAACAGGAAAATATATCATATGAAAATGGCTCTGCGCCGTAATTTTTTTTACTTTTATGCAGATCGTTTGATCATTTCACAATTTTTTTCTTTAGCAGGTCCTCCTCCAACCCAGATGGAATTCTTTTGGTTTTCTACGGAAACCATTTGTTTACCTTGTATCTTCATAGTAAGATATCCTTTTGCAATGAATTATATGCATAGTTTTAATTATTAAATCGATAATCCATAATTGGTGAACAGACTCCATCTTACACTGTCAGATACCTAAACCCTTTGCTCCAAGTTCTTTTTCACCTCTTAGGTGGTGAAAATGGGTGCTGCGGCTGCTATGACCAGTTAGCTGACAACGTCTACAATCCACAATCGATTTGCAAACACTGCAGTGAACAAGCAAAAATTGACACTCAGGAAACAACTGAAGATAGACCAGCACCCTCAATCCAGGCATCCTGGAATCATGAGAATTTGTAAAAAAAACTTCTTACCAAAAATCTACTATGAATTAGTTCACTGGAGACCACTCCTATATATCGTTAACGAAAATAACGTAAGTTTCAAAAATGCCAGTGTTATGATCATTATCCTCAATAGGACGCTTGAAGATGGGCCCCAGACTCCTGAATTGCCTTTAACTCAACAACCAGTTTATCAAATCAGCATTTTATCCACAGATTAATCCTTCTAGACAAGGTTTTTTTGTATTGAAGGATCATTTTCATTTTTGGATCTTACGAAAAGAAAATGCGGCCTAATTATTGTGCAAATCATAACATTTGCACAATAATTAAGCAGCATTTTGTTTTCGCAAGATCCAAAAATGAAAACGATCCTTCAATTAAAAAACCCTGACTAGAAGGATTAATGTGTGCATGAAATGCTAATCTGATTACCTGTTCTTTGAGGCAAAGGCACTTCAGGAGTGTTTAGAGAAAGATAAGAAGAAAACGAGAACTGGCTGTATTTAAAGCCGGTGTCAAACAAATGGAGTCTTGTAAGATATCCAATGCTTTGAGATGTCTTTGAGATGATGCAAAGGGCGGTGTGCTATCAACATCCGATAAAAAGATTATCATGGGAAGAAATTGAACTGTAATATATCGTTTACAGGAAATCTTTGTGTAAATCAATGAATAAACTCTTCCAGACTTGCAAATACAAACAGTGATTTCCTACATAATTAAAAATAGGCCAAGTAACTCTAATATTTGAGAAGTTAGTAAAGCTGACGTGAAAGTTTATTGACCAATAATTCTCCTTTGCTGTACCTCAAAACTTTTTGAAAAAACTAATTTTTTGACAAATTTAACTTTTTTCTGAAAGAAAATTGCTCCCAAGTCAGTACGATTTTAGGAAACTACGATCTGCCACATTTCAATTAATCATTTTTCTAGATCAAAGTTTTGAATTAATCAATCTTGAATCAACTAGACAATTAATTGTACTGTATCTTGATTTCGGCAAAAACCTTTGACACTGTTTCACATGTCGTTTTGCCTAAAAAATGAACTTTCCTGGAATTTGTGGAAGCATATGGGGTCTAATAAAGTCTTAACTCTAAAAAAGAAAACATTTTGTTCAAACAAATGGCCAAAAATCTTGCCTCCAAAATGTCTCAAGCTAAGTAAGTCTAGGAAAGCAATGAGTGCACTCCTTCAAATAAAACGTAATATGTCAAGCCCATGTGACTGGAAAGTGAAACTAAATGCATACACTGGATATGTTGTGCCGATTGTCGTCTATTCCTCTCAAACGTGGCCATCAAGTAGAAGTAACCTGCATGGATTTGAAAATGTCCAACACCATGCAACAAAATGGAAACTCAATTCAACTTAGAGCTACCGGAATCGCTTAGTGACCTTAAAAGTTCATACTGAACGGCGTTAAAATTGAATCACAAAAACAAGAATTAAAAAAACTGACGATAACTTTTTTAGAAGAACAATATTGCTATTTAACTACGTTTCTAGAGTTGCGAATGATTATGAAAAGACCCCTAACAAGAATACTTTACAGAAAACATACAGGAATTTTTTCACAAATCATTATGCGAAAGAGAAAAATTGCTCATGGAGAATGATTTGCAGATGTGGAAACTGCAACATACCAAAGAAAATAAAATTGATCTGAGCTGTAAATTGGGTGGAAACACAAGAGTCCTAATCTTACTCCTGCACTACTACTAATACTATTCAGCCGTTAAATTTTGAAAATTTACTCGAAATTCACAAGATCATTCCATATCTTTTATGTACTGTCAGCGAAATGTACTTTCAGTGGTGAGAAATTTCACTGTACAGATCTTTCCGTGGAATGCAAAAAAAAATTAATAATTGGTACATCCAGGATACAGCGCAGTTGGATCAACTATCCACTAACATCGCAGAGCTAACCCAATTGACATCTTCATTGCAGTCAATCAGTATCCTCCCCTCAATTTGAGATCAGAAAGCATTATTGCAGGATTCGACTATCACTACTATTCCTGCACCCACTTCAATGAATGCTACCGAGCTCTCTTGTTGATATTCGCTGTTGATTTAAAACAGAGAGCATAAACAGAGGGAGTTATCAAATACAAGCGTAATTAGGAGGAACAAGCAACGGGGTAACCGAAAACAAAATGGGCTTAGCAATGGACAAGTGCACCACGATCTATTTCAGAAGATCCAATTAAACTGTTTACCTCGAGAATCAAGTGCCTAACAGCAGTGATGTAGTGAAAGAACTGGGGATTCAAATGCATGAAAGCTCTGCAAAGCACCTTGAGCACTGAGTTAAAAAAACAAATTGTGTTTGCTATCTCCTCAAGATTTCGTAATTCTTTCAATATTAGACAACGGCCTTCAATGGGTTGCGCTCACAGAAACAGATTTTATTGTACGCCAAAAGTTTCAAAAAAAGTGCGTAAAAGTGGATTGCTGGAGTCCAAACCAGCTACAAAATTCAATTAAAACTGTTAAATCTTCTTCCTCTTTCTATGTATCTGCAACTGAAAGAAATGTTACTGCTAAGAAAACTGACATCTGAGGAAGTTAGAGAACCTAAGCTTCGTGAGAAGGAAACAAAATGTTGGAGAGCACCTCAACAATGGTTTAAGACATTGAAAACTAGAACTGAAAAAGCGAAAAACGAATTTATGTTTACAACGAACCAAACAGTCAACAGACTGAAATAAAAATAGATTTCACAAAAATGATGGTTCTGAAAAAACGAAAAATGAATATCATGTGAAAATTTTTTGATGCAAAATTTTTAGAGACAAATAGTTGCAGCTGGCAAAATGTCTGCAATTGTAACAGGTGCAGGAAAACTATATCAATATTTTCACAAACACGAAACAAGAGAGATGCCCGTCAGTCCCCAGTCTGAGAATCCACATCAACAGCAACAACAACAACTTGGATATCATATGCTATAAATTCCAATCTCTTGTTGCTGTCTCCCTTAAAAAAATTGCCATGCCAAATAATAAACTTGTTAACAGAAAATTATACCACTTTAAAGTGGCTATCCGCCGTTTTTTTTTTACTTTTATACAGATCGTTCGATCATTTAACCATTTGTTTTCTTTAGCAGCCCTCCTTATGCCCAGATGGTTTCCATTTTGTTTTCTGAGGAAACCATTTGTTTACCTTGTATCTTCATAGTATCTCCTTGTATCTCCTTTTGCAATTAATTATATGCATAGTTTTATTATTTTGATCAATAATCTATAATTGGTGAACAGCTCCTCTCTTAGAATGTCAGATACTCGAAATCCATTGCTCTAAGTTTTTTTACCTCTTAGGTGTGGAAGTTAGATGCTACGGCTACTACGGCCTGTAAGCTAAAACTGACTACAATCCAACAAATTCCATTTGCAAACAGTGCAGTGGACATGCACAAAAATGACAATCAGGAAATTACTGAAGATAGACCTGCAACATCAATCGAGGCACCCAGGAACTGTAAGACTTTGTAAAAAATTATCAAGAAGAATAAATAGAAAACCTATCAAAAATCTATTATTAAATTGTTCACTTGAGACCAATCCTTTATACCGTTAACAAAAATAAAGTAGGCTTCAAAATTGCCAGTGTTATGATCGTTATCCTCACTAAGACGCTTGAAGATAGGCCCCAGACTCCTGAAGTGCCTTTACCTCACTGACCAGTTCATCAAATATGCTTTATGATATGCTTCAACAAATATGCTTCAGTCTATATGCTTTATGATTTGCTTAATAATTATGCCGTATTTTCTTCTCGTAAGATCAAAAAATGAAAACGATCCTTCAAGAAAAAAACATTGTCTAGAAGGATTGATCTGTGGATCAGAAGCTAATCTGATGACCTGTTCGTTGAGGCAAAGGGATTTTGAGGAGTGTTTAGAGAAAGATAAAAAGAAAACGAGAAGTGGCTGTATTTAAAGCCGGTGGCAAACAAATGGAGTCTTGTAAGATATCCAATGCTTTGAGATGTCTTTGAGATGATGCAAAGGGCGGTGTGCTATCAACATCCGATAAAAAATGATTATCAAGGGAAGAAATTGAACTGTAATATATCTTTTACAGGAAAGCTTTGTGTAAATCAATGAACAAACTCTTCCAGACATGCAAAAACAAACAGTGGTTTCATGCATATTGAAAAATAAGACACGTATCTCCAATATTTGAGAAGTTAGTAAGCTGAAGTGACAGGTTATCCGCCAGTCATTCTCCTTTGCTGTATCTCAAAATTTTTGACAAAAATTAATTTTTGACAAAAATTAATATTTTCTGAAAAAAGTTGCAACCAAGTCAGTACGGTTTTAGGAAGCGATCATTTTTTCAGAACAAATTTTTGAATGAAACAATCTTGAAGCACTTACAGAGTTAATTGTACTGTATCTTGATTTCGGCAAAACTTTTGACAATGTTTCGCATGTCGTTTTACTTGAAAAAATGAAATTCCGGGAATTGGTGGAAGCATATGGGGACCAATGAAGTCTTATCTCTCAAACAGAAAATAGTTTGTTCAAACAAATGGCTAAAAATCTTGCCTCCAAATTGTCTCCAGCGGTGTACCCCAAAGTTCAAATCTTGAGCCATTTATTTTTCTCAGGTTTATCAAAGACCTGCCCAAAAGGATGCAAGAAGTTGAATTCTACCGTTACGGAGATGATTTGATTGCGATAGCACGCAACCAAAATGACATGAATAAGGCAACAGAAACTATTCAGAAATGGCTTGAGACCAGCAAACTGGAACTAAATACAAGGAAATCTCAAATACTTAACATAAAAGAAAGCGTCAAGGCAAAAATTTGGGGAGAAAGATCTCGAATCAGTCAAGTCAAGTCTCAACTTGATTTGGGACTCATTATACAGCAAAGCTCAGTTTGGAATACAAGTTGCCTTAGTAGGTTTAGGAAAACAATGAGCGCACTCTTTCAAATAAAAGGTATTTTGTCAAGTCCCTGTGACAACTTCCACCACCTTGCAACAAATTGTATACTCAATTCAAATCAGAGCTATCTGAATCCCTTAGTGACCTTAAAACTGTTACCACTGAGTCTCAATGTCGAAATGCACAGTTTTTTGCTTCAATTATTCCTTATTCGAGGTATTATAGAATAGATATTAACAGTATTGAAGAAGCAGGAGAAACAACACGTCAGACTGAACGGGGTGAATATCGAATCACAAAAAAAGAGAAATAACAAAACTAGCGACATTTTTTTAGAAGAACAAAAATTGCTCTTCGATTGTTTCTAGAGTTGCGAATGATTATGGAAAAACCCTAAACAAAATCCATTTACACAAAATATACCAAATTGTTTTCTCAAATCATTATGCCGAAGAGAACAAATGATCATGGATAATGATTTGCTGATGTGGAAACTGCAACCTACCAAAAAAAACAAAATTGATCTAAACTGTAAATTGGGCGGAAACCCAAGAGTCTTAGACACCCTAAACAAAATTACCTTAAAGAAAATATACTGAAAACTTTTCATAAATCATTATGTGGAAGAGAACAATGCACAGCGAGAAAGATCGTAACATCCTGGAATCATGAGTATTTGAAATAAAACTTCAAGACATATAAATAGAAAATCTACCAAAAATCTACTATGAATTAGTTCACTTCAGACCACTCCTATATATCGTTAACGAAAATAACTTAAGTTTCAAAAATGCCAGTGTTATGATCATTATCCTCACTAGGACGCTTGAAGATAGGCCCCAGACTCCTGAAGTGCCTTTACCTAAACGACCAGTTCATCAAATCAGCTTTTTATCCAGAGATTGATCCTTCTAGACAAGGTTTTTTTTATTGAAGGATCAGGAATATACAGGAATTTTTTCACAAATCACTATGCGAAAGAGAACAATTGCTCATGATTTGCAGATGCGCAAACTGCAAGATACCAAAGAAAAATTGTTCTGAACTCTAAATTGGGCGGAAAACCAAGACTCTTACTCTAAATCCTGCAATACAGCTGGTACTACTAAGCCGCTAAATTTTGCGAATTCACTCGAAATTTACAAGAGCTTTCCTTATTTCTAGTGTACAGTCAGCGGGATGCACATTCAGCGGTGAGAAAATTAGCTGTCAGACTTTTTTTGAGAATAAACAAGATTTTGTAATTGGTACATCAAGGACATAATATAACGAAGACAGCGCGGTTGAAGCAACCATCTTGACATATCCGGGAGCTAACCCAATTGACCTCTTCTATTTAGTCAATTTGTGTCCTCCCCTCAATTTGAGATCAGTACGCATTGTTGCAGGATTCGATGATTACCACTATTCCTGCTCCTACTTCATTAAATGCTACCGAGCTCTCTTTGTGATTTTCGCTGCCGATTGGAAACAGAGGGCATGAGCGAATACACGGTGAATCAGACGCAATAAGCAACCGGGTAACTGAGAACAAAATGGGCTCAGCAATGGACAAGTGCACCACGATCTATTTTAGAGGTTCCAAAAAATTTGTTTACCTCCAGAATGAAGTGTTGAACAGCAGTGACCTAGTGAAAGACTTTTGGCTGCAAATGCATGAAAGCTCAGAAAAGCACATTGAGAACTGAGTTATAAAAGCAAATAGTGTTCGCTATTTCTCTAAGCGCAATATTTCCCAGAAAAAAGCAAACAAAAATGTGAAACTCGGTCTCTACTTGTCCGTAATTCTTCCAACACTAGTCTACAGGACTCAATGCGTTGCGCTCACAAGCACAGATTTTTTGTATTGAAAAAATTTCAAAAAAAAGGTAAGTAAAACTGATTGCTGGAGACCAAACAAGCTAAAAAATTCAATTAAAACTGTTAAATCTTCTGCCTCTTTCTATGTATTGAAAAAACTTCTCTGCTCAGAAAACTGACATCTGAGGAAGTTAGTGAACCTTTGTTTTCTGAGAGGGAAACAGAAAAGTGAAGAGCTCACGAAATGTTTACGACATTGAAAACTAGAATTGAAGAAGCGAGAAACGAGTTTACTTACTTCACGAAGAGGACAAGTCTGAAAAAACGAATATTGAAGATCATGTGGAAATTTGTCGACGAAAAATTTATATGCAATTGTAAAAGGTTCAGGAACACGAGGACAACATTTTCAAGAACACGAAACGAGAAAGATGCCCGCCAGTCCCCAGTCTGAGAATCCATATCAACAGCAGCAACAACAACAACAACAAAAACAACTTGGACATCATATATTATAAATTCCAATCTCTTATTGTTGTCTCCCTTAGAAAAATTGTCACATCAAAAATTGAACTTGGTAACAGGAGAATATACCACATGAAAGTGGCTCTCCGCCGTTTTTTCACTTTTATACACCTCTTCTGATCATTTCACCAGTCCTGCTTCTGCCCAGATGGTGTTCATTTGTTTCCCTATGGTAAACGCTTGTTTACCTTGTATCTTCATAGTAAGATATCCGTTTGCAATGAAATATATGCAAAGTTTTATTTATCTTTATCAATAATCTATAATTGGTGAAAAGCCTCCCTCTTACAATGTCAGATACCTAATTCCATTGCTCTAAGTGTTTTAATCAACTCTGAGGTGTTTAATCTTGGTGGTACGGCTGCGGAACATATATGCATGTCAGATGCAGTGGCCTGTCAACTAAAAACGACCACAATCCAAATTCATTTGCAAACAATGCAGTGAACATGCAAAAATTGATGCTCAAAAAACACCTGAAGATAGCCCTGCACTCTAACTTGAGGCAGCCCTGGAACCCTGAGATTTTTGTACTATTTTTCAAGCCGAACAAATACAAACTCTGCGCAAAAATCTGCAATGCAATATTTTATTAGAGACCAATCCAGTATACTGTTAACAAAAATAAAGTAGGCTTCAAAGTTGCCAATGTTATGATCATTATCCTCACTAAGACGCTTGAAGATGGGCCCCAGACTGTATGTGTTATGATTTGCGCAAATATTATGCGGCATTTTCTTCTAGCAAGATCCAGAATGAAAACAATCCTTCAATTTAAAAAAAAAACTTTGTCTAGAAGGATTGATCTGTGGATCAAATGCTAATCTGATTACCTGTTGGTTGAGGCAAAGGCACTTCAGGAGTATTTGAAGAAATTAAAATGAAAACAAGAAGTGGCTTAATTTAAAGCCTTTGGCAAACAAATAGAGGCGCGTAATATTTCCAATGCTTTAGGATGTCTTTCAGATGATGCAAAGGAAGGGCGGTGTCTATCAATATTCGATAAAATGGTCATCAAGGGAAAAAGGTACTGTAATAGATTTTCTACAAGAAAAACACTCATATAGTCAGAAAACTGACCCAATATTTGTAGTGACTGATCTAAAAATTAGGGATTTGCAGTTTCATACTTCTCTTTTTTTAAAAAATTAGTGGCTCCGAAAAAAAGTGCCGATATGAAAACAAATGGCAGCGATTGCCCATCTGGTCTTGATGCAGTAAAATGAAGACAACATTTGACATCAAACAGATCCTCGTCAATCGATCTCTGCAAACTCTGCAAACAACCTCCTCAAATTGATATCTGGGGGTTTGACAAATTGGCATTGGCGGGGTCTTCAGGCGAATTAAAGGTAGGAAATAAGTGAAGTGCGTTAGACGAGATCACCAACTATTGGGAAAACGCAGAGAGGTGCCTTGGACAAACAAGTGCCATGTCATGCACTCCGCCAATAATATAGTGAAGATCGTACTAAAGCGACCCCTATGACTGATGCCAGGAACGGATTTAAACGCTTGAATGCAGATCTGGCTCTAAAAAAACATCAGAAAACTATACAATTAAACTCCATTGCATAAAACTCAATTTATACAAAAGTCAAAAGCTCCTATAAGATCCCGTCAGACCTGTTCATTGATAAAATAGGAAATAAAATCTGAAGAAGGGGCAACACAAGGTGATCCAATAGCCATGGCAAGACAATTTCAATGAATATGGCAGTGCATTTGGTTATATTTTGATCAAATGTCACCTCCTTACAAAACCGCAAAACCGGAGTTTGATTATAGGGCAAAAAAAATATTGTTCGGTATTTGATGTTGATGTTATTTAAGATCATCGTGTTCTGGGTTTAGTTATTGGTTCTGATAAAAACTGTAACAATTTCATGACAAAGAAGTCAATAAACTACCCAACACGCTTTTGGAAACTAGCAAAAAACAGTAACGTGTCCCCTCAGAATGTGTACAACTCATTTACAAATCGATTACAACATAAATTGAACTTTATTGCTAGGACTACCCCAAACTCAGCAAGTCTGTTGAGGGAAGCCAAAAAAATAATTGACAAAAAGATTATCCTTTTAATGTTGAAGCACGCCTCTTTCTATGGCAAAAACCGGAAGGTTTTTTCTCTTCCCGTTAATTATGTCGGCCTAAGCATTCTTCTACCTGAAGACAGGGCAAACAAATTCGAAGGATCTAATGGGATATGTGAGCCGTTACAGAATCAAAACGCATTCGATGCTGAGTTTCATCAGGAAAGAATCTTTCAAAAAATCAGAAAGAAATGCAGGAGCAGGTTCAAGCAAAAACGCTGGCGGTCAAAGATCTCATTAATGAAAAAGAAGCTTATTCTCTAGATTTGGTCATTGAAAAAGGATCATCATTTTGACTGGACGCACTTCCAATGAAACTTTTTTGATTTAATCAATGGCAAGTTTTGGAGATGGATTTGCCCTTAGACATGGATGAGATTCCGTAAAATTGCCATCAACATGCGCAAGTGGAACAATTTTCAATGTAGCACTTGCTCTTCATTGTCTAAAATGTGGCTATACGTTCATCAGACACAATGAAATCCGTGACTATTTTGGCAACCTGTTGAATGAGGTCTGCGATTGTATCGAAGGTCTGCTATGCGACCTGCCTTCAGACTTTGCGAGGTGAAAACTTAACAATTGGAGAAACCACTACTGATGACGATGGCCGACTGTATATCAAAGCTAATGGCTTCTTCGAATCAAGTTTCAGCAGAACGTTCAGCAGAATGTGAAAATATTTAATCCGTATTCTAAGACTTGCCCCAGAAGCACACCGGTTTTCTACAGTTATCACGAGTCCGTCAAAGAGCTGAAATACGAGCAATGGGAAATCAAAGTTGAGAAAGCCACATTCTGTCCGTTAATTTTCTCATTTACAGGATCAAAAGCATCAAATGCTATACAGAGTTTGGCTTCCAGGATAAGGTATAAGAGGAAGATCCTTATTCGGACGTGATCACGTATTTAAGAACAAAAATCAATTTCGAGCTTTTGCGTAGCTCAAAAACTTTACCACTGTGGCACACTCCCCATGATCGTGATTCAAAATTAGTGCATTTTGGTTGCTATTTATCATATCTATCTTGATTGACTTTCTGATCCATTCATTTCTCCATCTTTTGCAGCTGATGCTTTAATTTTTTTTGTTTACTGTCAGGATTTGTAATATACATAGGGGTTGATTCACTGCCGCCGAATTAACAGTTTACTCTCTTAGTTGGTTTTTTCAGTAGTTTTCTTTTAATTTACTTTTTTTTCAATACTACGATCACTCTTCACTTTCTGATTGGTTGGACAAAAGCGACTTTCTGATTGGTAAGATTCCTTGGTTGAACAAAAACAAGCTCTCAATCAGTCACTGCACCTTGGGTTGAGATCTGTTTCAGTTATCCTGGACTATTCATCCAATATCCAACGTATGTTTAAAACGAGAGGAACTAAGTGAACGTCGCACGAGCAAAGAATCTAAGGTTATATTAGGTACCTAATTAAAGTCACAATATGCCAGGACAAGAGTAAACGGCGTGCATATTCAACTGGTGGGAAAAAATACCCCAATATTGACGAACTGATTAATTCCTCGCATGACGAATATGAGTTCTTTAACGGAAATTGGTATAATTTTCAATTTTATATCTGCTGCCAGTGTCCGTATCACAATTAAGACAGGCCAGGTTCAATCTCCCTATTCTGAAATCAACAAATTATAGATAAACTAAATGCACAAAGGCGCTTGTTCGCCAGAGTTGTTGAACAGACTATTTGTTAAGTTAACACGATTACAAAAATTAATGTACAAACGTTTTTGTTATGTCTAGAATCGTCAGATAAAGTTCAATTTAAAGTTATTCTATTTACAATTAATTTGATTTCAAATAAAAAACAAACTAGTAAAATATTAGGTTCTTGAAAAAATTTTTATCGTTAAAACGCAAATTTCTGAAAATTCAGTTTCCAATTCGTTTTTACAATTTTATTCAAGTTCTTTGAAATTAGATTTTTAAGTTCTGAATGACTTTTTATTTTTTTGGTAACAGTTTGTATCATTTCAAATGTTTTGATTCGCTAAGCTAAACTTTTGAAATGATTAGCATGACAGCTGTTGACTAGTATCTCAGCATCGAATCATTGCTTAGGTACTCATCACGCGCGTTCAGCAATGTCTTCCTTTGTGCTATAACTAGTGCTTCAATAAGGAGAAAATTTTTTTTCAAATCTGATCTATTATATGCCAGTCAAACGCGCGTGACGTGCCACAACATTCGCTTATATGCCGACCTACCGTTGAGTCCTTTTTTGATGCTCTACCATCCGCGTGGTTATATATTTACAAAATTGCCCGACATATGAAGAATTGCATCCACTACATACCTTATTCGATTCAAGACGCTGATCAAAACAAAACTTTAAAGATGGTAAGCAGGCTTTTCAGTTACAATGTTAAGTAGATCACCGTAAGATGAGTCTTTTGTAGCTTTTCTTTAAGTCTAATGCTCAATGGGCCCTAATGCTCTAAAAATGTGTGGTTATGTTCTTCTGCTTTAAATTATTGTTTAACTTGCACTCCGCTGTTGTTTTTGCTGTCTTTTCAGAGTCATCTAAAAGTTTCCAATAGTTTGATTAACATTGCTTGACGACCAATTTTCCGGATGTTGAGTTTTTGGTTGAGGTTCAGGGCTTTGTCAGATTTTTTCCAGTTGCTGGTAGGTCGGAAAACCTACAGATAGTACACTCTACAGTATTTTTTTGCTAGAGGGAAGCGCATCTACGGAAGCTTAGAATGGTTCCGGTGTCTGTTGGCTACTGGTACCATTCACATAAAAAAACATTCTTTGTTCATCAACGTAGAATGCCATGTCTAGGAAGGCCAATTTTTGTTTTTTCATTGGGAACTGCCAATTCACATGACATATGCAAAATTTTTCTTAGCTTAAGCAAGTTTTTTGGGTCGTCTTTTACTGTGCAAATTATGTCACCTACATATCTCTCACAAAGTTGTAGTTTTCTATTTCGGTTATCAGTTGGTGAGTTTTAAAAGTCAAAGCATTTCCTAACATCCCCAATTTTTTCGTATTGCTTCCTACTTATACTTTGATATTTCATGTGATACCAGTTCATAAATTTTTGCACTAGACCGCCCCGCTCTTCAAAACAAAATTTATGACATATGGCGCATTTTTGTTTTGAATTTTCTGTTTCCCCCGAGCTCACCTCAGCAAAAGTTTGCCCAGTGAACAAAGTTTGCCAATTAACAGTCTTGCCAATGCAGTAAAATGAAAAGGATTAGGCTCAGTTTGTCAGCTAAAATTGCCATTGTTTTCATTTTTGACGAGATATGAAGTGATCAAACCTCTGATTATTATAAAGTTAGTGACACCCCTACTCGAATGAACGCGAACCACAAATGCGCCAAGCAATCCCGCGGCTCGGAAAAAAAAATCAATTAGGCTCCAGACCCTGACAAATTGAACTGCAGAACAACTTCAACAAAGAATTGATTATATCAAGCGTGAACTTCCGTACGAGACCCAAACTTTTCAAGAAACCCTAGCTCAAATGGTGGGATTAGATCATAGAAAAACCGTTGGTGGACACGCGGTCATTTAACTCACAAATATTTCGACAGAAGACTATTAAAGTCCTGAAGAAAATATGTTCTACAAGGCTGTCGAGATAAATCACTCCTTTCATTTGACAAAATTGTAAAAAAACACTTAACTTCTGATGATTAGTGAAGAGACGCTTCAGCAAGGTTAAAAGTGTCTCATTGCTAAGAGAGACTACTTGCTTTACTTGGAGATGTGGTTGCTCTCCCTAAAAGACGCTCTGATCTTAGCCTGACAACAAGTTGTTGTAACTTCCCAGAATGATTTTGGTTGTTACTGGATCTGAATTAAGCTTTAAGCTGTATTTCTGTTTATTCCTATCTGTTTTCCTCTTAAATCAGCAAACCACTTGTTGAAGTTGCTCAGTTAAATTACAAATTTTGTTACAAACCCAAAAATATTTGCAGCTTCTCTCCTTCTAAGTTTTGGTGTTTGTTTATTAGCTGATTTGTATGAACCCAGTCCTGACTGGAAATTAGATACAAGAAATTTTGTGCAGAATAATCTGATGGAAATAATTGAGCTTATATCGGTTGAGTTACCGTTTCCCCATTATCTTTCCCCATTATCAGTCAGCTGAAGGATGTCGTACACTTCTTCCAGCTTACTCGTGCAATTCTCACAATGAGTTCAACGAATTTAGGACAGCGTTCAACCGTCCGTCTCTTCCTTCCCCATCAGATGTTTCTGAAAACTTCCGCCATCTGTCATCATTCAACCAGTCTGATTAAAACAAATAGGGGAAGGCTAGAAAATTGTATACGCAATTCGTCTCACAACGTTCACTGTCAAAACAAAATGAATACTTTGAGATAAAAACGCATCTGGTTGCTTCCCACTTAACAAAGCAACTAAATTCTCGTGAAAAGATTTCCACAACTCCATAGAGTTTGATGAAGTAGCTTTCTTGCTGGCCAGGCAACAGTGACGTCATCTGACAAATTTCAAATTTTTCATGCGGTTAAAATCTAAAATTATTTCTTTCTCTATGTTTGACTTGTAACATTGAACTTTCAAATGATTATCTTATACCCGGACCTAACGCCAAGTCAATTTCAGTACTGGGCAAGTCTAAATCCAAGTCTTATTTCATTACTGATTCAGAACCATGATCATGTCACTTTTTACACTTGGCAGTCTAAATCCAAGTCTGGGCTGAGACTTGGCAAGTCTAATCCAAGTCTGATTTTAGACTTGGCAAGTCTAATCCAAGTCTGATTTTAGACTTGGCAAGTCTAATCCAAGTCTGATTTTAGACTTGGCAAGTCTAATCCAAGTCTGATTTTAGACTTGGCAAGTCTAATCCAAGTCTGATTTTAGACTTGGCAAGTCTAATCCAAGTCTGATTTTAGACTTGGCAAGTCTAATCCAAGTCTGATTTTAGACTTGGCAAGTCTAATCCAAGTCTGATTTTAGACTTGGCAAGTCTAATCCAAGTCTGATTTTAGACTTGGCAAGTCTAATCCAAGTCTGATTTTAGACTTGGCAAGTCTAATCCAAGTCTGATTTTAGACTTGGCAAGTCTAATCCAAGTCTGATTTTAGACTTGGCAAGTCTAATCCAAGTCTGATTTTAGACTTGGCAAGTCTAATCCAAGTCTGATTTTAGACTTGGCAAGTCTAATCCAAGTCTGATTTTAGACTTGGCAAGTCTAATCCAAGTCTGATTTTAGACTTGGCAAGTCTAATCCAGGTCTGATTTTAGACTTGGCAAGTCTAATCCAAGTCTGATTTTAGACTTGGCAAGTCTAATCCAAGTCTGATTTTAGACTTGGCAAGTCTAATCCAAGTCTGATTTTAGACTTGGCAAGTCTAATCCAAGTCTGATTTTAGACTTGGCAAGTCTAATCCAAGTCTGATTTTAGACTTGGCAAGTCTAATCCAAGTCTGATTTTAGACTTGGCAAGTCTAATCCAAGTCTGATTTTAGACTTGGCAAGTCTAATCCAAGTCTGATTTTAGACTTGGCAAGTCTAATCCAAGTCTGATTTTAGACTTGGCAAGTCTAAATCCAAATCTGATTTTAGACTTGACAATTGAAAAAACGTCAAAAATAGCCGAAAAAAACGTCAAAAATAGCCGGGGAAACGTCAAAAATAGCCGAAAAAGACGTCAAAAGTAGCCGAAAAAAACGTCTAAAATAATAGGAAACGTCGAAAATAGCCGAAAAAATCGTCAAAAATAGCCGAAAAAAAACGTCTAAAATAATGGGAAACGTCAAAAATAGCCGAAAAAATCGTCAAAAATAGCCGAAAAAAACGTCAAAAATAGCCGAAAAAAAATCGTCTAAAATAGCCGGGGAAACGTCAAAAATAGCCGAAAAAATCGTCAAAAATAGCCGAAAAAAAACGTCAAAAATAGCCGAAAAAATCGTCAAAAATAGCCGAAAAAAAACCGTCTAAAATAGCCGGGGAAACGTCAAAAATAGCCGAAAAAGACGTCCAAAATAGCCGAAAAAAACGCCTAAAAAAGCCGGGGAAACTTCAAAAATAGCCAATCGTTTTAATAATTTGTTTGCTTCAAGTGTTTAGAATAAACAATTCCCAGAGAAAATTGACTCGCAATCCTGTGATGCTGAATTAAATGAATTACTTTTTTCCTTCTCCCCTCCCATTCTACTGTACTTGTTTTGACACCAGACACTCCACCGGCCGTTTCATTCGATAAAATTCCCTCAAAACTTGTTTACTTCTGCCGAAACTGTTTTTCATACTGTTTATCCCATCTTCGGGTCAACTCTTCAAATAACAATTCGCACTGATATCTGAGAATCATCATTCGTTAAACTTCTATTTAAAGGTGGTAATAAAATAAGCTTAACAAACTACCGACAAAATGGCATTTTGTGCTGTATATCAATAATCTTAGTACAATTTGTTCAGTCTCATCTACAAAAAATTGCTCCCGTGATATCTCCCATGTATTTGAAGATCATATCTTAAAAAATCTGTTGTCCAGTTTTTAGATTATCTTGAGCATGTTCAGTTGTCAACTAGCTAAAACTTGTTAACCATTTATCTAGATTATGCCAAAGCATTTTAAAAAATACCCTCAATTGCGCTGCTTGGAAGAATTCACATCATTTGGTCTCAGATTTTTGCCGGTTATCGTATATTATTTATCAAATTTAACGCTTCGCTTAACTTAACGAATTTAGCTTATCGAAATTAATATTCAAGACGAGAGTTACCAAATAAAAATCTAAGGAGTAACAAAGTGAGGCAAAAACAAAACTAATCTAAAATTATGGTGAATTCTTCGAATCTATGGCTCCGAAACATTTTTTTTGAGTCAAGATTCAAAGTCACATAATCAAACTAAAGTTCAAAGACACCAGTAAACAGCGTTTATGCTCAAGTGGTGGGAAGATAATTATCCCTCTGTTGACTAACTGCCCCCTGAAGTTAATCCGCTAACTACAAAATTGACCAAAGATTTCCTTTTATGTCTGTTGCGTGCCCTAGTCGAGACCTGGAATTATGAAAAGACCTATTAATTGCAGGTGGAAGGGGGGGGGGGTAAATATTAAATTAAATTGCATGGTCCAGGACCCTAGTTAAAGTCTAGATTAATTCTTTTCATAGTTCCATCCAAATTCTTTTCATAAACCTTCATCCAGCCAAATTCTTTTCATATACAAACCTGTGTCCATCCAAATTCTTTTCATAAACCTTCATCCAGCCAAATTCTTTTTATATACAAACCTGTGTCCATCCAAATTCTTTTCATATACAAACCTGTGTCCATCCAAATTCTTTTCATATACAAACCTGTGTCCATCCAAATTCTTTTCATATACAAACCTGTGTCCATCCAAATTCTTTTCATAAACCATTAAATGGTGCTTTCTCGCTGTTCATGGGTACTTTTAACCTGAGTTTTGAGTACCCTGTATGTATAAATATAGCACCAAATGCACCAGAAACAAGTCTAAATAGGATGAAAAATCAGGACAATAGGTTTCGTGGATCAGATTAGGTCATACAGACCAACTCATGACCCTAGTGCGTCCTTTAAAGAAACAAATGAAAAAATTACCTGTGAAGAAGCTGCTGAAAATTATAATACAAAGCCCAACATCAAAAAAGACATATAAAACAACATCTAACAACAACACACACACACATACAAACACGCACACACAAACAAACACAGTGAAAAAATCGGGGAAAGCCCATAAGGCATCGGGAACGTTTTTGGCGACAAAAACTGGTTTTCTATACCAATTTTTTACGAACAGACATTTTTTTTGCTATACAAGCTAAACAAAAAATTGTTTTTGCACTACGACCCACACAAAAAGTGGGACTCCTACGTTGGTTTTCGTTAGCTTTCGACAACTCTAAGATCCGATTGAAGAAAAAGCGGTTTTAAAATAAAATTTTCAAATAAGCGAAAAATCCAACTAAGAGACCAACTTTTTTTCTATACAAGCTAAACCAAAAATTGTTTTTGCACTACAACCCACACAAAAAGTGGGACTCTTACGATGGTTTTCGTTAGCTTTCGACAACTCTAAGATCCGATTGAAGAAAAAGCGGTTTTAAAATAAAATTTTCAAATAAGCGAAAAATCCAACTAAGAGACCAAATTTTTTTCTATACAAGCTAAACCAAAAATTGTTTTTGCACTACAACCCACACAAAAAGTGAGACTCCTACGTTGGTTTTCGTTAGCTTTCGACAACTCTAAGATCCGATTGAAGAAAAAGCGGTTTTAAAACAAAATTTTCAAACAAGCGAAAAATCCAACTAAGAGACCAACTTTTTTTCTATACAAGCTAAACCAAAAATTGTTTTTGCACTACAACCCACACAAAAAGTGGGACTCCTACGTTGGTTTTCGTTAGCTTTCGACAACTCTAAGATCCGATTGAAGAAAAAGCGGTTTTAAAATAAAATTTTCAAATAAGCGAAAAATCCAACTAAGACACCAACTTTTTTTCTATACAAGCTAAACCAAAAATTGTTTTTGCACTACGACCCACACAAAAAGTGGGACTCCTACGTTGGTTTCCGTTAGCTTTCGACAACTCTAAGATCCGATTGAAGAAAAAGCGGTTTTAAAATAAAATTTTCAAATAAGCGAAAAATCCATCTAAGAGACCAACTTTTTTTCTATACAAGCTAAACCAAAAATTGTTTTTGCACTACAACCCACACAAAAAGTGGGACTCCTACGCTGGTTTTCGTTAGCTTTCGACAACTCTAAGATCCGATTGGAGAAAAAGCGGTTTTAAAATAAAATTTTCAAATAAGCGAAAAATCCAACTAAGAGACCAACTTTTTTTTCTATACAAGATAAACCAAAAATTGTTTTTGCACTACGACCCACACAAAAAGTGGGACTCTTACGATGGTTTTCGTTAGCTTTCGACAACTCTAAGATCCGATTGAAGAAAAAGCGGTTTTAAAATAAAATTTTCAAATAAGCGAAAAATCCAACTAAGAGAACAACTTTTTTTCTATACAAGCTAAACCAAAAATTGTTTTTGCACTACGACCCACACAAAAAGTGGGACTCCTACGTTGGTTTTCGTTAGCTTTCGACAACTCTAAGATCCGATTGAAGAAAAAGCGGTTTTAAAATAAAATTTTCAAATAAGCGAAAAATCCAACTAAGAGACCAACTTTTTTTCTATACAAGCTAAACCAAAAATTGTTTTTGCACTACAACCCACACAAAAAGTGGGACTCCTACGCTGGTTTTCGTTAGCTTTCGACAACTCTAAGATCCAATTGAAGAAAAAGCGGTTTTAAAATAAAATTTTCAAATAAGCGAAAAATCCAACTAAGAGACCAACTTTTTTTCTATACAAGATAAACCAAAAATTGTTTTTGCACTACGACCCACACAAAAAGTGGGACTCTTACGATGGTTTTCTTTAGCTTTCGACAACTCTAAGATCCGATTGAAGAAAAAGCGGTTTTAAAATAAAATTTTCAAATAAGCGAAAAATCCAACTAAGAGACCAACTTTTTTTCTATACAAGCTAAACCAAAAATTGTTTTTGCACTACGACCCACACAAAAAGTGGGACTCCTACGTTGGTTTTCGTTAGCTTTCGACAACTCTAAGATCCGATTGAAGAAAAAGCGGTTTTAAAATAAAATTTTCAAATAAGCGAAAAATCCAACTAAGAGACCAACTTTTTTTCTATACAAGCTAAACAAAAAATTGTTTTTGCACTACGACCCACACAAAAAGTGGGACTCCTACGTTGGTTTTCGTTAGCTTTCGACAACTCTAAGATCCGATTGAAGAAAAAGCGGTTTTAAAATAAAATTTTCAAATAAGCGAAAAATCCAACTAAGAGACCAACTTTTTTTCTATACAAGCTAAACCAAAAATTGTTTTTGCACTACAACCCACACAAAAAGTGGGACTCTTACGATGGTTTTCGTTAGCTTTCGACAACTCTAAGATCCGATTGAAGAAAAAGAGTTTTTAAAATAAAATTTTCAAATAAGCGAAAAATCCAACTAAGAGACCAAATTTTTTTCTATACAAGCTAAACCAAAAATTGTTTTTGCACTACGACCCACACAAAAAGTGAGACTCCTACGTTGGTTTTCATTAGCTTTCGACAACTCTAAGATCCGATTGAAGAAAAAGTGGTTTTAAAACAAAATTTTCAAACAAGCGAAAAATCCAACTAAGAGACCAACTTTTTTTCTATACAAGCTAAACCAAAAATTGTTTTTGCACTACGACCCACACAAAAAGTGGGACTCCTACGTTGGTTTTCGTTAGCTTTCGACAACTCTAAGATCCGATTGAAGAAAAAGCGGTTTTAAAACAAAATTTTCAAACAAGCGAAAAATCCAACTAAGAGACCAACTTTTTTTCTATACAAGCTAAACCAAAAATTGTTTTTGCACTACGACCCACACAAAAAGTGGGACTCCTACGTTGGTTTTCGTTAGCTTTCGACAACTCTAAGATCCGATTGAAGAAAAAGCGGTTTTAAAATAAAATTTTCAAATAAGCGAAAAATCCATCTAAGAGACCAACTTTTTTTCTATACAAGCTAAACCAAAAATTGTTTTTGCACTACAACCCACACAAAAAGTGGGACTCCTACGCTGGTTTTCGTTAGCTTTCGACAACTCTAAGATCCGATTGAAGAAAAAGCGGTTTTAAAATAAAATTTTCAAATAAGCGAAAAATCCAACTAAGAGACCAACTTTTTTTCTATACAAGCTAAACCAAAAATTGTTTTTGCACTACAACCCACACAAAAAGTGGGACTCTTACGATGGTTTTCGTTAGCTTTCGACAACTCTAAGATCCGATTGAAGAAAAAGAGTTTTTAAAATAAAATTTTCAAATAAGCGAAAAATCCAACTAAGAGACCAAATTTTTTTCTATACAAGCTAAACCAAAAATTGTTTTTGCACTACGACCCACACAAAAAGTGAGACTCCTACGTTGGTTTTCATTAGCTTTCGACAACTCTAAGATCCGATTGAAGAAAAAGCGGTTTTAAAATAAAATTTTCAAATAAGCGAAAAATCCAACTAAGAGACCAACTTTTTTTCTATACAAGCTAAACCAAAAATTGTTTTTGCACTACAACCCACACAAAAAGTGGGACTCTTACGATGGTTTTCGTTAGCTTTCGACAACTCTAAGATCCGATTGAAGAAAAAGAGTTTTTAAAATAAAATTTTCAAATAAGCGAAAAATCCAACTAAGAGACCAAATTTTTTTCTATACAAGCTAAACCAAAAATTGTTTTTGCACTACGACCCACACAAAAAGTGGGACTCCTAAGTTGCTTTCCATTAGCTTTCGACAACTCTAAGATCCGATTGAAAAAAGACTTTTAAAAAAAATTTCAAATAAGCGAAAAATCCAACTAAGAGAATAACTTTTTTTCTATCCAAGCTAAACCAAAAATTGTTTTTGCACTACAACCCACACAAAAAGTGGGACTCCTACGTTGGTTTTCGTTAGCTTTCGACAACTCTAAGATCCGATTGAAGAAAAAGCGGTTTTAAAATAAAATTTTCAAATAAGCGAAAAATCCAACTAAGAGACCAACTTTTTTTCTATACAAGCTAAACCAAAAATTATTTTTGCACTACGACCCACACAAAAAGTGGGACTCCTACGTTGGTTTCCGTTAGCTTTCGACAACTCTAAGATCCGATTGAAGAAAAAGCGGTTTTAAAATAAAATTTTCAAATAAGCGAAAAATCCAACTAAGAGACCAACTTTTTTTCTATACAAGATAAACCAAAAATTGTTTTTGCACTACGACCCACACAAAAAGTGGGACTCTTACGATGGTTTTCGTTAGCTTTCGACAACTCTAAGATCCGATTGAAGAAAAAGCGGTTTTAAAATAAAATTTTCAAATAAGCGAAAAATCCAACTAAGAGACCAACTTTTTTCTATACAAGATAAACCAAAAATTGTTTTTGCACTACGACCCACACAAAAAGTGGGACTCTTACGATTGTTTTCGTTAGCTTTCGACAACTCTAAGATCCGATTGAAGAAAAAGCGGTTTTAAAATAAAATTTTCAAATAAGCGAAAAATCCAACTAAGAGACCAACTTTTTTTCTATACAAGCTAAACCAAAAATTGTTTTTGCACTACAACCCAAACAAAAAGTGGGACTCCTACGCTGGTTTTCGTTAGCTTTCGACAACTCTAAGATCCGATTGAAGAAAAAGCGGTTTTAAAATAAAATTTTCAAATAAGCGAAAAATCCAACTAAGAGACCAACTTTTTTTCTATACAAGATAAACCAAAAATTGTTTTTGCACTACGACCCACACAAAAAGTGGGACTCTTACGATGGTTTTCGTTAGCTTTCGACAACTCTAAGATCCGATTGAAGAAAAAGCGGTTTTAAAATAAAATTTTCAAATAAGCGAAAAATCCAACTAAGAGACCAACTTTTTTTCTATACAAGCTAAACCAAAAATTGTTTTTGCACTACGACCCACACAAAAAGTGGGACTCCTACGTTGGTTTTCGTTAGCTTTCGACAACTCTAAGATCCGATTGAAGAAAAAGCGGTTTTAAAATAAAATTTTCAAATAAGCGAAAAATCCAACTAAGAGACCAACTTTTTTTCTATACAAGCTAAACCAAAAATTGTTTTTGCACTACGACCCACACAAAAAGTGGGACTCCTACGTTGGTTTTCGTTAGCTTTCGACAACTCTAAGATCCGATTGAAGAAAAAGCGGTTTTAAAATAAAATTTTCAAATAAGCGAAAAATCCAACTAAGAGACCAACTTTTTTTCTATACAAGCTAAACCAAAAATTGTTTTTGCACTACGACCCACACAAAAAGTGGGACTCCTACGTCAGGTTCGGTAAATACATGCAATAGTGAGCGGGAAACTTATTAAGAGAGATTAAAATGATGTAGGAACTGGTCGGCGAAGAGGGGTAAAATGATGTAAGATTGTGTCTGACAGGGGAGGGGGAGGGGGGGGGGGGGGGGGGGGGGGTGTGAAAATGAGAAGTTATTTTTAAGAGAGGTAAAATTATGTCAGAACTGGGCTGTCAAGGGGGGAAATTATGTAGGAGTGATGGGGTAATTTGTTCAGTGGGTTGGGGGAGGGGGGAATAAATTGTGTCGAATTGTGCTGCCAAGGGGAGTAAAATGATGTAAGAATGAGAGTATATTTGTTTGTAAAGCGCCATTTGTGTTCCCTTTTATTGAATTTAAATTTGTACAGAAAAATTAGGCATATTTTCAGCGACATATTATAACGAATTTCGACGGTTTTTTTCTATGTCTTTGATGTACCGAATCCATCAAATAAGCGAAAAATCAAACTAAGAGACCAACTTTTTTTCTATACAAGCTTAACCAAAAATTGTTTTTGCACTACGACCCACACAAAAAGTGGGACTCCTACGTTGGTTTTCGTTAGCTTTCGACAACTCTAAGATCCGATTGAAAAAAAAAGACGTTTTAAAATAAAATTTTCAAATAAGCGAAAAATCCAACTAAGAGACTAACTTTTTTTCTATACAAGCTAAACCAAAAATTGTTTTTGCACTACGACCCACACAAAAGGTGGGACTCCTACAACGGTTTTCGTTAGCTTTCGACAACTCTAAGATCCGACTGAAGAAAAAGCGGTTTTAAAATAAAATTTTCAAATAAGCGAAAAATCCAACTAAGAGACCAACTTTTTTTCTATACAAGCTAAACCAAAAATTGTTTTTGCACTACGATTCACACAAAAAGTAGGACTCCTACGTTGGTTTTCGTTAGCTTTCGACAACTCTAAGATCCGATTGAAGAAAAAGCGGTTTTAAAATAAAATTTTCAAATAAGCGAAAAATCCAACTAAGAGACCAACTTTTTTTCTATACAAGCTAAACCAAAAATTGTTTTTGCACTACGATCCATATAAAAAGTGGGACTCCTAAGTTGCTTTCCATTAGCTTTCGACAACTCTAAGATCCGATTGAAAAAAGACTTTTAAAAAAAATTTCAAATAAGCGAAAAATCCAACTAAGAGAATAACTTTTTTTCTATCCAAGCTAAACCAAAAATTGTTTTTGCACTACAACCCACACAAAAAGTGGGACTCCTACGTTGGT
>NC_134472.1:67329385-67660888 GCF_964194025.1 Convolutriloba macropyga
CATGGCAAACAAATTGATTTAAATGTTGGCCCCTACAAGGTATGAATTCTAGGATCGTCCGCGAGAGTCATATTATTGATGATCAACGTGAAACTTTTTTTGTTACTGGATCAAACAAAAACTAATTTTTTGAAATTTGTACGATCTCTACTTTAATTACAGTTCAAAGAGCTTCTCTCAGAACTGCTTGCTATATAAAATGCGGAGTCAGGGCTTTAAATAAACCGACCAAAGAAGTGTCTAATTGTTTAGGAAATGGATAAGGCTTAAAGCATCTGCCTGAATTGTACAGTTTTCAAAAACTTTTATTTCAGCTCTCAAAAAGAACACTAATAGTGGGATGCCAACCTTAATTTATTGAACATCAAGGTTGCCCAGTATTTGAAAACGCTTGTTAAGAAAAAATAGCACTTCTTCAGAGAATTTCTTCACGCTCCTTGGAAACAATAGGAAAATTGGAGAAAGATTTGAATGTTTGCTTGAAGAAATTTCTAAAACGGTCGGAATTCACAAAAAAACACTTTGTGACCAAGCTTGAAAACAATTCAATGGACAAATCTAAAACCAGATTTTAGAATCACCAGATCATCCATAGTCATCGCTTGATATTTATAGAAGTAATTGCTGAACGAATTTTGACACACGCAGAGTATTCAAAGGAACTTAAGAATTCAGTTAAATCAAAGTTACACTTGAAATACTTCTTTAATAATTGGGATATTAAATATGCTCATCAATAGCAATTGTCAACGGTATGGTCGACGTAATACAAAAATTAGAAGTATGTAATCGGCTTACTCGCAATATATCTAAAAATATCATTTGAAACAGAAGATGACTATAAGACCACTTTCAAAAAGCATATTCATTTGGAGAATGTTAAAATTTTTTATAAGGGTCGACTCAAAAATTCGGAAACTATAATTCTGTTTACGATGAAAGTATCGCTGATCACTAATTTGTCAGCTTTCTTCTTGTTCTGAGTAACTAAATAGCACAGAATTGAAAATGATCAATTTTAGTTCCAGCATTTTGAAAACCCATTAGTATTTTTAAGTTATATGAACATCCCAGATATGAAAAAAAAACAAATGATGCCTCAATCAAATCAGATGCAGACTACAAAAATTACGGCGAGATGGCCACCTGCAACTATTCTTGGGACAACCCATTAATCACCTCATCTGTACTTAGTATAAACAAAAAAGATTTCGTAAAGTTTCATCACCCTGTTTTTGCCAAAAGAAGGAATCTTTGAGGTCAGTGATTAGAGGTTCAATATCAAGCGGCTTCAAGAGTTGATAAGTTGGGCTCACACCATTACGAGAGCTTTTTCTGTAGAGACAATATCAAATCTTTTTTGGGCGGGTTAAATTTACAAAGCAGCAATAACATAAACAAAGCTACATTTCTATTGGTTTCAAGGACTGCATGTCAGACAGTTTGGCGTTAAACAGGTATTAGGTATCTTAGAAAAACTTATAAACACAGCTTGAAATGAATTTCTTTTAAAGACTATAATTATTCTTTCTGTTACTGCCCTAGGTTCGTTACGCAAGCATCAGAATGGCAAAGCGACCAAGTCAAGCAATAAAATGAAGAGTCGTGCAACATGTCTGAGAGAACTTCAGATAAAAAGGTTTACGGTGACAGGTTTCCTCTGAACTATTACTACCTTTCAAAAGACTGCCTCTATCCATCAAATTCAAACGCAGCAGAAAAATCAGAGTCAGGCCATAGTATTAGCGATGTTTTAGACTCTATAATCACATTGGCAGGTTGCACTAGTTCAGAAAGGTTTCGTTTATTTCTCGATTCAGAAAGGTTTTGTTTATTTCTGTTTATTTTCCGAAAGGTCAATCTGCTGCTATATTAGCAAAAAACTCTATGGATCGTGCCTATTTGCATCATTGGCATTTCTGCCGTTATTTTTAGTAAAATAAGCAACCTTTATCTCCTTGAGACAAGAAAATTACTTGAATGCAATACAATTTTCCGAAAAGTGACAAACATACAAGTTTAGATTAATATACTTAAAAAGTGACGTGGAACAAAACCTCGGGCCTGTTTTGGGGTATGATCAGTTTGTGCATTTTGTGTTACGAGGAACTTAAATATGATTTTTAAGCTCATAAATGCGCTAAGAACAATAAAACAGACACAAAATAAACATATGCAGTTCATTTAATTTTCTCATACCGCAAAATTTGAAGTAATAAAAAAAACCAAAATGCCAAACGGGAATATTCTTCAGTGGAGATCATCATAAACGGATAACAAATAATGTTTAGAAAAGATCGCAAATTGAAGCAAAAAAAACGTAGAACGTTTGCCAATATTGTGCCAAAAAAATCAAGTTGCCAATTTGAGACAGGAAATCAGGGCCACCGTATCAAATTTATCTGAGACAATTTGCTCGAAAGTTACAAACGACCTGGCATAACATGCAAAAGAAGCCTAATTGAAAATGTCGAACGCTCTTCTTAAAAACAATTGAAGTAAACCTTCCTTGATTTTTTGGGAAGCAACCTCTATTCAACTGTTGTAGAATAGATTTGATTAATTTCGATGCATGATTCTTGCCATGAAAAAATAACAAGAAAATGAGAAAAACAGCCTTAAATGGCCTAAATTTCGTTTCATCCAATAATAAGCTGAACAATCGGTCAAAAATGCAGATAGATTGTATCATAATTGATGTCGATAAAATGGATTAATTTTTTTTCAATCTTTTATATAAACAACTGATCCATTCGGATCTCAGCCGTCTAAAAACCACTACAGAGAGGAATTTGTAACAACAAAAATTGTTATGCAATGAAATGCTGGCATTTTTTGGCTTATTGAAAATTGCTTAAACTGTCTTTTTCGTGTTGTAGGTAAACTTCAAGTTCTTTTTAGCAACATAACTCTAACAATTGAGCTGCAATCTACCAATGGAGATAAAGTTCACTTAGACAAAGCAATTTTGAAGCATTTGAGAAAAAATTGGTGTCAGAGAGCAAACTTGAATTTTTTAGGAGATACGGCACTGAGAAGAAATGTCTCAAATGCCTGAATCTACAAAAATTACATGCAATAAAAGGAAATCTGTAACCAACATAAGAGAATCCTTACAGGTCACCAACAGAATTAAAACTCTTTTGAGAAATGGATTATAAACAACAATTAACTAGCATTACTTCTAAATTTTGCATTGATTTTGTTTTTGAAAATCAGATCGCTAGAAAAACATCTGCATTTACTATTTAGACACCTGACCGATTTCTTTTGGCTCTCCCAAGCTTTGAATAGTGTTGTATGTCTTCTGCGATACGGAAGTTGAATCCAATGAAAACTTTGGGTTCAAGACAAACAAGCCTGTTGTTGGGGCATGACAGGATTTTTAAATTTTGAATACGAGGAACCAAAATGTGAAGTTTTTGCTCATAAATGGGCATAGCCTAACAAAACAAAACGATTTAACGATTTTTTCATAAGGAGTCTGTGTTTGTTGCGATTTTGACAGATGATGTGAACAAATATCCGAATTGTTCTGTTTTGTATGAATGATGGAGAACGAACAACGCATCAGTTTGTCATCAATTATGATATAGTACATATGAGTTTTTCACAGATTTAAAACAGAGCAAAAACCAAAGCAAAAAATAACGCAGGACGTGCTGCAAATTTTATAACAAAGGTTATGCAAACAAACCTATTAGAAAATATTGAATAATCACATCAAAAACAATTGATGGAAAATGTCCTCTAAAAGTGGAAGCATGAAACATTTTTACAATTTTGAAGCATGAATACTGAAAAAAAAGTTAAACAGACAGCTTTAAATTGGCTAAATTTAATTTTTTATAGCAAAACAAAGCTTAATAATGAAATGCGTGCAGAATATACCATACCTCATGTTGAACTGATGTGTTTTTCGTTTTTGATTTTTATATGAATATGAAAAATTGGGATCTCTGCTGACATCATTTTTCAAAAAACAGCAACCATTTGTGACTACTAACAAACAAAGTTGTTTTGCAATCAAATTCTGGCAATTTTTGGCTGCTAAAAAATGCATCTAATGTATTTTTGCAGGAAAAAATAAACTTTATTTTCCTTTCAACAAAATAGCTCTTGTTGGAGCAGCATTCACCAAAAAACAGATAAGTTCACCTGGAAAAAAATTGAATGGATTGGAAAGCAAATGATGCCACATCGGAAACTTTAAGTTCTCAGTAGATAGAGTATTGTGAACGATTAATTCAGTTGCATGAAACTTCAATAAAATGCAAAAGACAAAGGGAAACAAATGTCTAACAGTATTACAGTTTTTGTTGAGGAATTGATTGTATACAACAATTAATTAGCAGTTTTTCTAAATTTTTTGGTTGTCACTTGGGCAAATACATCAGTAGAAAGATCGCAAACCAAGTCAAAAAACAAAACAACAAATGAATCTTTACCAACTTTAAACCAAATGTGATGCAAAAAACTATTAAAAATGTTGAACACTCTTCTAAACAACAATTGATGATTTTTTTTTGAAAATTTGGAAAGCAACCTAGATTAAGCTGTTTTAGAATGCATTTTATCAGGAGGAAGAATTTTATGAGGAAAACAGCTTTAAATGACCTGCGTTTATTTTCATCCAATGCAAAAAGTAAGCTGAAAAATCTGTCAAAAATACATATAGTCGATATCATAACTGATATCGGAGTGATGGGTTAAATATGTTCAATCTTCCTTAGAACACTGGTGAATGGTATAATCTGCGGTCTAAAAAATCGCAACAATGGTTGTTCTTAACACAAAACTGTTATGTAACGAAAAACTGGCAATTTTTGGCTTCTCAGAAATTGCATATATTGTATTATCCTGTTGCAGGTGAACTTCAAATGCTTTTCAACGACTTAACTCTAAAATCTGAGCGCCATGCACCAAGGGTGATATAGTTCAGTTGGAACACGAATTGTGGAAAAGTTTGAAAACCAAATGATGCGACAACAGAAACTTGACATTTTTAGGTGACACAATACTGAGACAAATTAGTGCAATTATCTTAAAATTCAAACAATTGAAAAAAATGGAAATTTATAATCAACATGAAAGATTACTTACACGCCTCTGACAGAATAATAGCTTTTTTGAGGAATTGATTTTAGACAACAATTAACTCTCAGTATTTCCAATTTTTTCATATATAATCTTGGGCAACAGCATTGGTGCGAAAACTTCTCCTTTTAAACTTGAGACACGTCTGATAACTATTAGTTTTGCAGAACATAGATTTATGCCAAATACTTTTGGCAATACGGATATTGAAGTCAATGATTATTTTGAAAATTTTACGAATATGCGTAGTTCCTCTCCTGCCAAATAAATAACAGATTGTGCTTAATAATCATCATTTTACTTACATGTCCATCAAAAATTAGCGTCGAGATGTTTTGTCAGTTGAAAGCTGCAAATGATGAGCAAACGCAAGAAAAGTGTCCGCCACAATTTATTTTTAACCGAAGACCTTTATCAGTCCCTGAAGCATTTCCAAAGTTATTGTTCAAAAGCATAACAAAATGAGGCACGAATTGATCTGAATTAATAAAAAATTTTCGAATAGCAATTACTTTCTCCAGTTAAAAGAATCAGTTCAAGGATAACAAATGGTTTATGCGGCTTTCTTGGACTTATCAAAGTCATTTGATTCTATTTCGCAGTCGAAGCTTCTATAAAAAATTGAGGGAGTGTGTTTAACACCATCGCCAAAATTCTTAATTGATAGATATTTGAATACTAGGTGTCAAAGAATTCGAATTACTGATGTATATACTATTACTGATGTTACCGAGTTGAACCCGGCCTAACTGAGGTAACTGTTCATGAAACGTAACTTTTTTCCACGCTAACTATTAAAAAAGCTCATTGAATCCAAAATACATTTCTTATATCTGATCGAAGCCGAATTTCTAAAGTTTCAAATGATCTGAAAATCAACAAAGCCGTCTCTTATTGAAAAGAGACTTAACGTACTCTCACTTTAGTGTGTTAATAAATAAATCACCAACAAGCAGCCGGCATTTAGAATTGGTTTGACAATGAAGATGGTTGACATCCAATTGTCCCGCGCCTCTGTTAAATGTTTTCACTTATCCTTTCTTGCTTTAAAATTTGCTGCAAATTGATATTGAGTTCTTTCTCCATTTTCATAGTAAGATTGACACTTTCACGACCCACTTGTTACCGGGTGCTTTATGATAAGACCTAATGTTACCTGATGATAAGGCGTGCACAACAAATTCCGACAATTCAACGCTGTCAGATGCACTAATAATCATTCTGCAAGGCCCTGTTCTGTCTCTTTGGCACTTTCTCATGCCAATTACTTTGGACTGATAATTCATTTCTTACATAATGTCGCAGGACATTTTTCACAGATCTGTTAACAAAAATTACGGACCAATTTTCAGGATATATGTTTTTCTTTCAAATTTCTTGATTGCCTTGTACGGAGCGCTCTAATTTAAATTAGTTTCGCCTAGTTGTTGCAGTGGTTAATTGTTTTCAATTGGAAAGATACCGACAATCCGCAATATTCGTTTACATGCTGTCCAAAAAGCCACTCCAGCTATTGATGTTTATTGATCGAACTGATTCAATGTCTGAAGGTCTGCCCAAAATAGGCGGAATTAATTCCACTACATTTAACTTAACGTAAACCTTGGATTTGAAATTCCGTTCAAAAGAGTGCCGGAAACTATGATCTTCAATTTTCTGGTTGATTAAACAATCATAAAAAAGCAAATTTTTTTGTTCTTTTGCTTTAAACTAAAACCGCTCCGATACAGTAGAAAGCTACTTGCTTCTCTACTTTTCTTGCGCCTTCTGTGTCTGTTTCCTGTTAATTTTAAAACCCCTTGTTTTTTCTGCAATTGAGAGCAATTTTTTTCACAGTTTTGTTAGTAATTTGCTAACCCAGTTTTGTTAGTAACTTGTTGCTAACCGAGTTGCTAACACAGTTTTGTTAGCAACTTGGGCAGACCTTGCGGGCCAATTCCTTGAATTAGTGTTTTTCTTTCAAATTTCCTGAATGACTTGTAAACCATCATGAAAACCTTGTTAACTGTTGGTGCATTGGATCAGTATGAATACAGCCCCTCGATTAATAACTCACTATTATGGCACACCTGGTGAGCGTCGTTTGACATGGTTTCAAGTGTGTTCCTTACTGTACATATTATGCTGTCAACTTATCTCTTAAAACTTATGTGCTTGATATGGGCCTCATTTCACATCAGATTAGATCTTACAATTTTTAAATATCTCTCTGCTTTTATGTTGATACCATACTTGAAACCATATTTTGTATATCTCAAGCTTCACGGCGTCAATCCTGAAAACAAATGCTTTCTTTTAATTGCAGCATTTTTCGTCAGTGTTGCCCCTCATGCCTTTAACAAAATCAATTCCAAAGTTTTCCAAATACATATTTATAACGTATAATTATAGCTAATAACTTAAACAAAAGCTTCATTTTTTCAAATTCAGGATCATCGTCGCTTGATTAAAATGGCCTGAGAGCATTGTCAAGGGCCTCAGAGACTTTTACGTCTGTTTATAGGTTCACAACGATAAGTTTTGTAATTTGTTGTTCACATTCTCGTATCGAGTTCCCTAGCATATTTTAAAACTCTGACTTTGATTTTTCGATGTTATTACCAAAAATTTTGTCAAAAAAGCGTTGTTAAAATTTTTTCCAAATGTAATAACAACCCCGGATCCGATGCACCGGTATATTCTATTTATGCACCTTTACCAATCTGTACCGACACTCAGGTTGCGCCCCGTTATATCCTGGTTTGTCAAAAGTATTTCCCGTTATTCGATCCTGTTTCAACACGTTTGACAAGTATTTTATCTCCTTTTCAATATTTAGCAAAACTGTATCAGAACAGTTTTCTTCTTCTGAAACTTTTTAACAGCTGAGGCTCAAATTTGGTTTTTCTTTCTTCACTATATAAAAATCACTCACTTTATCATATGGTACCGTCAAGGGATTTCTGTTTGATCGACCAAAAATTGAACCTCGAACGACCAAAATCTCTTCTAAATTGTTCAAATGCAATTTCGCCGCCTGATCCGTATCTTAGAATATTTCCACTGACGTGCCGTTCTTGCATCCTAAAAAGCTTATAGGGCTGAGCCATTAACCCAAATCCTTTAAAAAAAATTCTGGTGTGTTTTCATCATTGAAACAAATTTTTTTCAAATGTTTCCGTTGCTTCTAAAACCCTTTGTATGTTCTTTGAGTAAGGACACTTTTTCACAACTTTGTTAACAAAACTTACGGTCTTTTGTTTCTAAAGCCCTTTGTTTGTTGTTTAAGATAGAGTTGTTTTTCTCAGTTTTGTAAACAAATATTCTGGACCAATTTTCTGGATATATGTTTTTCTTTCAAATTTCCTGGTTGACCTGTAAAGCATCTTGAAATTTTGTCAAATGTAGGTGCATCAGATCAGTCTGCATATTGTACCTTCCATAATGTATTTCTTGTGCTCGGTTGCAGCGCAACTCCGACATTTTATATCAGTTCCTGTATCAGTTGATTAGCTTACAATTTAAAGGTCACTCTTCTCTCCTTCTCAAAAAATTCCCACTTAGGTCAAGAAAAACAAGATCACGACCTTTTTCAGATGTTTTAAGGGTGAACGCACTATCATGATACGGCTGCTTAGCCACAAAGGACATAGTTTCAAGTGTTTTCTTTACTGTGCATATTTTGTTGTCAACACATCTCTCAAAACGTGTCCGCTTGATGTAGCCCTCGTTTCTCAACAACTGCAGCTTCATGCTGGACCTTGAAATTTTTAAATATCTCTTTGTTTGTCCTTTGATACTATGCTTGAAATTATATTTGCAAATTCCACGGCGCCACACTTATAAACACGTTGATTCCTGCAATTGCAAAATTTTCCGACGGGTTTTGTGCCTTTAACCGGATCAAAACCAAAGTTTTTCTCGGTTAGTTCCTTCTCAAAGGACTTCATCTATATATTGGTTTAATCAACTCATATAGATGCCTCCATTTCCAGTCCATTTTTTGTGATACTATTTTTTGTTACCTTCAAAACGCACAATTGTAACTGCTAACTTCAGCAAAAGGCTCATTATATTTTTCAATTTTATGAGCATCTTCGCTTGAATGAAAAGACCTTGGAGCAATGTCAATGGCCTCAGAGACTTGTTCGTTTATGTATAGGCTTATAACGTTGGGTGATAATATTTTTGGTCACCCTCTGATCTCAAGGTTCGTAGCACTTCTTACATCTCAGACTCCGAATTTTCGATGTTATCACCAGGACCTTGTCAAAAAGCATTATTAAAAATATTCAAAACATCAAACTTTCAACATATTCAAAAGAACCTCCGATTCGATAACCCAGTATTTTCATTTTATGCGCCTTAACCAATCTGTACAGCCACTTCAGTTGCTCCACTTTTTGGTCTTGGTTTGTCAAATGCATTTCCCATTATTCTTTCTTGTTTCAAAACGTCTGGCATAATAGTTTATCTCCTTTTCAATTTTAAGCAATATTTTTATCATAACATTTTTTTATCTGAAAATTTTTTAAGCACTAGGGTCCTTGTTCAAATTTTACTCCTATGTATTTTTTCTATAGAAAAATCAGCCATTTTGTCAAACGGTACCGCAAATAAATTTCTGTTTGATCGACCAAAAACAAACCTCGGGAGACCAGAGTCTGTTCTAAAATGTGTATATGACGAAAACTTTTTTAAAAAAGATCAGGAATGTTATCCTTATCAAAACAAGATTTTTTATTAAAAATTCTGTTTTTAAATGTCAAATGTCTCTTTCCATTGCTTCAAAAACCCTTTGTATGTTCTTTGAGTGAGGACATTTTTTCACAACTTTCTTAACAAAAATTAGGGACCAACTTTCGGGATATATGTTTTTCTTCCAAATTTCTTGGTTGCCCTGTTTTGAGCGCTCTAATTTAAATTCGTTTCGCCTAGTTGTTGCAGTGGTTAATTGTTTTCAATTGGAAAGATACCGACAATCCGCAATATTTGTTTACATGCTGTCCAAAAAGCCACTCCAGCTATTGATGTTTATTGATCGAACTAATTCAATGTCTGAAGGTCTGCCCAAAATAGGCAGAATTAATTCCAATACATTTAACTTAACGTAAACCTTGGATTTGAAAATCCGTTCAAAAGAGTGCCGGAAACTATGATCTTCAATTTTCTGGTTGATTAAACAATCATAAAAAAGCAAATTTTTTTGTTCTTTTGCTTTAAACTAAAACCGCTCCGATACAGTAGAAAGCTACTTGCTTCTCTACTTTTCTTGCGCCTTCTGTGTCTGTTTCCTGTTAATTTTAAAACCCGTTGTTTTTTCTGCAATTGAGAGCAATTTTTTTCACAGTTTTGTTAGTAACCTGCTAACCCAGTTTTGTTAGTAACTTGTTGCTAACCAAGTTGCTAACACAGTTGTGTTAGCAACTTGGGCAGACCTTGCGGGCCAATTGCTTGAATTAGTGTTTTTCTTTCAAATTTCCTGAATGACTTGTAAACCATCATGAAAACTTTGTTAACTGTTGGTGCATTGGATCAGTATGAATACAGCCCCTCGATTAATAACTCACTATTATGGCACAGCTGGTGAGCGTCGTTTGACATGGTTTCAAGTGTGTTCCTTACTGTACATATTATGTTGTCAACTTATCTCTTAAAACTTATCTGCTTGATATAGGCCTCATTTCACATCAGATTAGATCTTACAATTTTTAAATATCTCTCTGCTTTTATGTTGATACCATACGTGAAACCATATTTTGTATATCTCAAGCTTCACGGGTCAATCTTGAAAACAAATGCTTTCTTTTCATTGCAGCATTTTTCGTCAGTGTTGTCCCTCATGCCTTTAACTGAATCAATTCCAAAGATTTCCAAATACATATTTGTATTTACTCTAAAACGTATAATTATAACTAATAACTTAAACAAAAGCTTCATTTTTTTTCAAATTCAGGATCATTGTCGCTTGATTAATATGGCCTGAGAGCATTGTCAAGGGCCTCAGAGACTGGTACGTCTGTTTATAGGTTCACAACGATAAGTTTTGTAATTTGTTGTTCACCTTCTCGTATCGGGTTCCCTAGCATATTTTAAAACTCTGACTGTGATTTTTCAATGTTATTACCAAAAATTTTGTCAAAAAAGCGTTGTTAAAATTTTTTCAAAATGTAATAACAACCCCCGATCCGATGCACCGGTATATTCTATTTATGCACCTTTACCAATCTGTACCGACACTCAGGTTGCGCCCCGTTATATCCTGGTTTGTCAAAAGTATTTCCCGTTATTCGATCCTGTTTCAACACGTTTGATAAGTATTTTATCTCCTTTTCAACATTTAGCAAAACGGTATCAGAACAGTTTTCTTCTTCTGAAACTTTTTAACAGCTGAGGCTCAAATTTGGTTTTTCTTTCTTCACTATATAAAAATCACTCACTTTGTCATATGGTACCGTCGAGGGATTTCTGTTTGATCGACCAAAAATTGGACCTCGAACGACCGAAATCTCTTCTAAATTGTTCAAATGCAATTTCGCCGCCTGATCCGTATCTTAGAATATTTCCACTGATGTGCCCTTCTTGCATCCTAAAAAGCTTATAGGGCTGAGCCATTAACCCAAATCCTTTAAAAAAAATTCTGGTGTGTTATCATCATTGAAACAAACTTCTTTCAAATGTTTCCGTTGCTTCTAGATGTAACTTTGACTTTTTTTCTTTTGCTTTAAACTAAAACCGCTCCGATACTGTAGAAAACTATTTGTTTCTCTACTTTTCTTGCGCTTTCTTGTGTCTGTTTCCCGCTAATTCTAAGACCCATTGTTTTTTCTGCAATTGAGGGCAATTTTTTTACAGTTTGGTTAGCAGCTTGCTAACGCAGTTTTGCTAGCAACTGGCTGCTAACCAAGTTGCTAACAAAGTTGTGTTAGCAACTTGGGCAGACCTTGCGGGCCAATTCCTTGAATTAGTGTTTTTCTTCCAAATTTCCGGAATGACTTGTAAACCATCATGAAAACCTTGTTAACTGTTAATGCATTGGATCAGTACGAATACCGCCCCTCGATTAAAAACTCTCTATTATGGTACAACTGGTGAGCGTTGTTTGACATGGTTTTGTATGTGTTTTTTACTGTGTATATTATGTTGTCAACATAACTCTTAAAACTTATCCGCTTGATATAGGCCTCCTTTGACATCATAATAGACCTTAACATTTTTAAATATCTCCTTGTTTTTTGTTGATACCATGTGTGAAACCATATTTTATAAATCTCAAACTCCAGGGCGTCATTCCTGAAAACAAATGCTTTCTTGTAATTTCTGCATTTTCTGTCACTGTTGTCCCTCATGCCTTTAACTGGATCAATACCAAAGTTTTCCTCTTTTAGTTCCTCCTCGAAGGAGACTTATCCATATATTGGCTGAATAAACTTATAAATATGTCTTCATTTCCAGCCAGTTTTTGACATAATAATTTTTGTTTACTCTAAAACGTATAATTAAAACTGATAACTTAAGCAGAAGCTTCCTTTTTTCAAATTCAGGAGCCTCGTTTCTTGAATAAAATGGCCTGAGAGCAATGTCAAGGGCCTCAGAGTATGGTACGTCTGTCTATAGGTTCATAACGTCAAATGTTGCAATTTGTTGTTCACCTTCTCATCTCGGGTTCCCTAGCAGCTTTTAAAAAAACTCTAAGTTTGATTTTTTGATTTTATTACAAAGAATTTTGTCAAAAAAGCGTAGTTAAAATTTTTTGAAAATGTATTAACAACCCCCGATCCGATGTACCGGTATATTCTATTTATGCACTTTTACCAATCTGTACCGACACTCAGGTTGCGCGCCGTTCTGTCCTGGTGTGTCAAATGTATTTCCCTTTATTCGTTCTTGTTTCAACACGTTTAATAAGTATTTATCTCCTTTTTAGTATTTGGCAAAACTGTATCAGGACAGTTTTCTTCTTCTGAAATTTTTTAACAGCTAAGGCTCGGATTGGGGGTTTTCCTTTCTTCACTATATAAAAATCACTCACTTTGTCATATGGTACCGTCAAGGGATTTCTGTTTGATCGACCATAAATTGGACCTCGAACGACCGAAATCTCTTCTAAATTGTTCAAATGCCATTTTGCCGCCTGATCTGTATCTTAGAAAATTTCCACTGATGTGCTGTTCTCGCATCCCAGATCAGTATAAGACTGAGCCATTGACCCAAATCTTTTAAAAAAATAAACTGGAATGTTATCATCATTGAAACAGATCTTTTAAAAAAGTTTTCAATTCTTACATATCAAATGTTTGTTTCTGTTGATTCTAAAGCTCTTTGTTTGTTCTTTAATTGAGAGTTGTTTTTCACAGTTTTATAAACAAAAATTCTGGACCAATTTTCAGGATATATTTTTTTTCTACCAATTTTTGGATTGACCTGTAAAGCATCATGAAAATTTTGTCAACTGTTGGTTCACTGGATCAGTCTGAATTTTGTCCCTTCCATAATATACTTTTTGTGTTTGGTTGCAGTGCAACTTCGATTTTTTTGAAAAATATTTCCTGTATCAGTTGGTTACCTTACCATTTAAAGGTCACTTTTCTCTCCTTCTCAAAATTCACACTTAAGTCAATAAAAGCAAGATCACCACCCTTGTCAGATTCAAGGGTGAACGCACTATTATGATGTAGCTGGTTAGCCAAGTTTGACATCGTTTCAAGTGTTTTCTTTACTGTGCTTACTTTTTTGTCAAGCTATCTCTCAAAACGTGTCCGCTTGATATAAGCGTCTTTTCACAATGACTGTAGCATCATGCTAGACATTAAAATTAATAAATGTTTCTTTGTTTGTGCTTTGATAATTTGCGTCAGATTATATTTGTAAATCTCAAACTCCACGGCGCCACTCTAATGAACACGTTATTTCTTGCAATTGCAGAATTTTCAGGTCAGTGTTCACCTTCTTGCCTTTAATTGGATTAAAATCAAAGTTTTCCTCGTTTAGTTCCTCCTCAAACGACTTCATCCATATGTTGGTTTTATCAACTCATAAAGTTGCCTACATTTCCAGTTCATTTTTTTTACTATTTTCTGTTACATTTAAACGCACAATTATAACTGCTAACTTCAGCAAAAGCCTCATTTTTTTTCAATTGTATGAGCATCGTCGCTTGAATGAAAAGGCCTCAGAGCGAAGTCAATGGCCTCCTCAGAGACTTGTACATTTATGTATAGGCTCAAAACGACAGATGATAATTTTTTTGTCACCCTCTAATCTCAAGGTCCCTAGCACTTCTTAAATCTCGGACTTTGAATATTTGATGTTATCATCAAAAACTTTGTCAAAAAAATTATTAAAATAAATCGAAATAACATCCAATTTGATGCACCGGTGTATTCAATTTATGCAACTTTACCAATCTGTACAGTCAGTTAAGTTGCTCCCCTTTTTGTTCCTGGTTTGTCAAATGTATTTCCCATTATTCGTTCTTGTTTTAAGGCGTCTAGCAAAACAGTTTATCACCTTTTCAATTTTAAGCAATATTGTATCACAACATTTTTCATCATCTGAAATGTTTTTACCCACTAGGGTCCTCGATTAATTTTCCTCCTGCGTATTTTTTTAATACAATAATTACTAGTTTTGCCAACTGGTACCGCCAATAGATTTCTGTTTGATCGACCGCAAAATAGACTTCGAGAGACCGGAGTGTGTTCTAAAATGTTCAAATGTCATTTCGCTGCCTGATCTATATCATAGAAACTTTCACTGACGTGCCGTTTTCGTGCCCGAAGGCATTATAAGGCTGAGCCAATGACGAAAACTTTTTTAAAAAAGATCAGGAATGTTATCCTTATCAAAACAAGATTTTTTATTAAAAATTCTGTTTTTAAATATCAAATGTCTATTTCCGTTGCTTTTAAAACCCTTTGTATGTTCTTTAAGTGAGGTCAATTTTTCACAGTTTTGTTAACAAAAATTACGGACCTATTTTCGGGATATATGCTTTTCTTTCAAATTTCTCTATTGACGTGTATATTATCATAAAAACTCTCCAAACTGTTGGTGCATCGGATCAGTGCGATTACGGTCGCTTCCACAATGTATTTTGTGTGTTTGCTTGAAGCGTGCCTTCGATGATTTAAATTGACTTTTGTATCAGTCAGTACATCTCATTTTTTACCAGTTTTTTCTCTCCTTCTCAAAACTCGCACCCATGTTAGATGTTTAAAGGGTGAATTCGATATTATCATACAGCTGGTTATCCACGGTTGACATGGTTTCATGTGTGTTCCTTAGTGTGCGTGTTATATCGTCACAACTTTTCTCCTAACGTATCCGCTTGATTAGGGCCTCATTTAACAATGACTGCAGCACACTCTTAGGTCTTACTTTTTAATATATGTCTTTGCTTATATTTTGATACTTTACGTAAAACTGTTTTAGTGTTAAAAGTCAAATTCCGCGGAGCCAATCTAAGAAACGCAACTTTTTTTTGAAATTTCCGTCAGTGTTGACCCTCTTGCCTTTTACTGGATTAATACCAAAATTTTGGTCATTTAACAAAAATCAAAACCAAATGCTCGGTGGACTTCATCCATATGTTGGCTTAATCAAATTCGTATATTTGTATATTTTTGTTTGGGTACCAAGCATGCTATGCACCCCCCTCACCTAATTGCAGAGCACGTGCTATATCATAGTAACTCATTATGTAAAACTATGGCACGTGCGTCTGGGGGTGCCAATAATTGGCGACCACTAAGCTGGGGGATGCACAAACGCGAAAAAAAACCCATTCCTTTAAAATTTCTCCATTTCTATTTCACGATATCATTTTTTGTTACCTTCAAAGTGCATTTTTTTACTGCTATTGCCAACAAAAGCTTCAAATTGTTTTTTTATCACAAGTACATCTTCGTTTGGATAAAAAAGACTAAGAGCAATGTCAATGTCCTAAGATACTTGTATATCAGTGTAGAAACTGTTAACAGCAAAAAGTACTATTCGTTCGTCAAAATGTATTCGCACTCATGTCAGGAAAAACGAGATCACTAATTTTGTCAGATGTTTAAAGGGTGAATTCAATATTATCATACAGCTGGTTAGCCACGGTTGACATGGTTTCATGTGTGTTCCTTAGTGTGCGCGTTATATCGTCAAAACATCTCTAAAAACGTATCCGCTTGATTTCGAACCCATTTTCCAATGACTGCAGCACCATGCTAAATCTTACTTTTTAATAAACATCTTTGCTCTTAGTTTGATACTTTACGTGAGACCGTTGTTTTGTTATAAGTCAAACCCCGCGGAGTCACTCTAAGAAACACAACTTTTTTGCAATTTTCGTCAGTGTTGTCCCTCTTGCCTTTTACTGGATCAATATTAAAAATTTGGTCGTTTAGTTATCCTCGATGGACTTCATCCACACTTCAATCATTTTTGTTACCTTCAAAGTGCATTTTTTTTACTGCTATTGCCAACAAAAGCTTCAATTTGTTTTCTTATCTCAAGAACATCTTCGCATGGATAAAAAAGACTAAGACCAATGTCAATGTCCTAAGAGACTTGTATATCAGTGTGAAAACTCTTAACAGCAAAAAGTTCTATTTGTTCGTCAACTCTGACTTTGAATTTTCATTGTTATCACCGAGAACTTTGTAAGAAAGCGTTGTTAAAAATTTTTCAAGATGTAATCAGAACCACCAATTGCTTGCAACGGTATGTAAAAATTGTGCACATTTACCAATCTGTACAGCTTCTGAAATTGCCCTAGTTTTGTTTCTGGTTTGTCAAAAGTATTTCCCTTTATTCTTTCTTGCTTCAACACGTTTAGCAAAGTAGTTTATCTCCTTTTTAATTTTAAATAATTTTGTATCACAACAGTTTTCCTCATCTGAAACTTTTTAGCAGCTAAGGGTCTTGTTTAATTTTTCCCTCTACGTTTTTTCACTATTCAAAATGATTCATTTTGTCATACGGCACCGCCAATGATATTCTGTTTGATGGACCAGAAAATGGACCTCGAACGACCGGAGTCTCTTATAAAATGTTCAAATGCTATTTCGCTTCCTGATCTGCAACATAAAAGATTTCCACTGATGTGCCGTTCTTGCATCCTAAAAAGCCATTGACCCAAATATTCTGGAACAACTTACTGGATATATCTTTTTCATCCAAATTTTTTCATTGACTTGCAAAAACTCATGAAAACTTTCTCAACTGTTGGTGCATCGGATCAGTCTGCATACCGCCCTTTCCACATTGTTCTTCTTGTGTTTGGTTGCAGGTCAGCTCTGATATTTAAAACAGTTTTTGTAACAGTTGGTTCAATTTATAATTTACAAGTCATTTTTCTCCTCTTGCCAACTCTCACACTCACAGCAAGAAAAACGACATAACCACCTTCGTCAGATTATTCAAGGGTTTTTTCAATACTATGGTACCGTACAGCTGGTTAGCCACGTTTGATATGGTTTCAGGTGTGTTCCATACTGTGCATTTTATGTTGTCATAATATCTCCCCAAACGTATCCGCATAATATAGGCCTCACTTGACAATGACTGCAGCAACACAAAAGATCTTACAATTTTTAGATATCTTTTTGCGTATGTTTTTGATACTTTGCGTGAAATCATTTTTTTGTAAATCTCAAACTCTACGATGCCACTGCTAAAAACACATGTTTTCATGCAATTGCGGCAATTTTTCTCAGTGTTGTCCTTCTTGCCTTCAACTGGATCAATACCAGATTTTTCCTCGTTTAGTTTCTCCTCAAAGGACTTCATCTATATATTGTTTTAACCAACTTATAAAGATACCCTCAAATCCAGTTCAATTTTTGCGATACTATTTCATTGTCAGTCAATTTTAAAGCGCACAATTATAACGGCTAATTTCAGCAAAAACTTCATTTTATTTTTCAATTTTATGAGCATTGTTGCTTGAAATAAAAAGCCAGAGAGCAAGGTCACTGGCCTGACAGACTGTTACGTTTGTTTATAGGCTCATAACTTCAAGTGTTGATATTTGTTGGTCACCCTCTAATCTCAAGATCCCTCTCACCTTTTATTTCTCAGACTTCGAAAATTCGATATTATCACAGAAAATTTTGTCAAAAGGCCTTGTTAAAATTTTCAAATATTCAAAAGAAAAAGAACCTCCGATTCAATCCACCGGTATATTCAATTTTTGGGCCTTTACCAATCTGTACAACCTTTTATAATACTTTTTTTTTGTTCCTGGTTTCTTAAATGTATTTCCCGTTTTTCGCTCTTGTTTCAGCATAATCGTTTATATCCTTTTCATTTTTAAGCAATGTTGTATCACATTTTTCTTCATCTTAAACTTTTTCAACAACAAAAGTTCTTGTTTAAATTTTCCACCTACGTAGTCAAAAACACTCATTTTGTCAAAAGGTACTGTGAATAGACTTCTGTTTGATCGACCGAAAAATAAACCTCGAGAGACCGGAGTTTCTTTTAAAATGTTCAAATGCCAAATCGCCGCCTGAGTTGTATCTTAAAACGTTTCCACTGATAAGCCGTTCTCGCATCCCAGAGGAAACATAAGACTGAGCCTTTGACCCAAACTTTTTAGAAAAATAATCTGGAATGGTATCATCATTAAAAACAGGTTTTTTAATAACTATTCGGTTTTTCAAATACCAATTGTCCGTTTTTGTCGCTTCTAAAGCCCTTTGTATGTTCTGTAAGTGAGGACATTTTTTCACAGTTTTGTTAACAAATATTACGGACCAATTTTCAGGATATACGTTTTTCTTTCAAATTTCTTGATACACTTGTAAAGCATCACGAAAATTTTCTCAACTGTTGGTGCATCAGATCAGTCCGCTCCTTTAACATTATTTTTCGTGTCTTTGCTTGCAGTGTAACTCCGATGAGTTAAATCGGTTTTTGTATCATTCTGTTCATCTTAGGATTTACAAGTCACTCTTCTCTCCTTCTCAAAAATCGCACTAATGTCAGGAAAAGCGAGATCACCAACTTTGTCAGATGTTTAAAGGGTGAATTCAAAAATATGATACAGCTGGTTAGCCATGGTTGGCATGGATTCAGGTGTGTTCCCTACTGCGGGTGTTTAACCGTCAAAACATCTCTCAAAACTTATATGCTTGATTTAGGCCTCATTTCTCCATGACTGCAGCACCATACTAGATCTTACTTTTTAATATATATATTTGCTTATATTTTGGAACTTTACAGTTTGCTTATGTTTTGATACTGAAACCGTCTTTTTTTAAAAGTCAAACTCCGCGGAGCCACTCCAAGAAAAAGAACTTTTTGCAATTTCCGTCAGCGTTTACCCTCTTGCCTTTTACCGGATCAATACCAAAATTTTAAAATTTTTGACGTTTAGTTATCCTCAATGGATTTCAGCCATATGTTAGCTTAGTCGACTCCGGATATTTTCGTTTGTGTTCCCAGCACTTTATGCACCCCCTTCCCCCTCCGCACCCAATAGCAGAGCACGTGCCATAACATTGTAACTGACTATGTAAAAGTATGGCACGTACGCCTGGGGGCGCAAACAAAAGGTGCCCACTAAGCTGGGGAAATTCACCAACGGAAAAAAGTCCTCAGCTCCTGAAGATGCACCCTTTTCTCTTTAGCGGTACCTTTTTTTGTTACATTTAAAGCGCATACTTATGAATGCTAACGCCAACAGATCTTCAATTTGTTTTCCTATCTCAGGAGTATCTTCGCTTGGATAAAATAGACAAAAAGCAATGTCAATGGTCTAAGAGATTTGTATATTCGTGTAAAAACTCGAAACATCAAATAATACTGTTTGAATAAACGTTGTTAATAATTTTTCAAATTATAAAAAGAACCCCCAATTCCATGCACAGGTATATTCTATTTATGCAATTTTACTAATCTGTACGGCTACTTAGGTTGCGTCAGTTTTTTTTCTGTTTTATCAAAAGCATTTCCCGTTATTCTTTCTTGTTTCAAAACGTTTAGCAAAGTAGTTTACCTCATTTTTATTTTAAGTAATATCGTATCACAACAGTTTTCCTCATCTGAAACTTTTTAGCAGCTAAGGGTCTTGTTTAATTTTTCCCTCTACGTTTTTTCACTATTCAAAATGATTCATTTTGTCATATGGTACCGCCAATGAATTTCTGTTTGATGGACCAGAAAATGAACCTCAAACGACCGGAGTCTCTTATAAAATGTTCAAATGCTATTTCGCTGCCTGATCTGCAACATAAAAGACATCCACTGATGTGCCGTTCTTGCATCTTAAAGAGCCATTGACCCAAATATTCTGGAACAACTTTCTGGATATATCTTTTTCATCCAAGTTTTTTCATTGACTTGTAAAAAATCATAAAAACTTTCTCAACTGTTGGTGCATCGGATCAGTCTGCATACCGCCCTTTTCACATTGTTCTTCTTGTGTTTGGTTGCAGGTCAGCTCTGATATTTGAAACAGTTTTTGTATCAGTTGGTTCACTTTACAATTTACAAGTCACCTTTCTCTCCTTGTCAACTTCCACACTCACGTCAAGAAAAGCAAGATAACAACCTTCGTCAGATTATTCAAGAGTTATTTCGATATCACGGTACAGCTGGTTAGCCACGTTTGATATGGTTTCAGGTGTGTTCTTTACAGGGTATTTTATGTCGTCAACAAATCTCTCAAAATGTATCCGTTTGATATTGGCCTCAGTTGACATTGACTGCATCATCACACCAGATCTTAAAATTTTTAAATATCTTTTTGCGTATGTTTTAATACTTTGCGTGAAACCATTTTTTTGTAAATCTCAAACTCTACGGCGCCACTCCTAAAAACACATGCTTTCTTGCAATTGCGGCAACTTCCGTCAGTGTTGTCCCTCTTGTCTTGAACTGGATCAATACCAGAGTTTTCCTTGTCTAATTCCTCTTCGAAGGATTCATCTAGATACTGTTTTAATCAATTCAAAGAGATGCCTTCAATAGCAGTTCAAATTTTGCAATGCTTTTTTATTTTCTGTTACTTTTAAAAAGCACAGTTTTAACTGCTAATTTCAGCAAGAGCTTCATTATGTTTTTTAATTTTTATTAGCATTGACGTTTGAATGAAAAGGCCGTGTAGCAATGTCAATTGCCTCAGAGACTTGTACGTTTATGTATAGGCTCATAAAGTTAGGTGATGCTATTTGTTGATCACCCTCAAATCTCAAAGTCACCCTCAAATCTCAAATCTCAAAGTTCCTAGCACCTCTTAAATCCCAGACTTTGATGTTTTGACGATATCACCAAGAACCTTGTCAAAAAACGTTGTTAAAAAATTTAAAAATATTCAAATATTAAAAAGTATTCAAAATAACAATAACCCCCGATTGGATACACAGGTGTATTCAATTTTTGCGCCTTTACCACTCTGTACAGCCATTTAAGTTGCTCCCTTTTTTGTACCTGGCTTCTTAAATGTATTTCCCGTTATTCGTTCTTGTTTCAACACGTCTAGCATATAAGTTATAAGTTTAAATTTTCTCAACTGTTGGTGCATCGCATCAGTCTGCATACCGCCCCTTCAACAATGTTTTTTTTGTGTTTGGTTGCAGCGCAGCTCCGACATTTCAAAACAGTTCTTGAATCAATTGGTTCACGTTTAAGTTTACAAGTCACCTTTCTGTCCTTGTCAACTTCCACACTCACGTCAAGAAAAGCAAGATAACAACCTTCGTCAGATTATTCACGAGTTATTTCAATATCACGGTACAGCTGGTTAGCCACGTTTGATATGGTTTCAGGTGTGTTCCTTACAGGGTATTTTATGTCGTCAACAAATCTCTCAAAATGTATCCGTTTGATATTGGCCTCAGTTGACAATGACTGCATCATCACACTAGATCTTACAATTTTTAAATATCTTTTTGCGTATGTTTTAATACTTTGCGTGAAACCATTTTTTTTGTAAATCTCAAACTCTACGGCGCCACTCCTAAAAACACATGCTTTCTTGCAATTGCGGCAATTTCCGTCAGTGTTGTCCCTCTTGTCTTGAACTGGATCAAAACCAAAGTTTTCCTTGTCTAATTCCTCTTCGAAGGATTCATCTAGATACTGTTTTAATCAATTCAAAGAGATGCCTTCAATAGCAGTTCAATTTTTGCAATGCTTTTTCATTTTTTGTTACTTTTAAAAAGCACAGTTTTAACTGCTAACTTCAGCAAGAGCTTCATTATGTTTTTTAATTTTTATTAGCATTGACGTTTGAATGAAAAGGCCGTGTAGCAATGTCAATTGCCTCAGAGACTTGTACGGTTATGTATAGGCTCATAAAGTTAGGTGATGCTATTTGTTGATCACCCTCAAATGTCAAAGTCACCCTCAAATCTCAAATCTCAAAGTTCCTAGCACCTCTAAAATCCCAGACTTTGATATTTTGACGATATCACCAAGAACCTTGTCAAAAAACGTTGTTAAAAAATTTCAAAATATTCAAATATTAAAAAGTATTCAAAATAACAATAACCCCCGATTGGATACACAGGTGTATTCAATTTTTGCGCCTTTACCACTCTGTACAGCCATTTAAGTTGCTCCCTTTTTTGTACCTGGCTTCCTAAATGTATTTCTCGTTATTCGTTCTTGTTTCAACACGTCTAGCATATAAGTTATAAGCTTAAATTTTCTCAACTGTTGGTGCATCGGATCAGTCTGAATACCGCTCCTTTAACATTGTATTTCTTGTCTTTGCTTGCAGCGTAACTCCGATAACTTAAATCGGTTTTTGAATCAGTCGGTTCATCTTAAAAATTACAGGTCAGTTTTCTCTCCTCAAAATTTGCACTCATGTCAGGAAAAGCGAAACCACCAACTTTGTCAGATGTTTTAAGGGTGAATTCAATATTATGATACAGCTGGTTAGCCACCGTTGGAATGGTTTCAGGTGTGTTCCTTACTGTGTGTGTCAAATTTTCAAAACATCATTCATAACTTATCCGACTCATTTGGGCCTTATTTCACATTGACTGCAGCATCATACTAAATCTTAATTTTTAATATATATCTTTGCTTATATATTGATAATTTTTGTGAAACCGTTCTTTTGTTAAAAGTCAAACTCCGCGGAGTCACTCTGCTGAGCCACTCCAATTTCCGTCAGTGTTGACCCTCATGCCTTTTACTGGATCAATACTAAAGTTTTGGTTGTTTACCCAAAATCAATACCAAAATCCTCGGGGGACTTCATCCATATGTTGGCTTAATCAACTCCGTATACTTTTTTGTTTGTGTCCCAAGCGCGCCATAAGACCCCCCGCACCCAATTGCGGAGAACGTGTCTCAACATAGTAAATCATTATGCAAAAGTGTGGCACGTGCGTCTGGGGGCGCAAATATTAGGCGCCCACTAAGCTGGGGGGATGCACAAACGCAAAAAAATCTCTTTTCCTAAAAATGCCCCCATTTCCTTTTGGGATACCATATTTTGTTACATTTAAAGCGCATATCTATGACTGCTAACGCCAACAAAATTTTATTTTGTTTTCTTATCTCAGGTGCATCTTCGCTTGGATAAAAGCTTAGACTAAAAGCAATGTCAATGGTCTAAGAAACTTGTGTAGAGCAACTCTTAACATCAAATAATACTATTTGAAAAAACGTTGTTAAAAATTTTTCAAAATATAATAAGAACCACCGATTCCATGCACAGGTATATTCTATTTATGCACCTTTACCAATCTGTACAGCTACTGACGTTGCGCCAGTTTTGTTTCTGTTTTGTCAAAAACATTTCCCGTTATTCTTTCTTGTTTCAGTACGTTTAGCAAAGTAGTTTACCTCCTTTTTAATTTTATGTAATGTCATACCACAACAGTTTTCTTAAGAAAAGTCCACTGATGACCACCTGGCATCACAAAAGCATTAAGGGGCTGAGTCATTGACCCAAAGCTTTTTAAAAATTAATCTGGAATGTTATTATTAGTAAAGCTGATTTTTTTAAAATTATTCAATTTTTACATGTCAAATGTCTGTTTTACGTTGATTCTAAAGCCCGTTGTATATTCCTCGATTGAGAGCAATTTTGTAACAATTTTTAAACAAATTTTCTGGAACAATTTTCTGGATATATGTTTTTCTTTCAAATTTCTTCATTGACTTGTAAAAAAAATATGAAAAGTTTCTCTGATTGTGCAACGGATCAGTCTGCATACTATCTCTTCCACAATGTTTCCCTTGTGTTTGATTGCAGCGCAGCTCCAACATTTCAAAACAGTTTTTATATCAGTTCGTTCAAGATACAATTTACTAGTCACTTTTCTGTCCTTGTCAACTTTCACACTCACGTCAATAAAAGCAAGATAACGACCTTCGTCAGATTAATCAAGGGCTATTTCAACATCACGGTACAGCTGGTTAACCACTTTTGATATTATTTCAGGTGTGTTCCTTACTGTGCATTTTATATCGACACCATATCTCTCAAAATGTATCCGCATGATAAAGACTCATTATAGCTCATTTAACAATGACTGCAGCATCAGACTAGATCCTAGAATTTATAAATATCCTTTTCGTATGCTTTGATACTTTGCGCGTGAAGCAATTTTTTTGTAAATCTCAAATTTTAGGGCGCCAATCCTCAAAAAAAAACAAGCTTTTTCGCAATTGCGGCAATTTTCGATAGTGTTGTTCCTCTTGCCTTTAACTGGATCAATACCAAAGTTTTTTCGTTTAGTTCCTCTTCGAAGGATACATCTAGATTTTGTTTTAATCAATTCATAAAGATGTCCTTATTTAGCGTTCACTTTTTGCGGTGCTATTTCCTTTTCCGTTACTTTTAAAACGCACAATTATAACTGTTTATTTCAGTAAAAGCTTCATTATGTTTTTCAAATTCATGAGCATCGACGCTTGAATGAAAAAGCCTCGGAGAAATGTCAAGTGCCTCAGAGACTTGAACATTTATGACAGTCTCAGAACGTTAGGTGATACTATATGTTGGTCACCCTCTAATCTCAAGGTCCTTAGCACCTCTTAAATCCCAGACTTTAAATTTTTGATGATATCACCAAGAACCTTGTCAAAAAACGTTGTTAAAAAAATTCAAAATATTCAAATAGTCAAAAGTATTCAAAAGAACAATAACCCCCGATTGGATACACCGGTGTATTCAATTTTTGCGCCTTTACCACTCTGAACAGCCGTTTAAGTTGCTCCCTTTTTTGTACCTGGGTTCTTAAATGTATTTCCCGTTATTCGTTCTTGTTTCAACACGTCTAGCATATAAGTTTATCTCCTTTTCAGTTTTAAGCAATATGGTAACACAACATTTTTCTTCAACTTAAACTTTTTCAACATTAAAGGTTCTTGTTTAAATTTTCCTCTTACGTAGTCTTTTACACAAAAATCACTCATTTTGTCAAATGGTACTAACAATAGAATTCTGTTTGATCGACCGAAAAATAGACCTTCCTCGAGAGACCGGAGTTTCTTCTAAAATGTTCAAATGCCAATTCGCCGCCTTAGCTGTATCTTAAAAAGTTTCCACTGATGGGCCGTTCTCGCATCTTAAAGGAATTATAAGACTGAGCCAATGACCCAAAACTTTTAGATAAATAATCTGGAATGGTATCGTCATTAAAAACAGGTTTTTTAATAAGTATTCGGCTTTCAAAAATCAATTGTCTGTTTCTGTTGCTTCTAAAGCCCTTTGTATGTTCTATAAGTTCGGAAAATTTTTCACAGTTTTCGTTAACAAAAATTACGGAAAAATTTACGGGATATATATATTTTTTTCCATTTTCTTGATTGACTTGCAAAGCATAATGACAGTTTTCTCAACTGAAAACCGCCCCTTTCACAATGTAATTCTGATAATTTCATTCGGTTTTTGTATCAGTCGGTTCATCTCAACTTTTACCAGTTTTTTTCTCTCCTTCTCAAAACTCGCACCCATGTAAGATGTTTAAAGGGTGAATTCAATATTATCATACAGCTGGTTAGCCACGGTTGACATGGTTTCATGTGTGTTCCTTAGTGTGCGTGTTATATCGTCACAACTTTTCTCCTAACGTATCCGCTTGATTAGGGCCTCATTTAACAATGACTGCAGCACCATCTCAGATCTTACTTTTTAATATATGTCTTTGCTTATATTTTGATACTTTACGTAAAACCGTTTTTCTGTTAAAAGTCAAATTCCGCGGAGCCAATCTAAGGAACGCAACTTTTTTTGAAATTTCCGTCAGTGTTGACCCTCTTGCCTTTTACTGGATTAATACCAAAATTTTGGTCATTTAACAAAAATCAAAACCAAATGCTCGGTGGACTTCATCCATATGTTGGCTTAATCAAATCCGTATATTTGTATATTTTTGTTTGTGTACCAAGCAAGCTATGCACCCCCCTCACGTAATTGCAGAGCACGTGCCATATCATAGTAACTCATTATGTAAAACTATGGCACGTGCGTCTGGGGGTGCCAATAATTGGCGCCCACTAAGCTGGGGGGTGCACAAACGCAAAAGAAACCCATTCCTTTAAAATTTCCCCATTTCTATTTCACGATATCATTTTTTGTTACCTTCAAAGTGCATTTTTTTTACTGCTATTGCCAACAAAAGCTTCAATTTGTTTTCTTATCACAAGAACATCTTCGTTAGGATAAAAAAGACTAAGACCAATGTCAATGTCCTAAGAGACTTGTATATCAGTGTGAAAACTCTTAACAGCAAAAAGTTCTATTTGTTCGTCAAACTCTTTTCTTAGGACTGGTATACTCTGACTTTGAATTTTCATTGTTATCACCGAGAACTTTGTAAGAAAGCGTTGTTAAAAATTTTTCAAGATGTAATCAGAACCACCAATTGCTTGCAACGGTATGTAAAAATTGTGCACATTTACCAATCTGTACAGCTTCTGAAATTGCCCTAGTTTTCTTTCTGGTTTGTCAAAAGTATTTCCCTTTATTCTTTCTTGCTTCAACACGTTTAGCAAAGTAGTTTATCTCCTTTTTAATTTTAAATAATTTTGTATCACAACAGTTTTCCTCATCTGAAACTTTTTAGCAGCTAAGGGTCTTGTTTAAATTTTCTTGTTTGATATTTGAAACAGTTTTTGTATCAGTTGGTTCACTTTACAATTTACAAGTCACTTTTCTCTCCTTGTCAACTCTCACACTCACAACAAGAAAAGCGAGATAACCATCTTCGTCAGATTATTCAAATGTTTTTTCAATATTATGATACAGCTTGTTAGCCACGGTTGACATGGTTTCAGGTGTGTTCCTTACTGTGGGTGTTATATCATCAAAACATCTCTCAAAACGTATCCGCTTGATTTAAGCCTCATTTCACAATGACTGCAGCACTATACTAGATCTTAATTACTAATAAACATCTTTGCTTATATTTTGATACTTAACGGGAAACCGTACTTTTGTTAAAAGTCAAACCCCGCGGAGCCACTCTAAGAAACACAATTTTTTTGCAATTTCCGTCAGCGTTGTCCTTCTTGCCTTTCACTGGATCAAAATCAAAAGTTTGGTCGTTTAGTTATCCTCGATGGACTTCATTCATATGTTGGCTTAATCAACTCCGGATGTTATCCGTTGGTGTCCCCAGCACGTTATGCACAAAGCAAAAAGTTCTATTTGTTCGTCAAACTCTTTTCTTAGAACTGGTATACTCTGACTTTGAATTTTCATTGTTATCACCGAGAACTTTGTAAGAAAGCGTTGTTAAAAATTTTTCAAGATGTAATCAGAACCACCAATTGCTTGCAACGGTATGTAAAATTTGTGCACATTTACCAATCTGTACAGCTTCTGAAATTGCCTTAGTTTGGTTTGTGGTTTGTCAAAAGTATTTCCCGTTATTCTTTCTTGTTTCAACACGTTTAGCAATGTTTTTTATCTTCTTTTTAATTTTAAGTAATTTTGTATCAGAACAATTTTCCTCATCTGAAACTTTTTAGCAGCTAAGGGTCTTGTTTAAAATTTCCTTCTACGTTTTTTTCACTATTCAAAAATGATTCATTTTGTCATACGGTACCGCCAATGAATTTCTGTTTGATGGACCAAAAAATGGACCTCGAAAACGGGAGTCTCTTCTAAAATATTCAAATGCCATTTCTCCTCCTGATCTGCATCTTAAAAAATGTCCACTGATGTGCCGTTCTTGCATCGCAAAAACCTTATAAAGTTGCCCCTGACTGAATCCTTTTTTAAAAAAAGATCTGGGATGTTATTATCATTTAAACAGATTTTTTAAACTTATTCAATTTTTAAATGTCAAATGTCTGTTTTCCGTTGACTCTAAAGACCTTTGTATTTTCTTCAATTGAGAGCAATTTTTTCACAGTTTTTCAACAAATATTCTGGACCAATTTTGTGGATATATGTTTTCCTTTCAAATTTCTTCATTGACTTGTAAAATTTCATGAAAACTTTCTCAACTGTTGGTGCATCGGATCAGTCTGCATACCACACCTTCCACGATGTTTTTCTTGTTGTTGGTTGCAGCGCATCTCCAACATTTTAAAACAGTTCTTGTATGAGTTGGTTCACGTTACAATTTACAATTAACTTTTTTCTCCTTGTCAACTTTTACACTCAAGTCAGGAAAAGCGAGATAACGACCTTCGCCAGATTATTCAAGGGTTATTTCAATATCATGGTAAAACTGATTTGGCACGTTTGATATGGTTTCAGGTGTGTTCCTTACTGTGGTTTTTATGTCGACAACATATCTCTTAAAACGTATCTGCTTGATAAAGCCGGACATTGATTACAGCATCACATTAGATCTTACAATTTCTAAATATATTTTTGCGTGTTTTGATAATTTGCTTGGATATTTTTTTGTAAATCTCAAATTCTATGGCCTGACTCCTAAAAACACTAATTTTCTTGCAATTGCGGCAATTTCCGTCAGTTTTGTCACTCTTGCCTTTATCTGGATCAATACCAAAGTTTTCCGTGCTGAGTTCCTCCTCAAAGGACTTCATCTAAATATTGTTTTAATGAACTAAAAAAGATACCCTCTTTCCAATTCAATTTTTGCGATACTGTTTCATTTTCCGTCACTTTTAAAACGCATAATTACAACGGCTAATTTCAGCAAAAACTTCGTTATGTTTTTCAATTTTAGGAGCATAATAAAAAACCTGAGAGCTTTGTCAGCGGCCTCCGAGACAAGTGCGATTGTTTAGAAGCTCATAACAACAAGTGATGCTATTTGCTGGTCACTTTTAAAACTCAGGGTCCCTAGCATCCTTCGAATCTTACACTTTGATTTTTCGATAATATCACCAAGAAACGTTGTTAAAAATATTCAATATATTCAATAATTCAAAAATATTCACAAGAACAAGAACCACCAATTCAATGCAACAGTATATTCAATTTTTGCACCTTTACCAAGCCGTACAGCCACTCAGTTTTTATTGGTTTGTCAAATGTATTTGCGTTATTGGTTCTTTTTTCAACACGTCTAGCACAATAGATTATCTCCTTTTTAATTCTAAGCAATATTGGACCGCAAATTTTTTCTTCAGCTGAATTTTCTTAACAGCTAAGGGCCTCGTTTAATTTTTCCTCATACGTAGTTTTCTTCGCTAAACAAAATCACGCAATTTGTCATAATGTACCTACAATAGATTTCCGTTTGATCGATCGAAAAAAAACCTCGAAATGTGAGTATACACGTATATGGAAGATGTACCAACAAAATTGGGTTTCAAAATTAAACATTCAGTATAAAACTTGATTTATTACCTAATTTTTGGCTGACAAATGGTTGAAGGCTGTCAGAAAAGAAAATCAACCTTTCATTAGAAAAAATTGAGGTTCCCAGCCAAAGCAACAAAAATGACATATTTCCATTGACTTCGTTAATTTACCAAGATGATAGAACTGATATTGGGTACCAACCAAAGCAAAGAATGAATTCATCCCTTGAACATCAAACCTGCCATCAGAGTTAATCACTCCATTATTTATTTTACCCAACTTTTCTTTAATATTAATCTACTTAAACATTTAATTTCTGATTTGAATTTTAAACAAGTACCACGCTCAATTATCCAAAGCAATAAACTATTGCGCACGGGCGGCTACTATGGCTGTGACAGAGATTAAAATTAAATGGAAAACCACCACCCATTAATATTGAGCGTTGTACTGATTTCAATCTATTTTTGTTTGAAAACCGACTTTTAACACGAATTCAGCATAATTGGACTTAAAAACTGCCATTGATAGTCGAGTGTGTTTGAATTTCTTCAAAAAAAACAATGTGTCTAAAAGATTTCAGAGCTGTTGAAATTGAGTGTAAAAAAAGTGGTTTGTTTTTCGAACATTAATGTTGAAATAGTTTGAATAACCACAGCTTTTAACAAAAACACGGATGGCGCGGCACTTCCCAAAAACAATCTTACCGGAGCCTTCTAAGGGATCAAACGATATTGAACGAGACCGGATTTTCTTCTAAATTTTTTAAATGCCGTTTCACCGCCTGATCTGTATCTTAGAAGTTTTTGCACGGACTTGCCGTTCTCGCGCCCCGAAGGCATTATAAGTCTGAGCCATTGACCGAAACTTTTTACAAAATTAATCTGGAATGTTATCATCAATAAATCAGATTTTTTAATGATTAGTCAATTTTTATATATCAAACGTCTGTTTCCCGTTGATTCTAAGGCCCTTTGTATCTTCTCCTATTGAGAACAATTTTCTCAATTTCGTTAACAAATTTTCTGGAACAATTTTCTGGATATATGTTTTGCTTTCAAATTTGTTGATTGACCTGTATAGAATCATGAAAATTTTCTCAACTATTGGTGCATTGGATCAGTCTGTATACTGCTCCTTCCACAATGTTTTTTGTGTTTGGTTACAGCGCAACTTCGATATTTTCAGCAGTTCTTTTATCAGTTATTTCACCTTAACAAGTTTCACTCCTTGTCAATATTCACACTCATATTGTAAAAACCCAGCTTGTGGTATATCAAGCTAACAAAATTGCTACTTCAGTGGAGCTTTGGTGCAATGGTAGCATGCCTGATCGCGGTTCTGGCGATAGTAGGTTCGATTCCTTCTATCTCTAAATCTTTAGCGTATATGGAGTTAGCTAATACCGCAATTGGGTTGTTCAATTGTGGTGACAGGAGTGGGATGTAAACCATAGTGTAATTAACCACAATAAATAGGACAACAAAAAGAAATGGTTACTGAGAGTAAACCGTATTTTAACAATATAAAGAAAAGATCATAAATAATGATGGGAATCATCACGGAATTTCATCTTAACGGCACACGTCAAGGAATGTTTGTTCTTGACGGGATTTGTCAGGCAAGTAAACCTGTTATCTGCTAGTTTATATAACAGAGATCCGTGCGGTAGAAAATGACTATGAGAAAATCTCAGAGAGATTAAAGGAAATGTGTAAAAATAACCTAAGATTAATAAACAATTCATAGGACCAAAAATAAAGATCATATGCAAACTAAACCTCAAATAATTGAGCTGTCTCTCTAATTAATTTCACATCTCATCTTTTGAAATTTCTTGTATTTCCAACCAATAATTCCAACTCATCAACTTTCATCGAACTTTCATCAGTATTCCCGAGGTTTAAAGTGCATAAGAAAAACCCCCCAACCCAAGCCATAACCGTACACAGTGCACGGATATTACATTGGCGACAGAGATTTAGAAAAAAGTCAACATTTTTAAAACTTTGAACAAATTTGTTGGTAGGAAGACACAAATATAAAGTTCTTTAACCCCCCGAGAACTCCAGAATCGAATTAACTTCGAGATAAATACACAAAACACTCAAGAAAATCGAGATCATCACATTAGTCGGATGTTTCAAGGGTTAACTCAATATTATTATACAGCTGGTTAGCCACGTTTGACATGGTTTCAGAAGTGTTCCATATTGTGGATATGTTGTGCCGTTAGATATTCGTTATGCACCCCCCACCAATTGCAGAGCAGGTGCCATAATATAGTAAATCATTATGTAAAAGTATTGCACATGCGTCTGGGGTGCAAACAATAGGCGCCCACTAAGCTGGGGGATGCACAAACGGAAAAGAAATCCTCAACTCCTAAAGATGCCCCCATATCCTTTTGGCGATACCATTTTTTCTTACATTTAATGCGCGCATTTATGACTTCTAACGCTAACAAAAGCTTCAATTTGTTTTCTTATCTCAGGAGCATCATCGCTTGAATAAAATAGACTAAGAGCAATGTTAATGGCCTCAGTGACTGGTACGTTCGAGTAGACTCTTAAGTGATATTTGTTCGTCAACCTCTAATATCAGGGTTGCTGGCATCTTTTAATATTCTGCCTTTGAATTTTCGACGTTATCACCGAGAAATTTGTCATAAAGCATTGTTAAAAATTTTTCGAAATGTAATAAGAACCCGCAATTCGATGCACCGGTATATTCTATTTATGCACCTTTACCAATCTGTACAAGCACTCGGGTTGCGCCCCTTTTGTTCCTAATTTGTCAAATGCATTTCCCGTTATTCGTTCTTGTTTCAGCTCGTCTAGCAAAGTAGTTTATCTCCTTTTCAATTTTCAGCGCGATTGTATCACAATAGTTTTCTATATCTGAAGACTTTTCACTTACGTAGTTTTCTTCATTACACAAATACCATTCACTTTGTCAATGGTAACGCCAAAAGATTTCTGTTTCATCGACCGAAAAGGAGACCTCGATCGACCGGAGTCTCCTAAGTTGTTCGAATGCCATTTCGACGCCTGATCTATATCTAAGAACTTTTTGACGTGCCGTTCTCGCCGAACTTTCTCACAAGCTTGTCAATAATGTCAGCTAGAAATTGTTTTCATTAAATTTATCTGTTAGTGGATGTTTTGGTCGGTAATATAGATGTTCTATTGACAACCACTGGCTAACCTAATAATGTGATTCATTAGAACAGCTTTGAGGAGGAAATCTTGTGATGTGAACAGTGGTGCTTAATCTATAAGTTCAACCCCTCAGTCACCCCGGTGGTGAAAGGCTGTGCCCGGTCTGTGCTCATTCGCGTAGTCAAGTTTCTGTCACATGACATTTACGGCTTTCTCGAATCCTACTCCCGGTTTTAATAATAGCTATTATTTATTGCTCGCTAACGAAGTTTGTTGCAATTATGTTAGTCGGTCGGTCTTTTGAATGCAATTTTTTGCTTGACCTATTTTTCGTCTGATGATTTCTACTTTTAGTCCTCGAAAACGGGATAAAGAGATAAAGCCCGGAAGGCATTATGTGGCTGAGCCATTGAACAAAACTGTTTTCAGGAGACCGTTTTATGGTTTTAAGGTGGGTTGAAAACCTTGAAACTTGGACCTCCTAGCCCCCTCCCAACACTCCCGTGCCATCCTCCAATTACTGAAGCCAGTCGGTGCTTTGAGAGCAATTCCCCCGACGTTTTGTCGGTTTTGTTTACTTCTGTAGCGGTTGAACAGCTGATATTTATAATCGCAACGGGATTGGTATACCAGATTGACATTACAAAATATTGAAGTTGTTTGAATTGAAGTTGTTTAGTAGTAGTAGTAGTAGTAGTAGTAGTAGTAGTAGTAGTAGTAGTAGTAGTAGTAGTAGTAGTAGTAGTAGTAGTAGTAGTAGTAGTAGTAGTAGTAGTAGTAGTAGTAGTAGTAGTAGTAGTAGTAGTAGTAGTAGTAGTAGTAGTAGTAGTAGTAGTAGTAGTAGTAGTAGTAGTAGTAGTAGTAGTAGTAGTAGTAGTAGTAGTAGTAGTAGTAGTAGTAGTAGTAGTAGTAGTAGTAGTAGTAGTAGTAGTAGTAGTAGTAGTAGTAGTAGTAGTAGTAGTAGTAGTAGTAGTAGTAGTAGTAGTAGTAGTAGTAGTAGTAGTAGTAGTAGTAGTAGTAGTAGTAGTAGTAGTAGTAGTAGTAGTAGTAGTAGTAGTAGTAGTAGTAGTAGTAGTAGTAGTAGTAGTAGTAGTAGTAGTAGTAGTAGTAGTAGTAGTAGTAGTAGTAGTAGTAGTAGTAGTAGTAGTAGTAGTAGTAGTAGTAGTAGTAGTAGTAGTAGTAGTAGTAGTAGTAGTAGTAGTAGTAGTAGTAGTAGTAGTAGTAGTAGTAGTAGTAGTAGTAGTAGTAGTAGTAGTAGTAGTAGTAGTAGTAGTAGTAGTAGTAGTAGTAGTAGTAGTAGTAGTAGTAGTAGTAGTAGTAGTAGTAGTAGTAGTAGTAGTAGTAGTAGTAGTAGTAGTAGTAGTAGTAGTAGTAGTAGTAGTAGTAGTAGTAGTAGTAGTAGTAGTAGTAGTAGTAGTAGTAGTAGTAGTAGTAGTAGTAGTAGTAGTAGTAGTAGTAGTAGTAGTAGTAGTAGTAGTAGTAGTAGTAGTAGTAGTAGTAGTAGTAGTAGTAGTAGTAGTAGTAGTAGTAGTAGTAGTAGTAGTAGTAGTAGTAGTAGTAGTAGTAGTAGTAGTAGTAGTAGTAGTAGTAGTAGTAGTAGTAGTAGTAGTAGTAGTAGTAGTAGTAGTAGTAGTAGTAGTAGTAGTAGTAGTAGTAGTAGTAGTAGTAGTAGTAGTAGTAGTAGTAGTAGTAGTAGTAGTAGTAGTAGTAGTAGTAGTAGTAGTAGTAGTAGTAGTAGTAGTAGTAGTAGTAGTAGTAGTAGTAGTAGTAGTAGTAGTAGTAGTAGTAGTAGTAGTAGTAGTAGTAGTAGTAGTAGTAGTAGTAGTAGTAGTAGTAGTAGTAGTAGTAGTAGTAGTAGTAGTAGTAGTAGTAGTAGTAGTAGTAGTAGTAGTAGTAGTAGTAGTAGTAGTAGTAGTAGTAGTAGTAGTAGTAGTAGTAGTAGTAGTAGTAGTAGTAGTAGTAGTAGTAGTAGTAGTAGTAGTAGTAGTAGTAGTAGTAGTAGTAGTAGTAGTAGTAGTAGTAGTAGTAGTAGTAGTAGTAGTAGTAGTAGTAGTAGTAGTAGTAGTAGTAGTAGTAGTAGTAGTAGTAGTAGTAGTAGTAGTAGTAGTAGTAGTAGTAGTAGTAGTAGTAGTAGTAGTAGTAGTAGTAGTAGTAGTAGTAGTAGTAGTAGTAGTAGTAGTAGTAGTAGTAGTAGTAGTAGTAGTAGTAGTAGTAGTAGTAGTAGTAGTAGTAGTAGTAGTAGTAGTAGTAGTAGTAGTAGTAGTAGTAGTAGTAGTAGTAGTAGTAGTAGTAGTAGTAGTAGTAGTAGTAGTAGTAGTAGTAGTAGTAGTAGTAGTAGTAGTAGTAGTAGTAGTAGTAGTAGTAGTAGTAGTAGTAGTAGTAGTAGTAGTAGTAGTAGTAGTAGTAGTAGTAGTAGTAGTAGTAGTAGTAGTAGTAGTAGTAGTAGTAGTAGTAGTAGTAGTAGTAGTAGTAGTAGTAGTAGTAGTAGTAGTAGTAGTAGTAGTAGTAGTAGTAGTAGTAGTAGTAGTAGTAGTAGTAGTAGTAGTAGTAGTAGTAGTAGTAGTAGTAGTAGTAGTAGTAGTAGTAGTAGTAGTAGTAGTAGTAGTAGTAGTAGTAGTAGTAGTAGTAGTAGTAGTAGTAGTAGTAGTAGTAGTAGTAGTAGTAGTAGTAGTAGTAGTAGTAGTAGTAGTAGTAGTAGTAGTAGTAGTAGTAGTAGTAGTAGTAGTAGTAGTAGTAGTAGTAGTAGTAGTAGTAGTAGTAGTAGTAGTAGTAGTAGTAGTAGTAGTAGTAGTAGTAGTAGTAGTAGTAGTAGTAGTAGTAGTAGTAGTAGTAGTAGTAGTAGTAGTAGTAGTAGTAGTAGTAGTAGTAGTAGTAGTAGTAGTAGTAGTAGTAGTAGTAGTAGTAGTAGTAGTAGTAGTAGTAGTAGTAGTAGTAGTAGTAGTAGTAGTAGTAGTAGTAGTAGTAGTAGTAGTAGTAGTAGTAGTAGTAGTAGTAGTAGTAGTAGTAGTAGTAGTAGTAGTAGTAGTAGTAGTAGTAGTAGTAGTAGTAGTAGTAGTAGTAGTAGTAGTAGTAGTAGTAGTAGTAGTAGTAGTAGTAGTAGTAGTAGTAGTAGTAGTAGTAGTAGTAGTAGTAGTAGTAGTACTACTTGTTATCATTTTGCACTTCACACAAATTGCTCGTAGGTGGTACATGGTTCCAGTATCGACAAGTGCATCGGTACACCTTCAACCCTCCCGATCCGAGTTGTCGAAAAAAGATGCTGGATCACATTCTGTTTGCAGAAAGATACAGAGGATGTCTGACGAATGTGAGGTCCAGAAGAGGGAAAACCACAATTACCGATCACGAACTGGTCATTGCGGAAGTATCTATGAAACTTTTGTCTAAAAAGTCATGCTTCACGCCCAGAATCAGTTCTGCAAAGCTGCAAGATGAAACAACGCGTGACTTATTCACGCAGGAGGTCAAGTTACATCTTGATAAGAGCGGCGATTTCGAGAATACAGAGCAGTCTTGGGACAATTTTCGAAAAGCCCTGAACCAAGCAGCAGTGAAATGCCTCCTTCCGGACAAGCGAGTGAACAAACCTTGGATTTCTCCAGATTCTCTGGAACTTATCCGGAAACGAGCCGATCTACAGTTAAAGAAACACAGCAGCGCGGAGGCGCTGTTAGAGTTCACAAACTGCTGTAAGGAAGTCAGAAAAGCTCTACGTGCAGACAAACGGGCATGGCTTGAACGCAAAGGCCAAGAAGTGCAGAGCTTCGCGGACAGAGGCAACTTAAAGGAGGTTTTTGGGGCATCACAGCAGATTTGCCGAAACTGGAGGCCCCAGTTGACCAAATTAGTTTCAAGCACTGGCGTCAACTTACGGACGAAAGAGGAACGACTTGAACGCTGGACGGAACATTTTAGTCAACTCCTGAATCCCTCAACATTCAGTTGCAGTACGAGATTGGATCCCGAAGAAGCAGCTGAAAGCTTGCCGATTGACCTGAGCCCAATTCGATTTGAAGAAGTGCTTGAAGCTGTCCGCAGGTTGAAGAATGGCAAGGCAAGTGGACCCGATAACATTTCCTGTGAGATGTTGAAAGCACACAAGGGTATTGTCGAGTGGCTCTGGGACATCATAGATAAATGTTAGTCGACGGAAGTTCTGCCCGATGACTGGAAGGTAGCAGAAATTGTCCCATTATACAAGAGTAAAGGAAAGAGGTCAGAGTGTTCAAACCACCGAGGGATCTCTCTATTGTCAGTACCAGGCAAAGTGTTCGCTTCCGTTACTCTCAATCGATGCAAAGATTCAGTGGATCGCGTCTTAAGGGAAGAGCAGTGCGGCTTCAGAAAAAGCAGAGGATGCGCCGATCAACTCTTTGCCCTGCGTCAAATAATAGAGAAATCAATGGCGTTTCAATTGGATATTAGCTTTTGTTTCATAGACTTTCGAGCGGCATTCGATTCTGTCGATCGTGAGCAGATGTACCAGATAATGAAACACTATGGTCTGCCGCAAAAAGTGATAAACATCATAAGAAACAGCTATGATGGATTCAAATGTCGAGTCAAAGCCGAAGGTGAGAAGGGACGCTTATTTGATGTCAGAACAGGCGTTAGGCAGGGTGATGTGTGGTCCCCAATCCTATTCGGCCTTGTCATCAACTACATTTTAGCTAACTCGGTGCATGGAGGATTAGACATTGGGAGATTGGTGGCTGACTTAGATTTTGCTGATGATGTTGCTCTCGTGGGGGTCTCAGACAGTGAGGTGCAAGAAAACCTACATCGAATCGAGGCCCTAGCGGAAGCCGCTGGTCTGAAGATTAATGTGGCCAAAACAAAGAATATGGGCGTAAAATGCGACAGCCCAAATGTTGTTGCAGTGCCTAGTATCCAACAGAACGTGGAGATACTCACTGGAACACATAAAGGCAAACTAGGACTCCTGGCAGAGACATCTAGCCAGTCACGACTAACCATCGGCACGGAGGTGCTGCTGGGAACGAAAAAGAAAGCGGGCTGGTTCGAAACGCAAGATGGCCGGAAGCTCAGATTGAAAAGCTTAGCGGAGGCTAAGCCAGCGTTGGTAGCTTCACAACAACAATCTGCAGTAGCGGATTTAGAGTCGCTAGAAAATGAGAGTGGGTCAGCGGTGGCTGATCAAGAGTCTTTAAGATGTCAGAACTGTCAGCGGCAATTCAATACAGTTACCGGACGCAAAGTGCACCAAACAAGATTCTGCAAAGCCGGTTTGTCAAAGAATGTCGTCGACAAGTCAAAGTTCGAGCAACTAGAGGCGAGCCTCACCTGTGACAAGTGTGAAAGGAAGTTCAAAACAGTCAATGGCCGAAAAGTTCACAAATCGAGATACTGTGGCAAACCTAAAGCAGCTGCCACACGCGTGTTTTCCTGCAAAGTACAAGATGTTATCTGAAACGAGTTTGAAAACATAGAAGCGTTCAAGTATCTCGGATCATATGTCAGCCTCAAGCATGGAGACCTCCAGGAAGTCAATTGCAAACTTGCAGAAGGTAGACAACGGTTTGCTAACTTCCAAAATCTCTGGAAGAGCAAGCAGCTCAGCGTGCACCTCAAGTGCAATTTGTACAAAGCACTCGTTTTATCAGCCGTGCTGTACAGCTCAGAGACTTGGACTCTTTCGAAATTAATGGAGAGAAAACTTGAGAGTTTCCACTGTGGTTGTCTTCGGAGAATTCTACGTGTGTCATATCTGGAGAAAGCAACGAACGATGAAATTATGTCAAGATCGCGAATGCCCCAACTATCCACGATGATCATGCTCAAACGGATAAAATGGTACGGTCACATCCAGAGAATGGAACCAGGAAGATTAGCCCGCAGTGCCTTCGATTGGGACCCGCCCGATCAATACGCCCATGCCAGACGCGCTCCTGGGGGGCAACGGAAAACGTGGATGAGTCAAATCGAAGGAGACTGTGTACGAAACAAAGTATCGTTCACCAGATTGCAGGAGAAAGCAGCAACCGGGTCAAAGAATGCCTTCAACAATTTCGTCGTACAGCACTTCACAGAATAACCAAACAAATAACTCTTCTTGTTTTGTTTGTATTTGTATTTGTATTTGTTGCCAACCGTGCCTTTATTTCATATTTGGAATTAAAGTGTTGAAACAGTAGTAGTAGTAGTAGTAGTAGTAGTAGTAGTAGTAGTAGTAGTAGTAGTAGTAGTAGTAGTAGTAGTAGTAGTAGTAGTAGTAGTAGTAGTAGTAGTAGTAGTAGTAGTAGTAGTAGTAGTAGTAGTAGTAGTAGTAGTAGTAGTAGTAGTAGTAGTAGTAGTAGTAGTAGTAGTAGTAGTAGTAGTAGTAGTAGTAGTAGTAGTAGTAGTAGTAGTAGTAGTAGTAGTAGTAGTAGTAGTAGTAGTAGTAGTAGTAGTAGTAGTAGTAGTAGTAGTAGTAGTAGTAGTAGTAGTAGTAGTAGTAGTAGTAGTAGTAGTAGTAGTAGTAGTAGTAGTAGTAGTAGTAGTAGTAGTAGTAGTAGTAGTAGTAGTAGTAGTAGTAGTAGTAGTAGTAGTAGTAGTAGTAGTAGTATTAGTAGTAGTAGTAGTAGTAGTAGTAGTAGTAGTAGTAGTAGTAGTAGTAGTAGTAGTAGTAGTAGTAGTAGTAGTAGTACTAGTAGTAGTAGTAGTAGTAGTTGTAGTAGTAGTAGTAGTAGTAGTAGTAGTAGTAGTAGTAGTAGTAGTAGTAGTAGTAGTAGTAGTAGTAGTAGTAGTAGTAGTAGTAGTAGTAGTAGTAGTAGTAGTAGTAGTAGTAGTAGTAGTAGTAGTAGTAGTAGTAGTAGTAGTAGTAGTAGTAGTAGTAGTAGTAGTAGTAGTAGTAGTAGTAGTAGTAGTAGTAGTAGTAGTAGTAGTAGTAGTAGTAGTAGTAGTAGTAGTAGTAGTAGTAGTAGTAGTAGTAGTAGTAGTAGTAGTAGTAGTAGTAGTAGTAGTAGTAGTAGTAGTAGTAGTAGTAGTAGTAGTAGTAGTAGTAGTAGTAGTAGTAGTAGTAGTAGTAGTAGTAGTAGTAGTAGTAGTAGTAGTAGTAGTAGTAGTAGTAGTAGTAGTAGTAGTAGTAGTAGTAGTAGTAGTAGTAGTAGTAGTAGTAGTAGTAGTAGTAGTAGTAGTAGTAGTAGTAGTAGTAGTAGTAGTAGTAGTAGTAGTAGTAGTAGTAGTAGTAGTAGTAGTAGTAGTAGTAGTAGTAGTAGTAGTAGTAGTAGTAGTAGTAGTAGTAGTAGTAGTAGTAGTAGTAGTAGTAGTAGTAGTAGTAGTAGTAGTAGTAGTAGTAGTAGTAGTAGTAGTAGTAGTAGTAGTAGTAGTAGTAGTAGTAGTAGTAGTAGTAGTAGTAGTAGTAGTAGTAGTAGTAGTAGTAGTAGTAGTAGTAGTAGTAGTAGTAGTAGTAGTAGTAGTAGTAGTAGTAGTAGTAGTAGTAGTAGTAGTAGTAGTAGTAGTAGTAGTAGTAGTAGTAGTAGTAGTAGTAGTAGTAGTAGTAGTAGTAGTAGTAGTAGTAGTAGTAGTAGTAGTAGTAGTAGTAGTAGTAGTAGTAGTAGTAGTAGTAGTAGTAGTAGTAGTAGTAGTAGTAGTAGTAGTAGTAGTAGTAGTAGTAGTAGTAGTAGTAGTAGTAGTAGTAGTAGTAGTAGTAGTAGTAGTAGTAGTAGTAGTAGTAGTAGTAGTAGTAGTAGTAGTAGTAGTAGTAGTAGTAGTAGTAGTATTAGGGATTTGGCACTTCGATGTCGTCGGGCGCGGGGACCGTGTCCCTTTTCTTTGTCCGTGGTTGCTGTTAAATTTTCCACGTATCGCTGACTAGTTCATTGTAACTCGTTTCAAAACGATGCCACAGAAAATTGAGCAGACGACTTTTCAAACCCGCTGCATTTCCAAATTGTAAACTCTGCGGTAGTCTATTCACAAGAGCACAAGTTCTATAGAAGAAGCTTTGCTGGCAAATTTCAAGACGTGGTTTGGAATGGTCAAATTTCAGATCATTGTCACTACGTAATGAGCGTGTGGTGTTCCTCATGCAGACAAATTGGTCAATGTTAAAGTTGAAATGACCCGTAAGAAATTTTGAAAGAAAAAGTAAATCCTGTAATTGTAGATATAAAGAAAGCGGTAAGATACGACTAAAACAAAAAAGTTCTTAATATTTGTTATTGCTCGTGTTGTTGATCCATTTCAAACTCTTTTCTGAACACTTTCGAGTACTTTTGTGTTTGTTACATTAGCAAACCATCAAACACTTCCGTATAACAAAACGGGCAATACCATAGATTTGTACAAGTTTAATTTAACTGACGGAGTTAGGCGTGGTGAGCTTCTTTTTAACATGAACAGAACTCCGAGCGCTTTGCTCGCGGACTTTTTTATGTGGATGTCCCACTTGAGATCCTTTGTTACATAAACTCCTAAATCTTTCTGTATGTGTACTTTTTCTATCAAGGTTCCGCAGAAACGGAAGTGATGCATGGAATTAGACATTGAGATATGAGTGCATTTTTCAACGTTTAAGGGAAGTTTGTGTTGTTCACTCCATTTCATCACTCTAGTAAGATCCATTTGACAGATAAGACTGGACTTGTTAACTGATATGAATTTAGCGTCGTCGGCACAGAGGAGAGGAACAACAGCTCTGCAAGTTTCTGGTAAATCGTTGACGTAGATTACAAAGAAGAGAGATGCCAGAAGAGATCCTTGTGGAACTCCACTTGTAACCTTAACGCTTTCAGAAAAATGACTGTTGATTCTAACTCTTTGCGTCCTTCCGATTAAATAAGATTGCAATAATTTGATAATTTTCCCGCGAACAGCAAGATTGAACAGTTTTGTTAAGAGAATACTGTGATCGACATTATGGAACGCTTTCTCGTCAGTATAAATTATGTCTTTATTTTCTTTTGAATCAATTGATTTATAGTTAGATTCTAGGTAAACCAAGAGTTGAACGACGCAAGAGCGACCTTTTCGAAATCCATATTGAGCTTGATGGAAAATTGGTTCTAAGTGCCGGTAAAGACACGTAAACAAACAACGTTCAAAAATTTTAGATGCAATTGTAAGAAGAGAAACCTGCCTATAATTCTCTACATTAGACTTACAACCTTGTTTGTAGGTGGGAACGACTATTGAGTTTCTCCAGCTACCTGGAAAAACACTATTTTGTTTTATTTTGTAGAAAACTTGGTTTAGGGATTTACTGACTGCCCTCGAACATCTTTTGTATACAATTGCAGGAATTTCGTCCGGACCTTTTGCTTTGTGAACATCTAAATTTTCGCATATCTTTTCAATCGTTTGTTGGGAAATGTCAAAATCTGCAAATAAAGTTAGCAACGGAGGCGAAATGTTTGGCACGAAGCTGGAAGAAATTTTGAAAATTGAAGCAAAATATTGTGAGAAGAGAGCATTGACGAACAGGATCATTGGCTATTTCGTTCTTAAAGGAGACAGAGCTTGGAATCGCCGTCGACTTGAAGTTTCTGTAGTATTTGAAAAGTTTCTCAGTGGATTGGGATGCTGCTAAATTTTATTCAAAATCTGCTTTATCTTCTTCAATCAGTTGAAAGTTGAATAAAGTTGAAAATTTTGATTTTAAGGGAGTCTGCTCAGAAACTTCATCTGAAGTAGATATAATTTTAGTTAAGAGGATAGAAAAGATCTGTCATCATGTTTGACTTTAGTCTTGTAGTCTATTCAGCGTTCACAAATATGAATGTAAACTTTTTATGTCTGCGTCACTCATTTAATGTTCATCGAGGAAGTCGGGAAAGCCAACTTCTGTCCGTTATTCTTCTCATGTACAGTCCGTTAATCTTCTCGAGAAATACAGACAGAAATTTTAAACATCTGAAAAGCCTAAACAAATCCGCCTGCCTGTGCAAAGTCTTGGCGAATGATACCAAGCAAAGTTCACTTCGATGCGAATAATATATATGTTGAATGAATTCTTTCACTCCGTATTCTCCCCAAAAACTAATTTCAGTTTGAAAATACCCGACAGCTTGAAGTTGCTGCCATAACGCCAATTTTCAATTTTCAAAGAAGACCGAAGAAAAGTTGAAAACTACCGGCCTAACTGTTATTGAATATTGATAGTTAGATTCTGGAAAAATGTATATACAATGCCTTGAACAATCATTTTTGAAAATTCTTAACTAAGAGTCAGCATGGTTATGTCAGGAGATCTGTGCAAACAAATATGCTGCTGTTTCTCAAAAGATTATATGAGGCTCACGAACCTCACTCAGAGTTAATTGCTTTCTACACTGACTTCTCAAAAGTTTTTGACAAAGTAACACATTATGAATTATTTCAAAAGTAAATTGACATTGGAGTTGGTGGGTGTTTGCTTGAAATACTAATCGACTACTTGAAAGATCGACGACAATATGTGCGTGTAGACAATACAAGCTCGAAGATACTCGATATAACAAGCGGGATAGCACAAGGGTCACTCCTAGGCCCATTACTGTTCTGTATATTTATTAACGATCTTCCAGATGTCCTGATGTTTTCTGAGCCCTTTATCTTCGCTGATGATAAAATTTTGGCTGCGCAAAGAAGCTACTGGGAAGTTCAAGATGATCTACATGGGATTGAGAACTGGATAATCCAAAATAAAATGGAGCTGCCAATAGACAAATGTGCACACCTCAAATTCAGAGGTAGAGACCAACAGTACAAGTTGATGACGAGGGAATTGGCAAAATCCACGACAATCAAAGATCTCGGTATTCACGTGGCGGCTGATTTATCGTGGAAACAGCATATTCAAGAAAGAACGAAGAAAGCAAATAAAGTTTTGTACATGCTCAAGCGAAATGTTGCAATTAAAGTAAACACGTTTGTTAAATTGGTATTTTAAAAGTGCTTAATTTTTCCGGTACTGCTGTATGGTTTCACGTGCTTGTTTGCAGGAAGAACTAAATTTGTTAATCTGGAAAAGTTTCAGAAAAAGGTAGTCAATTGGATAACGGTAAATAAAGATACAGAATACAAAAGCCAGCATCGACTATTAAACATATTGCCACTACCAATGTTTATCCAGCTTAACGATCTATTGCTAGTTTCAAAGGCTCTGAATGTGGAGAATAGCGGCATCGAACTACGAGAAGTACATGCGAAAGAAACATGAAACAACGAAATGTTCAAAATGGCGAAAACTCGAACAGAGAAAGCGCGCAGCGAATTCACCTTTAAAACCTGTCGAATTGCAAACCACCTGGAAAATTCAAAATCTTAGAGGACCAGTTGGTCTGAAAAACAGAATTTAACGTACAATGTGGAATTTTTTCGAGAAGAAATTTTCTGAGCGAAATATTTGCAGTTGGCAATTGTACTGCGATTGTCAAAACTGTGGAAATAATTGGAAATTATTTTAATTTGATGACTGGGACTTTAGACCCTTCAGCACAGCTGTAAATCCCCAACAACAAGTAGCCGGTCCGTTAGCATCAGTAGAAACATCAATTTGAACCATTGTATAGGAAGGGAGCCTGTTGTCCTAAATGTTTCTATATTTTTTCTAATTCTGATTCAAAATCACTACACATTTTTTTTGCTATTTATAATATCTATTTTAATTATAATTCTATAAATGATTATAATTCTGATGCTTGTCACTTTCTCTATCTTTCGCTTCTGATGCTTTAATTTTTTGTCATGATTATATAAATATAAATAGTTGAGTTGAGTTGCTGCCCCCGAGTTGACCGACTACACTTTTAGGGGAGGGGCTTTCTTTTAATTGATGTAAAAGAAACCAATTTGTCAAATTAAAATTACTTCCAATACTTAAAACAAACGTTTTCGAACTTTACGTTCATCGTCAGGTTAAAACTGTTTTACAAATTGTTAAAAGATAAAATGAATATGTATTTACATTTGTCTGAGATGACAATTAAAACAATTCTAGGAAACATTCTAAAAAATTCAATCGAAAATTTTTCCTTATATACAATATTTAGCCTATTTACAACACATATTTACATCTGTTATCAATTTACTTAAAAACATTCCTATTCCGGATTTTTCGATTTTGTCCATGTTCTTGTATTTTTAGGGTTATTCCGAATTTGCCCTAACCATAAGTATCCCTCTTGTGGAGGTTTTGCAAATTTCGTTTTGTCATGCACAAAATGTTTTTTGCCCTATGCATTCACATTTAGTCAAAATTATGATTTGAACTAATATTTTAGCGTGAGTTCCCTCCCCCTATATTCGTCGCGTGTGTTTAGTGCCGGCTTCAGCTTGCTGATATATATAGCTTCGATGATCATTAGTTTTTCTACTGACCGACAGGCGTCCAGAATTCTCCATTCAATGTCATTCGTGGCGCCACGACATTCAACTAGATGTTGACCCACCTGTGAATCCTTCTTTTGATGTTCTGTTATCCTTGTGGTAACATGCCGGCTTGTTTGCCCAACATAGATGGATCCGCATCCATTACATTTAATTTCATATACCACGTGGGATTTCAGATCTCTATCAAAGGATGATTTCAGGGTGGGGAGGCACGATCTTAATTTTCGCGTTGTAAAAACTACTTGCAATTCGCATAGTTTCTTCAATTTGCTTGCGAAGTTTTGAGTGAGGTTGCCTCTGTATTGTAGAAAAATAGTTGACTTATCATTAGATTTAGTCTTGCTTTTTTGATGCTCTTTTGGTGTTGTTCTTAATTGGTCTTTACCGCCACTTATTATTTTTTCTAGAGTCTGATTCACAATTTTTGAAGACCATTCCTCTGGATATTGATTTTTGGTCCAGCAAGATTTGTTCTTTTCAAGAGCCTGATCGAAGGCCAACCAATTAGAGGTTGCATTAAAAACCCTGTGAACCGTCCCTTGAATCACATTTTTCTTATGTTGAAGCGGTGCACAGCTGCGAAAATTCAGTATTATTCCAGTGTCAGTTGGTTTTTGATACCAATGACAGGTGATATTATTTTTGCTGCTCACATTTACGTTAATGTCAAGAAAAGCCAAACCCCCATCCATGTTCACTTTTTCTAAGGTAAATTGCAGGTTGTTGTGTAATGAATTTGCAAATTTTAAATACTCATCCGGGTCACCACGAACCGTGCAGATAATATCATCCACATACCTTTTAAACAATTTCATCTCCTTATCGTGTCCCACTGTCTGTTGGTTGCTGCAATAAGTACAAATCCAAACCACATCCTGCATGTTGGCGTATTCCTCATTCGATATTTTTTGGCATCTTGCATGAAACCAGTTTTTGCATGACTCACATTCCACTCCTTTTCCTCGGTAGGTCACTCTCCGGTTACAGTCTTTGCAATTCCCGTTTTGGTCGCATCTGGAAAAGTTTTTACTGAGCTCTGGTTTTTGAAGTGAGCTCTGGTTTTTGAAGTGATGACCTTTTCTTTTTACTGTTCATTGATATGTTCCTTATTAGTCAGACAGAAGGCAGACAGTGTCATTTTCGAGATGAGGTTGATCTGCAATGTTCAGCAATGCCTTGACCCTAAATTATATCTGAAGTTAGTTGAGCATGCTTTATGCTTTCAGGCGGCATGAAAAGCAACATCGTCAAGGTGAATATTAGTAGCAATACTCGTTTGGATTTAACAAAATTTTGTCAGTTTCTATTTTTTAGAATGCGTTCAGAAAAGTGGCTGCTGGGAAAGCCAGTATGCGCTCGTTGTCATCGGTATCAGCTAAGTTGGAAGAATTAGGCAGTGGTGGTCTGAATTTCGGTTAGTTTTTAGAATATGACTCGATAACCCATATATTCTTAGTCTATGCATGGAGTGCTATTTTTTTAGATTTCTCAGACGAGCAAATTGCAATGAAGGAAACTGCAAAGAAATTTGCGCGAGAAATGGTGGCACCAAAGGCTGCATACTACGATCAGACCATGGAGGTATAGTTTGAAAGATTTTGTACCCTGACTAACGAAACACTGCGGCGTCTTGAACCGGGTAAGAAATTTGTTTAGTACCCTATGGATCTATTTAAAGAAGCATGGAATCTCGGACTTGTCAATATGCATGTTCCAGAGAAGTTCGGTTAGTCCTGTGATAACTTTCACTTTACTTCGTCTGAGTGTCATTTGATTAGTCTACTGTACTCATTAGGTGGAGTTGAGATGGGAGTTCTGGATGAATGTATTGTCGCAGAAGAGATAGCTGTTGGGTGCTCAGGTGTCGGAACCGCCATTTTGGCCAACTCGCTTGCTGTAAGTTAAAATTTCGATAAAATTAAGTGATGAAATTTGCGTTTATTGTGCGGATGCCGACGAAACTCAAAAACAGGTGCTAATAATTTTTCAGCAGCAGCTGCTTCAACCGATAGGAAATTTAGACAGATGTTGTTAGGTTGCATTTCTCTTGCAGCGCACTAAAATTTGCCTATTTCATCTAACCTTTGGCTTTATTTCTCTCATGGAGTCGACTGTTGTGATTCTTGTAATGAGTTTCTTTTGACCATTAATTTCAAGGCTCTTTTCCGTTTGTGCCCCCCCCCCCCCCCAGTACGTTATGCGCCCCCAGTTACAAAGCACGTGCCATTACATGGTAAATCATTATGTAAAAATATGACACGTGCGTCTGGGGTGTGCAAAAAATGTGCGCGCACTAAGCTGGGGGGCACAAACGGAAAAGATCCAATTTCAAATTTAACTCTAGTCGATGCCTCTACTTGTTGCGGCAAACGATAGCCTAAAGCAGAAATACCTGGGGCGTCTCATTGAGGAGCCCTTACAGGCTGCCTATTGCGTCACAGAGCCCGGAGCAGGTTCAGATGTGTCTGGTATCAAGACCCGCTGTGAAAAGAAAGGTATGTACTCGGGACATTTTCTGGCCATTTTAGTTTTCCAAACTGTTGGAAGGTCCAATCCCAGATAGTTAAAAATTTGGATATTTTAACAATCAGCCCATCGGTTGGAAAGGGGGGACAATCAGCCCATCAGTAAAGGAAAAAAAGGGGTATGATCCACGCAATGGACGGAACAGTGAACCCCCAATATGAAACATAGCAGCGTATTAAAATTTACCACAAAACAGTATTTTTTTTACTTACAGCAATATGCTAGGCTCGAGGAGCCGCGTCAAATGGTTGAAATAATACTATACTAATTAGGTGTCTAGCCTCCCCTCACTTACAACAACACGATACGTATAGTCAACCTCAGTTACACATTTAGTACCACGGCATCCTCTGAGACAGATAATTGAGCTGCGTGTGCGAAACTTAGCCCATGGGTTGCAAAAGCCCATCGTTGAACATAATTTAAGCGATCGAATCATTTTTTCCTGTGTGATATAAGTTTTTTTGTTCGTGCACCGCGTTGAATTAATGACTTAGACATGTTTTTTGACTTTGACAAAAAATATTGAGATTTTTAGTGTTTGGTTGAATTTGTTAGTTTGTTCATCGATAGTGAATGCTATTTTTGTTAGTGATGATAGTCATTCATATTTTTTATTGTTATTTAAGTTTAGAATCTTTTATCGCCGCAAAAGATAGATTAGTCTCTTATAGGTCTTCTCTTGGTTTTTACTCGAGATTTGTCTAAAAATAAACTTTTGTTCCTTCATGCATGCACTGAATTGCGTGTGTATGTGAAGTCTTTATTACCTTTTAGTGGAGCGGATTTTTGTTCATTCACGTGACTAAATTTTCCACACGAGACTTCCCTCTTTCCAAATTGACATCGGCGCTCTCAAATTTTTTCTTTTCGCGTGATTAAATTGATAAAACTGATTTTTTGGAAGCCTACTACTGAGGTTCAAGTGTAAAATTGACTCATATTTTTCAATCTTAGTTTTTATTCAATTGATCTTTTTAGATCTTTGAGGGGGTTTTTTGTATATGATAACACCCCCAATTGATAATGGCCCTGTTTGGATGACTCTGTTTTTGACGTTATTTCTTTTTTGAAATAGCCGCAGAGATAGTTGAAACTATTATTGGCCCTCTTGTGTTCTTTTACCTCGTTGTCGAGGTTTTTTTACAACCTTATGACGTCACAATCACTTAAAATCTGCATTTTGTTCATTTATTCATGCAGTTTCAACTGAACTGCGTACGTGACGTCATTTTTGACCCATAAGGAAGGGAGTTCTTTTGTTCATTTGCATGAGTAAGGTTTTGGTCATACGTGACTTACCTCATTCTCAAAAATGACTTTGCTCATTTTCAAAATGACTTCTTCTTCAAATCACTTTACTTAAATTTATGCAGATAGGGTTGCTGTGTGTGGGTAGGTCACTCTAATTGAAGGTCATTTGAGAACAGCTAATTGAAGCAGCAATAAATTATAGGAATCTTATCTTAATCATCTACCATCTCACCAGTCTACCAGCTATGTTTTAATGAAGTAGAAAGTTTGGGTTGTTTTCTAGGGTGATAAAAATTGAAAAGTATTTGGGAGCTCCGTTTTCATGTTCGATGAAATTTTGTTTAAAAACTTATTAAAATATGATAAAATCACTTTTTAATAGATTTTTTGTTTTTTGTTCAATAATTAGTACAGTAAGAACAGTGCCGAATGGAAAGAGGGGTCTGGAAAGATGAAGAATAGCTTTTACTTAACTTTGAAGTGTTTTGCATTTTGTTGACAGATTTTTAAATCAGCTTCGTATTTTACAGTTCCATTTACCATATGCCATATACCCATTAATTTTACCTGATTCATGGGTTGATCATTTCCTTAAATCTTAGCAAGTTTCCTACTTAAGTCTTAGCAAGTTTCATAGTAGGCCTGTTTTCCGTCTATGCTTAAGCTAGCTGCAGTCAAAATCAACCAATCTCCTACCGTTGAGATCAATTCGTCTTATAGTTTTTAATAGTTCGTTATTGTCCGTAGCTCGGTTTTCTTTGGTTCCAGTTAGTTCTGCTTTTTCATCGATTAGGATAATAGCTTGTTTGCGTTCCAGTTTTGTCTTTCTGTAGTGCATTTTGCACCAACCATCTTATACGTTCTTTGAATATGGTAGTCTTATTCGCAGAAATGCCGACCTTTCGAGGGAAAAGTTAAAATCTGCTTTTTACTTCTTTAATTTTTTCAAGCGTTGCTGTGACAGATATATTGATAATTCGTGTGATAAAATATTGGGTCACACTTGACTTACCTCACCTTCAAAAATGACTCTGATGACCTTCAAAATGACTTTTCTTTACTTAAATTTAAGGAGAAAAGGTCAACTGAGTGTTCGTCGCTCCAATGAAAAATTATGCGAGATCAGCTAGTAGTAGCAGCAATGAGTTATACTTTTCTTTATCAAAATATAAAATCTCAGCAATCCATTAAAAAGGTTTCTTTTTTGTGTTTTTTATCTTTTGAGACCGCAGATATACAAATCTATCGCAGCTATTTTCTGCCAATCTGTCCGCTATCTTAGCTTCTAGGAAGTGATCAATAATAATAATATGTATACCTGAGAGAGGGTAGGATATAGTCGGCTAAGTAGGAATGGCGATTGCTGAAACGCTCCAAGTAGTTTCGGCATGTTATCGGCATCAATGGAGTACATGAAATAGTTTATGGAATAATTTTTAAGTTCGTGGAATGTTTGCAAAAAATTGATGCGTAACTTATAAAATATTTGCAAGTATGTAGAGCTCCGATTTCTCATGCTTCTATCTTTTGAAATGGATCGTGAAATCCAGTTGAATTTGGAGACAAGAAAGCTTAACATTAAGGAATGACATCGAAAAAAATGACAGATGAAGTTTAGGTCTGGAGATCAGAACCGTTAAACATAATTGAATTGTACGAATAGAATTGGTTAAGCTGCAATTTGTCACTCTGTGTTTACCCCTTTTAGGCAATGAGTTTGTGGTGAATGGTTCCAAAATGTGGATTACGAATGGAGGAGTGGCCAACTGGTACTTTGTCCTCACAAGGTCAGACCCAGACCCCAAGTGTCCAGCCAGCAAGGCCTTCACCGCCTTCGTAATTGACAGAGATGCACCTGGAGTCAGTGTCGGCAAAAAGGTCAGCAGCTTACAAGGTTAAGAATGATAGAAATATACTTTTTTAGAAGTAAATTATGTATGTAATCTTAGTGAAACGACGGTGCGAGTCCATTCTTGTTGTTTAACATCATATGCTCCCATTTGTTGATCAATGAGCATTGAAGATACAATCTGAACGTCATCAACACCTGTGAACGTTCCCCAAATTATGAAACTGTCCCACCCAAAAATGCCAATCTTTTATCGATATTTAAATAGCGCAGTAGTTTGTTGAGACCCGCTCTTGGAAAATTGTGTCCCCATAAAATAAAATCTGCGCCAATTATGTTATAGGAAGTTAACATGGGACAGCGTTGCTCTGACACGCGTGCAGTGACGTTTGAAGATGTGGTAGTGCCTCAGGACCAAGTAATAGGGGAGGAGGGGAAAGGATTCTTGTTGGCTATGAGTGCCTTCGACAGGACGAGACCGGCTGTGGGTGCTGGGGCTGTTGGGTTGGCACAGAGAGCTTTAGAAGAATCAATAAAGTAAGCTCAACTATTACTACTTATCTTAGGTAAAAAAATATTTTGAGACTTATTTGATTGTTGGTATGGCATAAGCTATGCAAGGACAATAAACGTTTAATGTAGTTTGATAAAATCTTCGGATCTATTCTATTTTGCCTCCCAGTTACGAATTATATGTTGTGCAAGTGGAGTATTTTTACATTTGTAATGCTCAAAACCATTATATGGTGGGGCCGTTCGCAAATTAGAGTTCACGAAATGAGAGATATCTTAATTTATGTGACGCATTTCATTTAAGCTATAGATTATTCTGGTTTCGCCAAGACTAAAAATTGCATTGCGGCTCTGCAATTACAACAGGAGATTTAAGAAGAACGGGACTGACCCCCCTCAACCTAACATCCCCACCCCCCCCCCCCCCCGGTGTAATGCTATGCTAGGGAAAGATGAGAACAGTTGATTATTTGCACATTATTCCTTGTGATCATAGCTGCGAAGTTGTGTAGGTATGCGACAGAGAGGAAGACAATGGGCACACACATAATCAACCACCAGTCTGTGGCCAATCTGATAGCTGACATGGCCATAGGAGTGGAGACAGCCAGACTCATGGTGCTCAAGTCCGCATTCGACGTCGACCTCGGAAGGAGGAACACATACTTCGCCTCCATTGCTAAGGTCGCCTGCTTGTTATCTCTATGCCTTTCAAAAGCTACAAAAATTGTAACTAATTCAACGGTTGCGAATGAAAGAGCCACGTGGTCATACCGATGCAGAATGTCAGGTTTTTATTTGCTCTCGCAAATAGTTTCAGGCAATTGCTGTAAACGTCTTTTTAATGGAAAATTACAGCTTCGCCCTTTAGTTTTTAATAGCCGCGTCAGCAATTCCAGGCGGCTATTATTGCGCTCCTAATTTTTTAAATCGTCTAACAGATTTTTGTTTCGTCTTACCCTGACTTCTTGGAATCGACTTTTTCAATGACGTCAGTGACTTCTACTGCTTTGCAGTTAAAATTTGTGTTCGTGACGTTCATTTCTGCTTTTAGGTCAATTGTGTGACTTACATCACTCAAAAAAATGACTTATGAACTCACTTATGGAACTTTAAATTTTATGAACATTTACTTGTTAAAGATCAATAGTGTGCATCTAAGTAGAGCCAAACTTATATGCCCTAATACCTGAGTAATAGAGTATTGAGTTTTAATATTGAATATTAGTTTTGAAAAAGCTCCATTAGGCTCCAAATGTATCTCATAAAAATGAAAGTCTGAATCTAACCCAAAAAGTCAAGTGGTCTATTAGGAAGCTGGTAGTCGATCTGTCAATCTTTTTAATTGCTCTTGAACGAAGTTCATAGCAATTATTGTAAACGTGTGTGCCTTTTTACAACTCGAAGAGGAGTATTGAGATTCTATAGGTTTTTCGTAGCAGAAAGCAAGTTTGTTCAAGACTTGAATTTTGATTTCTTTCTGTTCGAGCATTTACCTCCGTTTTTGATTTTTGACTTCTGTTTTCAAATATTGGACTTTAACATTAGCTTCGTTTGTAACGTATAGTAATTAGGAACTGCTTGTAATATTCAAGGTGAAGAGTTCACTTTGAGATTTTTTGTTCCTTTATAAGTCACCCCTAATTATCTAAACTACACCTCACTTGCACCCCTAATTATCTAAACTTGCTTTCTGCTACAAAAAACCTATAGAATCTCAATACTCCTCTTCGAGTCGTAAAAAGACACACGTTTACAATAATTTCTATGAGCTTCGTTCAAGAGCAATTAAAAAGATTGACAGATCGACTACCAGCTTCCTAATAGACCACTTGACTTTTTGGGTTAGATTCAGGATTTCATTTTTATGAGATACATTTGGAGCCTAATGGAGCTTTTTCGAAACTAATATTCGATATTAAAACTCAATACTCTATTACTCAGGTATTAGGGCATATAAGTTTGGCTCTACTTAGATGCACACTATTGACCTTTAACAAGTAAATGTTCATAAATTTTAAAGTTCCATAAGTGAGTTCAGAGTTCATTTTTTTGATTGATGTAAGTCACAAAATTGACCTAAAAGCAGAAATGAACGTCACGAAGACAAATTTTAACTGCAAAGCAGTAGAAGTCACTGACGTCATTGAAAAAGTCGGTTCCAAGAAGTCAGGGTAAGACGAAACAAAAATCTGTTAGACGATTTAAAAAATTAGGAGCGCAATAATAGCCGCCTGGAATTGCTGACGCGGCTATTAAAAACTAAAGGGCGAAGCTGTAATTTTCCATTAAAAAGACACGTTTATAGCAATTGCCTGAAACTATTTGCGAGAGCAAATACCCACCTCCCCAGCCTATCTACCCATCTAGCTCCCCCCGCACCTAAAACTTTTCGGCATTTTTAAAACACTTTAATGTGGTTTGTTGGGCTACTTTTGTTTTTTTTTCTCTTGTCTATTTTGATGTTCTGATTTCGGTAACGTTAGGTTAGAGATTATAATGCACGTCTATTCGAGTCGTTTCCGGTATTCTACCGGCTTTGTTTTTTTTGCAAAATTTTCTCTTGACTTTTCGCGTGAATTTTACGCCCTTGACTTTTTGTGTTTTGCTTGATCTAAAATTCTTTCTGAATCACAATTTCAAGCAGCTGAACTCATTTGGCAGCAATTAAATTCTTAAATTCAAATGAAAAGTGCGCCGAAACTGGTGCCATTTTTTACTTTAAGTCTTAATAGTGGTATATGTTAACCTCATGTTGTGGTTATTTGAAGCCCACTATTGAACTTCTTAGTCCCGTTTAGGCTCCCTCCCCCCCCGACTGAAGCAGGCTGCAATTCATTAGAGCTCCCACTAGTAGTTCGAGAGCAATTCCTCCGACGTTTAGTCGGTTTTGTTTTCTTTAGTTGTTTCAATTCATGGTAGGCCACAAGCGTCTATCGCTGCTATTTTCCGGCAATCTGCCGGCGATGTTTATTTATAGCCCAAAGAGTTTGGATTGTATTGGTCCTGTCATTTATAGCTGCCAAGCTGTAAGCTGAGCGTATCTATATTGCGGTGCTCTTCGTTTTTTCGTTTCGTCCTCTGATGCTCTTTTTCGAATGACTTCTTCCTCTCTCTAACGACTTTTGCTCTCTACGTCATTTCTCACTTTCTCTAGCAAAAGTTTTTGCATGATTAGATTTTGATCATACATGACTTACCTCACTCATTAAAATGACTTGTGGTTTTTACAACTTAAGTTTAATTTGACTTATATTGAGGTCAAAGGAACTCTACACATATGAAGTTCTCTAATGAAAGGGCTTCTGCGCAATGAATTTTAACAATTTATTAAATTATAGCTGAATGTTTCTTACATCACTTGTTGAGCGGCGTCGATACCTTTGTCAACTTATATCTGTATCTATTTATCTATTATATGGCACACAAAAATGTCGGTAAATTGCTGTCGAATTGGCGGAATAGTTTTGACTTCCTATCCGAGGGCAAAATTTGACCAATAATTTTTTTGTCTTCATAAAAAGCATTAAGTGTTCTTTAAAACCTATCAATAAAAAGTTAGTACAATGTCCTAACGCAGTTATTTAAATGTAGTGATTGTGTTTTAGTGTTATGGTGCTGACATTGCGAATAAAGCAGCTACGGATGCTGTTCAGATCTTCGGTGGCAATGGATTCAACACAGAGTACCCAGTCGAGAAACTCATGCGAGACGCAAAAATTTATCAGGTCTTCAGTTCTAGTACAAGCATTACAGATAGTCAGATATGGTACAAAATAGAAGAGCACTTGATTCTTAAGATTTTAGCGTAAACGTGAGACGCACGAGTACGTTGTTTTATTATAGCTGCGAAGCTGTAAGCTGAGCGAAGCTATATTGTGGTGCTCTTGGTTTTTTTACGACTCGAAGAGGAGTATTGGTTTTCTCTCGGTTTTTTACGACTCGAAGAGGAGTATTGGTTTTCTCTCGGTTTTTTTTACAGGAAGTAGATTCGTTCACGCGGCATTTTGACCTAAAAGCGAAAGTGAGAAAAGCTGTCTTGGTGAACAGTTTTTCGCTAAGCGAGAGAAGTTTTTTGATCATGCGCTGCGTTTAGTGAATGACTTTTTGACTTCGAAAAGTAGTTTTTGACTGAATTGCACATATAGATAACCGTTTTTAGCCGTTTTTTCGTCTAAGTGGCCCAATTTTTTTGCTTTTAATTTGGTTTCTTGTAGAAATAAATTTTACTTGATACTATATTGAAATGTCAACCTCGGAAATTGATATCACATTGTTTTGCAGAGCCTGAAAATGCGTTTCAAGTTGAAAATTGGCACATAATTCTTGATTTTTTAGTTAATTTTTTGGCTATTTTTTATATTATTTTCTTCCTTTTTGGATCTTTTAACCGTTTTTTGTCCAAAATCAGTTAGTATGGCAACTTGTCTTTGATAATTCCTATACTCAACGCCTCTTTCTACCTTGATGTTATTTTGTTTCATAAAATTGTACATATGCTATTCCGATTTTGGTAGTTTTTTTTCCGATTTTCGTTTTTCGTTTGTATTTTGGTTGTAATTGCTAGAAATAGTTTTTTTGTGCAACCTGAGGGACTTTAATTTCGTTTCAATAAAAAATTTAATCATTTTTCTGGCGTTAAGTTTTGAAAAATAGACAGTTAAAACTTTTTCATAAATGCAGTCTTAACTTAAAAGTTCTTTGACCATTTTTCTTGCAAAATGTTTCAATGTTTCGTATTTATGAATTCTGCTTTTTCCTATTTTGTGTTCTCTTCAGGAAATTAGATCTTTGTATCGGATGACTAGTTATCTCTCTATGTCTTGAATGGTGAACAATAAAATATATTCGTTTTTCTTGAATTTTTTAAATTGATTTTTAACTTTCAAAAATCAAGAACGTCTTTTTGTTAAGGTGTTCCTTACATTGTGCCTATATTTACACTCTAGCTAGTATCATTCTAGGTTTGTCCTGGGACCTACATTTATTTTCGGTATATTGATTTTTTCAGTTGTAAAAAATGAATGATTTCAGCTTTTTTTTTTAGATTTTTCTTTGCTTTGCAATGGATTTCTTTCAACATAAGGCAGTACTGAGAGTTTGATAGCAAGCTTTTTCAAAAATTCAACTAATGACTAATTACTACAGCGTTCTTCTGGCCTTGGTATAAATTAAAACGATTTTTTGCCTTTGAATATTCTGCTGCTTATGTCTTTTCTATGATCAATTTTATTTTTGATTTAGTATGAAATCATGTTGTCTAATTTATGTACAAAAAGGAACAGGTGTGTGTTGTTTTTTGTCTTAATCGCAGTGATAGTGATTAGAAGTGTAATTTTAGGTGTTTTCTGATTCTTAATTTTGAGCTTTCTTTTTTGAAAAGATTTAACTTAATTTCTTAAGATTATTATCTGCCGTTTGCTTTCGCGATCTTTTTCAGATTAGAATCATTAATTATTTGAGGGCTATAGATAACCTTGTCAGCTTTTTTAGACTATTAGGTTTTTGACCACCTTAATTATTTTGGATTTTTTAACGTTACCAAACATTTTCAATAATATAAAATTTTGCTGCATTTTGTTTCTTTTGTTGACCGTGGTTTAAGTTTCACCAATTTTTAAAGCAAACCTGGGGAGGTAGTGAGTTTATGGTTTAATGCAAAAGGTATTGGCTTCCGTTGCAATTACGGTTTTGTTTGTGAAGTTCTGACGCTTCGAGTCCCTTCCGGAATTCTTCCGGCTGTTTTTTTTTACAGGAAGTAGATTTGTTCACGCGGCATTTTGACCTAAAAGCGAAAGTGAGAAAAGCTGTCTCGGTGAACAATTTTCTGCTAAGCGAGAGAAGTTTTCTGATCATGCGCTGCGTTAAGTGAATGACTTTTTCACTTTGAAAAGTAGTTTTTGACTGAATTGCACATATAGATAACCGTTTTTAGGCGTTTTTTCGTCTAAGTGGCCCAATTTTTTTTCTCTTAATTTGGTTTCTTGTAGAAATAAATTTTATTCGATATTATATTGAAATTTCAACCTCGGAAATTGATACCACAGTGTTTTGCAGAGCCTGAAAATGCGTTTCAAGTTGAAAATTGGCACATAATTCTCGATTTTTTAGTTAATTCTTGGCTATTTTTTATATTAATTTCTTCGTTTTTGGATCTCTTAACCGTTTTTTTGTCCAAAATTAGTTAATTTGGCAACTTCTCTTTGAAAATTCTAATACTCAACGCCTCTTTCTACTCGATGTAATTTTGTTTCATAAAATTGTACATATGCTAATCCGATTTTGGTAGTTTTTTTCCGATTTTCATCAGTTTTTCGTTTGTATTTTGGTTGTAATTGCTAGAAATAGTTTTTTTGTGCAAGATGAGGGGCTTTAATTTTTGTTTCAATAAAAATTCAATCTTTTTTGGCGTTAAGTTTTGAAAAAAAAACAGTTATAACTTTTTCATAAATGCAGTCTTAACTTAAAAGTTCTTTGACCATTTTTTTTGCAAAATGTTTCAATGTTTCGTATTTATGAATCCTGCTTTTTCCTATTTTGTGTTTTCTTCAGGGAAATAGATCTTTGTATCGGATGACTAGTTATCTTTTCTATGTCTTGAAAGCTGAACAATGAAATGAATTCGTTTTTCTTGAATTTTTTAATTTGATTTTTAACTTTCAAAAATCAAGAATGTCTTTGTTACGGTGTTCCTTATATTGTGCCCATATTTACATTCTAGTTAGTTTGATTCTAGTTTTGTCCTGGCACCTACATTTATTTTCGGTATATTGTATATTTAGTAGTAAAAATGAATGATTTCAGCTTTTTCTTAGATTTTCGTCATTTCTTTGATTTGCAATTGATTTCATTCAACTTAAGGCAGTACCGTGAGTTTGATAGCAAGCTTTTCCCAAAATTTCCGCTTATGACTAATTACTTCAGCTATTTCCGGCCTTGGTTTTAGTTTAAACGATTTTTTGCTTTTGAATATTCTTTTGCTGCTTATGTCTTTTCTATGATCAATTTTGTTTTTGATTTAGTATGAAATCATGTTGTCTAGCTTATGTACAATAAGGAACAGGTGTGTGTTGTTTTTTGTCTTAATCGCAGTGGCTAGAAGTGTAATTATAGGTGTTTTCTGATTCTTAAATTTCTTAAATTTGAGCTTTCTTTTTTGAAAAGGTTTAACTTTGTTTCTAAGATTGTTATCTGCCGTTTGCTTTCGCGATCTTTTTCAGATTAGAATCATGAATTGTTCGAGGGCTATTGTTAACCCTGTCAGCTTTTTCAGACTATCAGGTTTTTGACCAGCTTAATTATTTTGGATTTTTTAACGTTACCAAACGTTTTCAATAATATAAAATTTTGCTGCATTTTGCTTCTCTTGTTGACCGTGGTTTAAGTTTCACCAATTTTTAGAGCAAACCTGGGGAGGTAATGAGTTTATGGTTTAATGCAAAAGGTAGTGGCTTGCGTTGCAATTACGGTTTTGTTGGTGAAGTTCTGACGCTTCGGGTCGCTTACGGAATTCTTCCGGCTATGTTTTTTTTTTACAGGAAGTAGATTTGTTCACGCGGCATTTTGACCTAAAAGGGAAAGTGAGAAAAGCTGTCTCGGTGAACAATTTGCTGCTAAGCGAGAGAAGTTTTTTGATCATGCGCTGCGTTTACTGATTGTTTTTTTCACTTTGAAAAGTAGTTTTTGACTGAATTGGACATATAGATAACCGTTTTTAGCCGTTTTTTCGTCTAAGGGGCCCAATTTTTTTGCTTTTAATTTGGTTTCTTGTAGAAATAATTTTTATTCGATATTATATTGAAATGTCAACCTCGGAAATTGATACCACATTGTTTTGCAGAGCCTGAAAATGCGTTTCAAGTTGAAAATTGGCACATAATTCTTGATTTTTTAGTTAATTTTTTGGATATTTTTTATATTATTTTCTTCCTTTTTGGATCTTTTAACCGTTTTTTTTGTCCAAAATCAGTTAGTATGGCAACTTGTCTTTGATAATTCTTATACTCAACGCCTCTTTCTACTCGATGTAATTTTGTTTCATAAAATTGTACATATGCTAATCCGATTTTGGTTGTTTTTTTCCGATTTTCATCAGTTTTTCGTTTGTATTTTGGTTGTAATTGCTAGAAATAGTTTTTTTGTGCAACATGAGGGGCTTTAATTTCGTTTCAATAAAAATTCAACTTTTTTCTGGCGTTAAGTTTCGAAAAAAAAAGTTAAAACTTTTTCATAAATGCAGTCTTAACTTAAAAGTTCTTTGACCATTTTTTTGCAAAATGTTTCAATGTTCCGTATTTATGAATCCTGCTTTTTCCTATTTTGTGTTTTCTTTAGGAAAATAGATCTTTGTATAGGATGACTAGTTATCTTTTCTATGTCTTGAAAGCTGAACAATGAAATGAATTCGTTTTTCTTGAATTTTTTAATTTGATTTTTAACTTTCAAAAATCAAGAATGTCTTTTTGTTACTGTGTTCCTTATATTGTGCCTATATTTACATTCTAGTTAGTATCATTCTAGTTTTGTCCTGGCACCTACATTTATTTTCGGTTTTTGTATATTTAGTAGTAAAAATGAATGATTTCAGCTTTTTCTTAGATTTTCGTCATTTCTTTGATTTGCAATTGATTTCATTCAACTCAAGGCAGTACCGTGAGTTTGATAGCAAGCTTTTTCCAAAATTTCCACTTATGACTAATTACTTCAGCTTTCTTCCGGCCTTGGTTTTAATTTAAACGATTTTTTTGCCTTTGAATATTCTTTTGCTGCTTATGTCTTTTCTATGATCAATTTTATTTTTGATTTAGTATGAAATCATGTTGTCTAGCTTATGTACAATAAGAAACAGGTGTGTGTTGTTTTTTTTCTTAATCGCAGTGATTAGAAGTGTAATTATAGGTGTTTTCTGATTCTTAAATTTGAGCTTTGTTTTTTGAAAAGATTTAACTTTGTTTCTAAGATTGTTATCTGCCGTTTGCTTTCGCGATCTTTTTCAGATTAGAATCTTGAATTATTTGAGTGCTATTGATAACCTTGTCAGCTTTTTCAGACTATCAGGTTTTTTACCAGCTTAATTATTTTGGATTTTTTAACGTTACCAAACGTTTTCAATAAGATAAAATTTTGCTGCATTTTGTTTCTCTTGTTGACCGTGGTTTAAGTTTCACCAATTTTTAGAGCAAACCTGGGGAGGTAGTGATTCTATGGTTTAATGCAAAAGGTAGTGGCTTCCGTTGCAATTACGGTTTTGTTGGTGAAGTTCTGACGCTTCGGGTCGCTTCCGGAATTCTTACGGCTATGTTTTTTTTACAGGAAGTTGATTTGTTCACGCGGCATTTTGACCTAAAAGCGAAAGTGGGAAAAGCTGTCTCGGTGAACAATTTTCTGCTAACCGAGAGAAGTTTTTTGATCATGCGCTGCGTTTACTGTTTGTTTTTTTTACTTTGAAAAGTAGTTTTTGACTGAATTGGACATATAGATAACCCTTTTTAGCCGTTTTTTCCTCTAAGTGGCCCAATTTTTTTGCTTTTAATTTGGTTTCTTGTAGATATATATTTTATTCGATATTATATTGAAATGTCAACCTCGGAAATTGATACCACAGTGTTTTGCAGAGCCTGAAAATTTCAAGTTGAAAATTGGCACATAATTCTTGATTTTTTAGTTAATTTTTTGGCTATTTTTTATATTAATTTCTTTGTTTTTGGATCTTTTAACCGTTTTTTTTGTCCAAAATCAGTTAGTATGGCAACTTCTCTTTGATAATTCTTATACTCAACGCCTCTTTCTACCTCGATGTAATTTTGTCTCATAAAATTGTTAATATGCTAATCCGATTTTGGTAGTTTTTTTCCGATTTTCGTCAGTTTTTCATTTGTATTTTGGTTGTAATTGCTAGAAATAGTTTTTTTGTGCAACATGAGGGACTTTAATTTCGTTTCAATAAAAATTTCGTTTCATTTTTCTGGCTTAAGGTTTTGAAAAAAAGACAGTTAAAACTTTTTCATAAACGCAGTCTTATTTTAAAAGTTCTTTGACCATTTTTTTTTGCAAAATGTTTCAATGTTTCGTATTTATGAATTCTGCTTTTTACTATTTTGTATTCTCTTCAGGAAAATAGATCTTTGTATCTGATGACTAGTTATCTTTTCTATTTCTTGAAAGCTGAACAATGAAATGAATTCGTTTTTCTTGAATTTTTTAAATTGATTTTTAACTTTCAAAAATCAAGAATGTTTTTTTTTGTCACGGTGTTCTCTACATTGCGCCCATATTTACATTCTAGTAAGTATCATTCTAGTTTTGTCCTGGCACCTACATTTTTTTTCGGTATATTTTATATTTAGTTGTAAAAATGAATGATTTCAGCTTTTTTTTTAGATTTTCGTCATTTCTTTGATGTGCAATTGATTTCATTCAACTCAAGGCAGTACCGTGAGTTTGATAGCAAGCTTTTTCCAAAATTTCCACTTATGACTAATTACTTCAGCTTTCTTCCGGCCTTGGTTTTAATTTAAACGATTTTTTTGCCTTTGAATATTCTTTTGCTGCTTATGTCTTTTCTATGATCAATTTTATTTTTGATTTAGTATGAAATCATGTTGTCTAGCTTATGTACAATAAGAAACAGGTGTGTGTTGTTTTTTTCTTAATCGCAGTGATTAGAAGTGTAATTATAGGTGTTTTCTGATTCTTAAATTTGAGCTTTGTTTTTTGAAAAGATTTAACTTTGTTTCTAAGATTGTTATCTGCCGTTTGCTTTCGCGATCTTTTTCAGATTAGAATCTTGAATTATTTGAGTGCTATTGATAACCTTGTCAGCTTTTTCAGACTATCAGGTTTTTTACCAGCTTAATTATTTTGGATTTTTTAACGTTACCAAACGTTTTCAATAAGATAAAATTTTGCTGCATTTTGTTTCTCTTGTTGACCGTGGTTTAAGTTTCACCAATTTTTAGAGCAAACCTGGGGAGGTAGTGATTTTATGGTTTAATGCAAAAGGTAGTGGCTTCCGTTGCAATTACGGTTTTGTTGGTGAAGTTCTGACGCTTCGAGTCGCTTCCGGAATTCTTCCGGCTATGTTTTTGTTTCGTCGTCTGACGCTCTTTTTTCGTTTTACATTTGTTCACACAGCAAAGCTGAAAAAGTCAAATTTTCTGAATGACTTCTTCCTCTCACTAACGGCATTTGCGCGCGTGACGTCATTTCTCACTCGCTTTAGCAAAAGTTTTTAGGTTATTTGCGTGATTAGATTTTGATCATAAGTGACTTACCTCACTCAATAAAATGACTTTTGCACTTTAAAACTTAAGTTTAATTTGAATTTGTTTAAGGTCAAAGGAACTCATTTGTACAGTAAAGGTCCCTAATAAGAGGCTTCTGCGAAATAAATTTTCAGAAGCTTTATTAATTTATCGCTGAATGTTTTTTACCTAGTTTTTTTCAGCGGCGTCGATTTTTTTTTTCAATTTAGATCTGTATCTGTTTCTCTTTCTATTATATGGCACGCAGGTCTATTCTTTCGCAGCCATTCCGGCAATCTGCCGGTTATGTTAATAAATATTGATGGACTTCAAGACGCATTTTCAGTTCACTCAAGACAAATTGAGTTCGCCTTTTTTAATGAAACATTTTGAACGTGTCTTTGATTAATAATTCACTTCAAATTCATGAAAATAGTTTAATCGAGTTTTGATTGAACTGTATCACTAAATTTTTGCTGCGATTTGTCATACCCGTCTCCGTGGGTTCTGCGTCTCTGTCTGTTTCAGGGAATTTAACACTTATAAATTTCAAATATGTTATAACTTATTAGATTTTGTTATTCAAAATTGAGCATTTTGAACGGACGTAATACTAAATAACTGAAAAATTTAGGTGCTTGAAAATGCCGAGATTATTTGGTGATAAACAGTGATATTTTATTTTAGATTTACGAAGGCACTGCTCAAATCCAAAGGCTGATCATCACCCGGGAACTGCTGAAGAAAATGTGAAGAAAGATTGAGAGCGGCTACTTATTTAGATAATTAATGTAGAAATAAGGAACTCATCAGTTTTTGTGGATATAATATTAGCTCAGGGCTCTATGTCGTCCAATCTAGCTATCTTCTTCTGTAGGTTACAAAGCATCATCAAAGGTTAAATTAATTTACATTTTCGCATTCCACTCTTTTAAAAAAAACTCGAGTACAAGTTCAGACACTGTTCGAGGTTTGGAGAACTAGAGTATGACTATGACTGGCAGAGAATAACATGACTTATGTCAGCATCTGTAGAAATTGCGAGTTCATTTTTAAACAATGTGACCGAGAATAGAATCTTTCAGGACAAAGGAACTGATAAAAATTGTTCTAAAAAGGCAAATAGCTTAGAACGAATGCAAAATTTCAGGTTTTTTGTTGCCTAGGGTGTTTAATTGCCCTCAACTGAAATTCTTAGCATTTATATCAGTCCTATGCGTCATATTTAATGCTATTTTTCGTGCTACCAATTTGTTTTTTGTCTGACCGACGAATGTTAGACATAAGAAATGGGAGGAACTGATAAAGCCCGAGGGGTTTAAGTCCCTGCGCAGTTCTCTAAGAGCCTTGCTAGTTTCGAACTATGTGCGAATCTCTGAAATTGCCAAGAAGACTTTAGTGCCATTTTTCACAAATTGGACCCCAATTATGTAAACCCTTCTTATATGACGAATTAACGCGTTTACCTGATGCATCAAGAAGTACCAGCTGGCTACTACTGAAGCCCTACGCTGGCCTGTCGTTTGAGAGCAATTAGCCCGACGTTAGTCGGTTTTATTTTATAATACTGATATCGATATGTTTCCAGACATTAGTACATAGGTGAAACACATATTGACAGTTAACGACATGAAGTTTTTCGCCTCTGCCTGCTTGAACAATTTCTAAGTAGCCCAAGCTTCAGCAGGTCGGAACACCATAAGAGTTAGGAAACAACTTCAATGAGCTAAATAGAACACAGAACTCGAGTAACTTGCTCCCGAAATTCGTAGCAATGATTGTAAACGTGTTGGTTATTTTAATGCAAATTTTTTGCTTGACCGTTTTTGCGCTTTTCTTCTAGAACATTTTTTGACTTCTCAAATGACTTTTTCACGCTTTGGTTCTTCATTTTTCGTTGATCTTTTTTTGCTTTCACTCCGAAATAATGCTTATTGCTAAAATAAAATCGATTGCAACATAGCAGAAAACAAGGGCCTGATAGCTGAGGGGGCAGTGCTTCTGGTGAGGGATTAAGAGGTCCATGGTTGAAATCACGGCGTGGTTAACTATTTTTAAACCCATAAAGATAAATTGATCTAGACTACAGCCCCTGAATCAAACTGCCTCGCCTGTCGTTCGAGAGCAATTCTTCCGACATTAGTGGGTTTGTGTTTAATTTTTCCCATCCGGCTTTTGCGTTCTACCAACTGACTCCATTTTACTGATTTGGTTTATGTTTGAATGCATTTGGATTTTCTACCCTTGGGTCTATGGGGGCAAAAAAATTTCCCTTTACTCACAAAATTATGAAAATATTCTTAGATAATGTATCAAAATTATGAAAATATTCTTAGATAATGTATCAGACTTCAGAGTTGAAGACTAACAAACTATCAATTGTGAGCAGCTTTGCAAAAGTGTTAAGGCTACTTTTATAGAGAAATGAGGGGAAGAATTTTTCTGGCTTTTAAATGTGAACTTTCACATCAAGCAGAATCATAAATGGTTTCAAATACAACTGAAGTTAAGCATCTGAGATAAACAAATTTTGTCTTCACTTCATAAAAAAATTTTAGAACCTACGTTACCGATCCTCTTTGATTTATTTAAATTGCGAATTATCAGTTTATGCTTCAGAGTTGAATGTATCAGACTTCAGAGTTGAAGACTAACAAACTATCAATTGTGAGCAGCTTTGCAAAAGTGTTAATGCTACTTTTATAGAGAAATGAGGGGAAGAAATTTTCTGGCTTTTAAATGTGAACTTTCACATCAAGCAGAATCATAAATGGTTTCAAATACAACTGAAGTTAAGCATCTGAGATAAACAAATTTTGTCTTCACTTCATAAAAAATTTTTAGAACCTACGTTACCGATCCTCTTTGATTTATTTAAATTGCGAATTATCAGTTTATGTGATCATCCTTAGCTCCACCTTAATTTTTTAAAATTATTTTGTGGGCTAAAAGCAAAATTAATTTTATCGCCAGAACTCTGCACACATTTGCTTCCAAGACTTCTTGGGTACCCAGAGTATAGGAACTGTTGTTGATTTCGTGCAAGAGAATTTGAGATTTTTCAGCTGTCTTTGGCAATTCAATTTTGGATATATTTTAGATCGTAGAACTTGATTAGTGGATGTCGGGCCGTGATAACATTCACGCCTTCTAAAGACTTGAGAAAAGGTCTTCTAAATTGGGCGACTTTAGTTTACTTAAGTCTAAGCGAAGTCAAGTCATAAGTTCACCGCAATTTATACAAACCTACAGAAACAGTGCAGCTGTCACTGATTTGATAGAGGTCAACTTCAGTTCAGTTGAACTTGAGTTTGAAAGCGATCAATATTACGAAACTTCATGCATTTAAACACGTAAATGCTAGATTTGAACTAGCTAATCGTACTGTTGGTAAGTTGGTTTGGCAATGTTGCAATGACAGTTATTCGATAGATTGTTGTGGATAATAAAAAATCAAGTAATATGAGTGTCAACTTAATAAATTAAAATTTGTATCGTTAATTCGTATAAAACTTATTAAAGAACTTCATGTATCATCCAAACTTCATAACGCCTTCATAACTTCAGGAGCTTCTTTACGTCAAGAAATTTCAATTGATGTAACAACTAGAATCCGAATAGATCTCAAAAAATACCGGCAAACATTTCAATTTTTAATACAAGTACGGGATGAATAATAGTCGCATTGCGGGGGCCGCTTAGACCGGGTTGAAGATCCTAAAAGAATCTAACTAATGAATCATGTGTAATTCTTAGCAGGCATATTCCTTTATATATGGTTTTAGTCAGCAACTAGTTCTTTGTTCCAACTCCTCCTTAGTGGGGATGGAAGAGGGAACTATATGCTCAATTGGATTTTTAATTTTCTCAAACGAAGTTTAGCAATTATATTAGTCCTGTTGGTCTTTTATGCGATTTTTCACTTGACCAATTTTTTGTTTGACGCGTTTGACTTTTCCTCCTCAAAAACGGGATTAAAAGGTAGTGCCCAGCGGGCATTAAGTTCTCTTAGAGTCTTTCAGCTCGCTAGTCTCCAAGTATGCGATTCACGGAAACTGTTTTGGATACATAGTTATGGCGTGAAGGGCGCTTCTCACAATTTTTCACGTCAATTACAGACATTAAGCTCCATAAATGACAGATGCTGTTTACGTTTAAAGAAGGCTTAATTAACATATATTATTTTTCAGGGAATAACTGATAGTTTTTATAGCTGACAGCGTCGACAAAGTTTCTGTAAACTTTCAATTTTCAGTGAGTTCTTTAGGTTTGGCTGTATTTTTTCTTCTTTTTGTAGTGGTTTGACTTAGTCTCAGTAATTGAAGGTCCAGTAGTATACTCTTAGTTTTAATATTTGACAAAATATGCTGTTGTTGTTCGGTGTTTTGTCACATCGCATTGATTAGAGGTTCCAGTGGCGTTTAAAGGAGGCCCAATTGAACATATATAGTGTTTTCAGTGATTAGCTTAGGGTTTCAATGGCTTCAACGCTGTTTTGTTGAATTGTTTGTGGAAGTCCTGCATGTATTTGTTGTCCTTTTGTAGTCTAATGACTTAGTGTCACTAATGACAAGTCCCATTGGCTTAGTAAGGAGTTGTAAATCTTTGTGTACGTTTTTGAAAAATAAAAGCTAAGGGTTGTTTAGACTTTCGAAATTATTTGGTTTTAAGAAAATCAAATGGCCTTTGATTTATGTTAAAGGACACGTTAATTGGTTTGATATTTGTCTGGTGCTGTTTTTGATGTTGTTTTGTTTTGTTTGTCGTGTCTCATGATCTGATCAGTGGCTGGAGTCTCATCGGCCCTCTATTGCGGCTTTATATAAGTCATTTAGTGGTACGAGTTGGTAACGGTTTTTTACCCATATGTCAATTGTTTTTGAACAGCGTGTGAAGGTTGTTAATTTTTAAATTTTCCTATGGCATTGTTTGGGTGACAACTAAGTCAAAAAATGTGGATGGGTGGGGTCGGGCATTATGAGCAAACGTACAATACCGAGCCTCCTCGTTATTAAATGAAAAACAAGGTGTAGATTTCTGATATTAGGGTGGGTGTCATTAGAAGAAATGAAAGAAATGTAAAACAATACCACCATGCTCATGAAAAGCATAGTGGGAAAAAATTAGCTCACAGAGGATGAATTGCAGATATGTCGTATGACTTTGATGGCCCATGGGTCCTTCTTCGAGACGAGAAAGGGCAGCAAATGTTAAGGGAAGCAGAAGCTGCCGGGCATAGTTCGTATAAAGACATCGCACCCTTTTTCAACAAACAGATCGGACACTCTTTTTGTGGATACGCATCATCAGCTTGTGTGCTTTCTGCACTTAAGATTACAGGTATGGCTATCTGAAACAGTTGTATATTCCAGGTAGGGCTGAATGAAAATTTTGTCACAATTATTTGACCAAAGATTGGTATTTGTCGATTGACGTTGTTAATTCGGCAAAAACGGCATGTGCCAGAAAAAAGTGCAATCCTCCACTTTTGACATCGCTATTGCAATGTTGCTTGGTTTTGGAATCACTAATGTTTTCTTTGGGGTGAACCGATAGCTGTTGACTGGTTGCATCGACTTCGTGGGATCATTTCTCTAATTTTTTGTTAGCTTTTACTGTTCATCGCGATTTGAATAAAAGACATCTTTTAAGCTGTTAGGTGGAGAATTTGACATTCGACTGTGTCTCGGTTGTACAGAGTTCAGAGTTTTGACGGCGTTCTCCATTAACAACAATTGCAATAATTTACTTAGGAAATTATTGCAATTTATTGGGGTATATTTATAGGCGCCTGCATCTTAGCCGGCTATTATTGTGGTCTTTTTTACTACTTGTCTTTTCACAAAGTCAAATGCCGCACGTGAAAACAAGTTTTTGGTCAATCTGCTTGACCGAATGTTTAAGAGTAATCTTTCTTCGTACATTGTTTTGAGCGAAAGCGAGAAAGTAAAATCGTCAATTATTGCCTCAGGTTGGCCGTGATCAAGTCGGTTCCGGAGTCTTCCGGTTGTTTTTGTACTTTTGCGAACAAAGTTTTGTCCACAGCTTGTTCAAATTTTTGTTCAAATTCTTTTTGACTTCTCTAGTTCTATTTTTCTCCCATTCTGCTCTCAGTGTTTTTAAACAATCATTGCCCAGCAAAGTATAATAAGCTTATGGAGAAGAGGCATACTCGAAAAACGAAATGAGAAATAGTTATGGGATAAACCCATGAAGACCGATTTCGGATTCCCACTATTTGACCTTCGTTCTTATTAGTCGTAGCTGTCAGGTCTAGGGGTTATTGGTATTGATACTGGTGCCTGTGTCGTATTATTGAGAAACTGGATTTTGTCTTAAGTTTTAAAAAATCAAATTAGCTTGCACTTATGAAATGGTTTTTTTCTACTACAATGGATTGTTTCCTGTTTTTTCAATCACAAGGTTTATGGGCATCAATGGTAGCTTTATTTGGCAATACGCCGGGATTGGTTAATGTTGATTTTTAGAATAAATCATATTGATTCTTTAAATATTTCTTTAGTTCCATAAATATGCTTGAAAATATTCTGTTGAAAAAGTGCTTGATTCGCATCTTGAAGGCATCTTTTCACTCTAACCAAAGTTGAACGTACTTTATCTGACCGCAGAGTTGGTACAGACTTGCGACGGGAGAAATTGCCGGCAATATTTAGTAATGTTTACATCCTTTCTTCGTGCATAGGGGAAAGTTATCCCGATAATTTTGATTTCGTTAACTTTTGTCAATTTATGAGCGAAAATTGGGGCGATAACTGTAAAGGTTTTTCTCAGCCTTTGATTTCAAAAATTGCGAAATGTACTGACAAATTGTTTTTGTCAGTATTATGCTTCAAACCTTGTCTGAATAATTGCTCTGCAACGAAATTTGAAGCAATTATTGTGAACGTGCGAGTCTTTTTTATGCAAATTTTTCGCAAGATCGTTCTGTTCCGGAACATTTTTTCGAGTTCACTTCTTGAGTGACGTTTAACTTCTTGAGTTTTGTGTGACTTAAATTGCTATTCAGAACTTATATTTGCTATTCGTTTGTTGCTTTTAGTTTGTTGCTAAAAACGAAAGCCATTTTAAGATAAGCTGTCGCAATGAGCTGATAGCCTAGTCATAAATTCTTCAGTATTGCTCTGGAGATCGGTGGCGTAAACCCCTTCTTGCGTCAAATTATTTTTGCCCATAAGAATTATCTGGGCTAGTTAGTTCTCGCCTAGTTAGTTTATGATTATATTTTGCTACTATGATTTGTGCATTTGTAAATGAAAAGTGCGTCAAAATTTGTTTTTTTTTTCTGTTAGTTTTGTATAGTAAGCGCTACTCAAATTCCAAGCCCTGTTATATCAACTGGTTACAATCAGCTGCTCTTAAATCCCCCTACGTTAGACGGACTACAAAGGAATCGAGCCATCGCCTGTCAATCGAGAGCATTTTGTGTAGCATGTTAGTCGGTTATGCCGAGATACTTAGGTAACTTTATTCTTTGAAAATATCTCTGTAGGTATTCAAGATTTGGTGTTCTTAGTGTCAAATGTCAATCGCTTGCTCAACGCTTGTCGTGACTTTTCTATGGGACATTTGCTACAGTTTTCCATGACATCTATTTGAGGTTTAGATCTGTGAAAACAGGGCTTGGTCAAAATGCTTTCCCAAAATTTTTTCACAAAAAAATTATGAAGTAATTGTCGTTTATACTTAATGCGGGACCATAAAAAAATGATACGAACAACCAGACTGGACCGACTTCGACCATGTTCCTCAGCTGTGTCATAGCTTTCTTATCATGATTATCATACGACATCATCAGCCTGAAAATTATTTGTGCTATGTCGATACCTTTTGATTTGCATTTTTACAAGCTAATACTTTTTAGAAGCTGATAATTTTACCAGTCTTTGATTCTTTGAATATATTAGTCGATTGTGTAGATGGTGAAGTTAAGGAAGGAGATCTGGCTGGAAATGAAACACTGGCATCTGAGGTGTATAGCCCTAAAAAGGCAGAAGTTGATGGCATGCCTCTGGAGATGGTTGAGAAGATTGCCAACTTCTTCGGAGCAGAGGCCACATTCTATCCCATGAAAGGTACCAGGAGTATTTTGAAAATAGAATGACTTCTAGCTTAAAAAACGAAATGTGAGTGTAGATTATTGACGCCAGGGTGGTTTAATTACGTCAGCGGTTTTGTTTTTATTGGTTTAAAATTCTCCGGTTTCTTGTCATGTTAGAATTTAGATTTGAATTCAGACCATAAAGCTTAATTCAATTCACCACGTTGGACTCCATACGAGTCAAATGACTCTTCAGGAGGTGCCCAGAGCGTAAAGTTAAAATGGCCCCGCCCATTTTATAAAGCACGAATAGGAAATGAAATTGGTTTTTGAATTCACGAGGTAGCGCAAAAACAGTTTTAAAAAAAAAACGCGAAAGAAAGCCTTGGAAGTCGGATTTGCAAATAGGGTTCTCGAGACATCTCTTCTGAGGCATCTCGTCTCAGTGTCGTTTCTTGAGTGTTCACGCTCTCTGCGTCATGCCACTCCTCCTTTATTGCAGTAGATGTGCCCTGTTCCTCTTTGTTGCCAACGTCTTGATGACCATCATCTGGGTGCCAGATCCCCAGTTGCTGTGACCCCTCATCTAGTAGGTCGGGCGTCTCTGTGTTGTCAGGGATTGAGCCCACTTCGGACTCCTTGATGATCACATCTCGAACTGCCACAACCTTGCGTGTGTTAGGTACGTACACCAGGTATCCGTTGTCTTCTTCAGTGTAACCCACAAACTTTCCTTCCAGTGCCTTGGGTTCAAGTTTGCTGACATCTCTGTCCTGCTTCCTCATGAAGACTGTGCAACCAAAAATAGATAGTGTACTTATTGAAAGCTTAGGTTTTATACCTCGCATCAGCTCTGCTGGTCATTTTTCTTCTCGTCTCACAACCAAGTTGCTGATCCTTGTTGCATGGAGAATTGCTGCTCCCCACATCATCTCGGGAAGACCCGAGTTAATGAGCAAGCATCTTGCCATCTCCAGCAATGTCCTGTTGCACCTCTCAGCTAACCCATTTTGTTGTGGCGTTTCTGGTATGGTCTTCTCCTGTAGAATGCCTGCATCTAAACAGTACATCTTGAACTGCTCTGAGAGGAACTCCTTCACATTGTCTTGTTTCAGCTTCTTGGGCGTCCCCACACTGAGAACCAACTTCTTCAGGCTGGCCAGTGCTTCACTCTTTGCCTTAAGGAAGTACAAACAGAAATTTCGTGTACTGGACTGCAAACACAATGCAGAACCGGAACCCTGACAGTGCCTCTACTCTGAAAGATCCCATCACGTCTGCGAACACCCTCTCCAGCTTCTCTTCTGCTTGGGTTTCTGCCATTCTTGGTACTGGAGTCTTTGTGATCTTGGCCTATGCGCACATATTGCATACATCGTCGATTTCCGCCACTGGCTCTGGTGCATTCCTGACCACATCCGCTTGATTCAAATGACCCAATCGTCTGTGCCACTTCCTTGCACTGTCAAATTTCACGCTGTTGGAACTCATCTTGAATTCTAGAACGCTGCAGGGTAAGTAAAACAAACTATTTTCTTGTGTTAGTTTTACCCGAGTTCCCTTCTGGAGTTTCATGCAGCTATTTTTTTTCTCGAAAGTGGAGCTATGTCCCCACTCCGTGCATCTAGAGACTGATAAGATGCTTGAAGAATAGTCCGGCACACACAAAAGCTTTTTGAGTTTGCTTTGGAATTCCCCTTTGTTTGAGGGTATGCTGATCCTCACACAGCCTCTGCCCACCACTCTGGAAGCCTCTCCGTTGGGATTTCTGACCACTGATTGAATGAGCACAAAGTCCAGGAACGCATAGATGTTCGTCACTATGTGTACAACCACTGTCCACTAGCATGCCTGCTGTCTTCTACTGAGTAAGAGCCGCCCAGTAATCCTCGTCTGGTGAAGCCAATGTTGGACCCATTGCCACTGACCCATGTTTCCCTCCATCTATTTGTCTCTTGCATGCCCTCTCTAGGTGACCTTTCTCTCCAAACTTGCTGCATTGTGCTGTTTCCTTCCTCCTGCAGTCCTTGGCGAAGTGTCCAGGGATCCCACACACAAAGCAGTTTCCTTTCCTGGGTCCCTTCTTGAAGTCACGCTTCACTGCCAGTGCCACTGAACCACTTTGTCCCTATTGCATCTGTGCTGTGCTCTCAAGGAACTTCTGCAGCCTTTTCCTCAACTCTGTGAAGTTCGTTGCCGAGTTAAAGCTTTCCTGTATAACAAAACTTTCATACCTCATTGACAAACCATTGAGGACTAAGTCGTTGAAGAGGGTCTCTGAGCCTTGTGAGCAACTCCTGTCCTATGATGAAGAAGCTATCCAAATCCTCAGCATCCTCGAGCTGCAGTCGAGCAAGCTGTGCCACCAAAGTCACCACTGTCGGCGTCTCCACACTCTGAAATCTCTCTTGCAAAAGCTTCCAAGCCTTTGCTCCATCTCCGATGCCGTCATCTCCCACACAGTCACGTCTCATCAGCATGAGGGTTGTTGCATCTAGAGTCAGTGCCAGATGGCACCACACATTGTTCCGTTTCTCCTTGATGTCTGCAAATTCTTTCTCATATGCTTCCTTCAGCACCTTGTGGTTCTTCTTTTCATCATTGCTCGCCCCATTGGCTAGTGTAGGTTCATTTGGCTACTCCTCTGACCCAAGTAGTGATTTGTAGAGCCCCTTCGTCTGCATCATTGCCACAAATTTTTTGCTCCAGATTGGAAAGTCCTGTGCCTTTCCTGTGTAGGTCAGCAGCTTCACTGTCTGTTGATCCATCGTAGTTTGAGCAGGCAAAACAGTTGTGAAAAGAAAAGGTACTAAGCAGAAAAGGATTATGACTGTCAACTACAAATTAGTTTTGTTTTAGAAATTAGTTTTACGACTTAGAAAAATGCTGGGCCCATAACCTGTTGGGTTATGGGTTTTCGCAATCGGAATAAAAGCGTTTTTAACTAAGTAGAAAAATTAATTTCTCAAAATGAGAGAATAAGAAGGATATTTTAAAGTAGAATTTAGAGATTTACAGGAGAGATCTGATTATTAGATCAAGATGGTGATTTGATTTTGGGGATGAAAAAAGGCTCAAAAATCAGCTGTATATATTTACCCATTATCAGTGCGGAAAGTCAAGATACAAAAGTAATCTTAGCACCATTATTTACAATGGGTGTCGCAAGGGTTACCCAATATCGTTTGCTTCTGCAAATTTTCCAGAAATCAATCGCAGGGGATACCATAGATGGTATGCTTTTACACTTTTCTAAGAACTCGTTCACATTTCCGGTGATATCATAATCATTCAATACGTGCTGGGAAGATTTTACATCAAATAATCTTACTCTAATATTAGTTATCTAGATTCACCAATTTGAACCGAATTTTGATTCTAAGCACCATTTCCTGACGATTCATTATAGAAATTCTGTGATCAACATCAATTTGCTCCTGTCATCGTAATCTGGTAAGTTAAACTTTCTTTCTAATTCTCACTAAGTTCAAGACTATAGTTTGATCGATATTCTAACAAATTCACCACGTTGGACTCCATACGAGTCAAATGACTCTTCAGGAGGTGCCCAGAGCATAAAGTTAAAATGGCCCCGCCCATTCTATATAGCAGGAATAGGAAATGAAAGAATTGGAACAAATTTTTCATATTAAAATTGTTCGGCTCACTGATTGCAGGTAAGTTTTTGCCGAAATTTGAAAATCAAAATCCGAATTCTCTGAATGGAATGTCTGAATTGTTCTTATCATTTGTGTTAAATCAATGCGAATGTTAAATTGCAAACGTGTATTTTCGCAAAGAATTGTGCGACATTAAGCTGCAAAATGTTTTGTGAAAGGGACTGGTAACGAATCCATAGCTGTTTGAAGACTTGTAGTTTGTTGTTTGAGTTCAAGAGGTAGCGCAAAAACAGTTTTAAAAAAAAACGCGAAAGCAAACCTTGGAAGTCAGATTTGCAAATGGAAACCAAACGTTCCTCGGGATGCCTGGTACTTTGATGATTATATTTGATTGCTTTATAGTAGGATTTGAGAAATGACTTGTCAACAGAACCTTGAAATGACTATGCATTTTATTTCGGGTTCTCTCTACCCCTAGACAAATCCCACTTCTGATCGCCGGAAGAGTTGAAAACAATGTGACAAAAGTTGCTTTTAGGGATTTGAAATTCTCGCAGCCGTTATTGGAACTTTATAATGAGGTACTAATAATGTCGTGAAACGGAAAACTTGAAAATCCCCGACGTCGTTCATATGTAAACGAGTTTTAATTAAATACTTTGCCGTAAAATTCTCTTAAAGAATTCCAGGTTGATTCTTCAAAGAGATTATATCATTCGTAGAACTAAAAGTACTGCCATATGACGACTCAACCACACTGGGAGTTAATGTGGCCTTCAGTCATCTTACGACATTACTTTCAAGTTCTACAAAAGATATAATCAATGTTCACACAGCCTCTTTTGAGAGATATTCCTAATAAGCTAGGATATCAACGGTACTGGGCTTGGGAGCAGAGCAGATCCAAGTGAAAGGAACAAGTAACACGAATCCATAGCTATTTGAAAACTTGTAGTTTGATGTTTGAGTTCAAGAGGTAGCGCAAAAACAGTTTTTATTTGAAAGACAAGAAAAAAACCTTGGAAATCGGATTAATCAGGATGCTTACTTTTTATCCCACTTTCTGGTCTATTGTCAAGAATATTTTATTTGCAAATAGATACCAAACTTTCATTTCGGTGCCTGGAATTTTGATGATGATATTTGATTGCTTTCTGGCAGGATTTGAGAAATGACTTGTCAACAGAACCTTGAAATGACTATGCATTTAATTTTGGGGTTCTCTCTACCCCTAGACAAATGCCACTTCTGATCGCCGGAAGAGTTGACAAAATGTGACAAAAGTAGCGTTTAGTGATATGAAATACTCGCAGCCGTTATTGGAACTTTGTAATGAGGTGCGAATGATGTCTTGAAACTGAAAGCTTGAGTGAGAAAATCCCCGAATTCGTTTATATGAAAAAAGGGTTTTAATTTAAAACTATGCCATAAAATTCTCTCAAAGAATTCGAGGCTGATTCTGCACAGAGATTATATCATTCGTAGAACTCAAAGTACTGCCATATGACGACTCAACCGCACTGTGGGTTTAGTAGCCTTGAGTGCCTTATGACATTACCTTTGAGTTCTACAAAAGAAATAATCAAAGTTCACGCCGCCTCTTTTGAGAGCTATTCCTAATGGGCTGGGGTATCAGCGGTACTGAGGTTAGGGGTAGAGCAGATCCAAGTGAACAATTAACGGTTAATTATGGGAAATTTTTAGTGCCATTTGTATCACCTAAGGTTTACACCTCAGAGTAACAATTCGAAATTTCTGTCTTTGGTTTTAATATAAATCTCTTTAGAATCGGATCCTCAACTTCTTCGCAGTCATCTGAAACAGTGTGTATCTGACAAATCGTCGTTGAAACAAGCAATGGTCGTCAATTTCTACTGCGACACGTTGCAATTGAAACTACCCTTGGGACATATTAGTGTTGCTGCTGCTTATCATGCGGACACGGATTCTATCCTTGTACTGGACACGTATATGATTACACACAGTGCATGGTATTCTATTGATGACATGGCAAGAGCTATGAACACATTTGACTCCGATGCTGATAATTATAGAGGATTCGTTATTGTCGAAAAGAAGGGATGTGAATAAATTGAACTAAATCAACATGGTGCTTTGCGTGAAATGTATTTTTCAGCTCATTTTTATCCTACTGTGATTTAAGCAATTGTTAAATGTAACCAGTGAAGGCTAAGTTAAACTGAAAAAAAATGAAAGCGTTTAAGAAATTTTTTTAAGCTAAAATATAAATATTCTTCCATCAGTTTTTAGTAGCTGCACAGCGATAGCTGGGGCTATTATTGGCCTTCTCTTGGTTTTTCTACAATTCAAAGAATTTGAATTGTATTGGGGCGCTGTCTTTTGAAGATCTGGTCACACATTTTCATGATTTTTGAAGTCAAATTGAAGTCAGTCTAATGTAGAATGAGAAAGCGGTGTTTGATCAAAAATTCGCTTTCTGGCTAGTGGTGTTTTGTTCACATGCAGCAATTTCACTTTGATTTTTACTGTTTTTCCGATTTTTTGGATCGCTTTTTTTCCAAATGGTTTTCCCAATCCATTAATAGTTCATTCTAGGCCTAGTTTCTTGTTTGAACCAGATTTCTTTTTCTCGCTAATGGTTTTTGTTCACATGCGGCATCTTGACATTGATTTTCAGTTTTTTTTAGAAGTTTTTTTGGGTCTGATTTTTTTTTGGAAATGAATTTCCCAATTCACTTAATGTCCGTTCTAGGTCTAGTTTTTGTTTAGTGAATGAAAATTTTTTGAATTGTTAGCCAGGACTTGTCCTCCTATGTTTTTGATTTCGTCGTCAAGATTTTTGTTACCACCATGGGAAGTCACAACCACTTCAAATCTGCTTTTTGTTAAAATTCGTTCATGTAATTTCAACTGAAGTGCGTGCATGACGTCATTTCTCACTCTTAGCGGAGCGTTTTTTGCTCATTCGCGTGATAAAACTTTTGGTCACACGTGACTTACCTCTCTCAAAAATGACGTCTTCACTTTGAAATTGACTTTTCTTTATTGTAATTCAAAGAGATAAGGTCAAGTGAGTGCTTGTCACTCTAATTGAAGGGTATTTGAGGGAAGCTAATACTTTTGTCAACCTTTGTTTTTAACTATTATCAGTACGCGACTATCATACGTGAAATGAAACTGAAACTCGAACTACCCCATTATCCGCAAATCATAATTGCAATGTATTCTTGAATTACAAAACCGAATCTATTATTACAGATTGAGCTCAAATGGAGTACGGGATAGCGAATTTGGTATGCCAATTTTGATGAATGTTGCGATATTCATACCAAATCAGAGAGCGCGGGGCAGGGTATAACTTATCCCCAACCCCAAATTCAGTGTATGCGGAGGATCTTACGGCATATATATCTCTATCCAATCAATAGTTCAGAATTAACTAGTAAATCAGTATAAATAAGCTTTAAGTCTACCAAAAATCAGTTCAAACTCGTTAATGTTGTCTTATTTAAGTTGACGTACAGTGCGTATCGAGGCACGGTATTTGAGCAGTATTTTAATTGTTACTGTGTCTTGTTTCTGTAAATCAACTCATTTGATTGTACAGCCTAACTTTACTCTGACTTATTGAAAAGAGAATCTAGAATTCTCAAATTTTCTTATTGGGGAACGGAGTTCTAATAAGTAGAGTTATTGAGCAGATAAACTGTTCGTTCTTGTTTCTTTCAGTTTACAATTGCCTAGGCTGATTCCAGGTTTTTCAGAACTTACTTACATAAGATACAAGTCTATGTTTTGCCCATGTGTTAAGATTGGGTATAAATTATAAAATCCAGGCCCATCGATATAGTTGAAGTGGTATTAGTTTTTGTCTATTCAAACAGTGGGCCTACCCAACGTGCATAAGCACACAAATTGTTTTGTTCCTCGCATTTGCGGTATAGGAGATATCTTTGAAAACCTATAATTTGGCGACTAAACGTTAATTTGATTTTTTGGATTTTCTCTTTCAAGCGAAGTAATTTGGGAAAACTGAACGATAAGATATTGGGACTCATTGAGCATCGAGTAATGCAACGGTAATCTACAGTATAGTGGAGAATACAGTTCAGAAAAGCTAACTGCAAAAACGTAATATCCGGTCAGATTTGAAACCACTGAATTAGAGAGCAGCCGTAACAGCTGATGCTCCGAGGCATAAAACACAAAACTTAGGTTTTTAAATCTATTTGCCAAAATTGTATCACGTTTTAATGTGTTTCCTCTTAGCAAGTAACCTAAGTTTCATTTGTCTACCAGTCTGTAGGCATGGTTTGGCTCACTGTTGAACAAGTGGTCATCGCGCCTTTCAGGTTCAAATTTTTCACTTTGATGAAAATCTTTTGATGAATTTTTTTTTGATGAAACTATTTTTCAATTTTCATTGTGAACCATTCAGTAGACCGTTCTTTAGTCAACAGCTGTTTTTCGTGTTTGTTTTTTGCGTATAATTATGTTACCGCTTTCGTTCACTTCACGTTGGAAAAATAATTTTGTTCGGGGACCTCAATTGTTAATAAAGCGAATGTACCTGTGACTTCATTATATTAGAGTTTGGAGGGGTGGTGCGTTAAGTCATTTTCTACGTTTTTAATCATGCGTAGCCTACCTTAACAAAACATTATTTATAGGCTCAAGAGTTCTCAATACTTGGTATTTAATTGATGTTAAACTACTGCTGAAGGCCAGTGGAGTTAAAATGAACTCAGCTCAAATAAAATAAAATCATAAAATTGGCTGTTACTGGTGGAATCTGACAGATTAAAGTCTATATGAAATCGGATGGCTTTTATTGTGTTGTCATTGCGCATTTTGCTTTATTTAGTTTCTTAACTGACCTGTTGCGACAGAGCAAATTAATCTATTTCAACTATCCTTTATAAGTTGTATTTTTGAGTAAGAGCTTAACTTTCTGAAATCGCTAAAGAATCTGTACAATTCGTTCAAACATGATAACAACTGATTCAAGATGTCTTCACATTTGACGCCGTAATGCTTAGTGAGAATATGCTTTAGGTATCGGGCAATCAAATAATTTAGACAGTTTCTTTGAAATTTCTCAGTGAAAAAAAAATGTTCTCGGTTTGCAGAAAGCGGTGCTATATCGGATGATGAAGCCATATTCAGATTTAAGGTTTGTTTTCGAAAATAAGTTTAGGCGTATAGCTGGAGCCCCAGAAGCCTTTATTTGCTTTTAGGGGGCTCGATGTCTTCGGGGAGCTTTTAAATTTTTAATCTGTCAATTTTACTCATATCTCGAGTTTATGCAAAAACTCGAGAAACATGAAAAAAATGTACTATTCTAAAACATAAATTTGGAAAAGTAAGTATTTGCTACATTATGATTGTAAAACCTGATTGCTAATTGCACCAAAAGAGAGGAATTGAAAGAGAGGAGACAACGTCTGTGCAAAAGTTGCGGCCCCTGTTGATCGGATTGAAATAGTTTGAACGGAGAAAGATTTCACATAAGAGCTTGTTTCTGTCACGTGATATAGCACCTGCCAAATTGAAACGCAAGCGAACGTATAAAAATAATGGAACATGTTGAAAAGTCAAAGTTAATATACGCGGACAAAATATACCGTGTACCATAAAGGTGAAGAAATGAAACGTTTCACAAATTAGTGAGTAGAGTTCAAAAATCAAGTTTAAAATGTAGAAAAAAATTAGATGAAAAGGAGATATAGGAAAAAGGCCTTGCCATTCAAATGCCAGCAGTTTATCGCAATTGCAGGTTTTGGCTTTTTTCAAACTTTCTATTATTGCAACTTTATGGGACAGACTATTACATAACATAGAGCTAAGTTGCTAATAGAGCTAAAAAAAGACATTTGGATGGGCTTATTGGCATCAAAGCTCATTTGCACATGGACTGTTTTTTTGAACTTCTGCTTGCGCTTCAAATTTAACGTACACTTAGTGTTTTATCACGAAGAACCATAGCATTTTAGTATCATGTAAGTTATTGGTCGCAAGCATCGTTACGAATTGAACCAAATCGTTGGAGCATTGAGTGTGGAAAATCTCGACAAGCCAGGTCTTAAAACCGGTAGGTAGGTGTTGTCCAGATATGAAAGTAATTTTTTATAGCAGTCTGCTTTGGACTGTATTATTGCTTGAATTTTATTCGTATTGTTTATTGTGCAACTCGAAGTTTTTGTTTAAGTGGGGGTGAAGTTATTTTTTTCAACGAAGGTCTGGCGACGGCTGAAAACTTTCGCTGTAGGTCCTGCTGGATCTCGAACGTGGGTGTTGTTGCTGTTGTTGTTGTTGTTGTTGGTGGTGGTGGTGTTCTGTGCGTATTGTGTCTGCTATTGGCTCTGTTGATAATTGTTGTTGTTGTTGTTGTTGTTGATTATGATGGCGTTGTGATGTAGTGTCCTGCTGTCTGTCATATGTACAGGTGGAAGTGTGAGATAGCACCAAAGTTTGCAATCTGTCTCTTTCTGCTTCTAAAGCCTCCACCTCTCGAGACAAAGAGGCATTCTCTTCTGATAGTTTCGCCTTCTCCTGAAACAAATATAGTACGTAGCAATGCGTTTCCTCTTTCCCACCCGGTAGAATATGATTGTCTAAAATAGATTAGTTTACATATTTTGTACTCTTATGTAAGTTGGGATCTATTCTACCCCCCTCCCCCATTCAGTGTTTTTTATGACCTCCAGTTACAAATTATATGTTGTTATATAGCACGTTACTATGTAAAGATAATGCACGTGCGTCTGGGAGTCATGAAACATTTATTCCCACTATTTTTATCTCGAAGGGAGTCCCGTTCTCAGGTTTCTTTGTCTTCTTTGGTAGACTCATACCGCAGATTAGGAGGCTGTGTTACAGCTCTTCGTTGGCAATCTAGGGGAGATATGTTTTTGTGGCTCTCTAACTTTGTAACTTTTATGTCTCGTTATTTTTGATAACAGCTTAAACAAGAACTTTTCATTTTCCAAGCTACAAATTGCTACGAAATTGATCTAAATGATGTTTTTGAACAGATTAACTGTTTAATTTTTTGCTTGCAGGCCAGAAAATTGTTCATTTTGTAGTGATGTGGTGTTGATTAACTTATAGAAAAATAGAGAACTAAACCAATGTGTAAATCAAGTTTCGCCAATCCCAGAGAGATTTAAAAAATCATAGCACATAAAACTATGTGTAGATTTACAGTCCAAACCGACCTCATTAAAATTGTCTGAAATCCGTTGTTATAAGCGGAAAGATAGATATATTATGATGTAAAATAGAAATATATTGCTGTCAAGCGTACCTTTTTTGCCCCCAATCGTAAGTTATTAATTGCTCTTGAACGAAGTTCATAGCAATTATTGCAAACGTGTGTGTGTTTTTTACGACTCGAAGAGGAGTATTGGCTTTCTTATTTTTTTTACCGGAAGTACTATTCGTTCAGACGATGTTTTGACCTAAAAACGAAAGTGAGTAAAATTGCCTTGTGAACTAATTTTTTCTGAGCGAGAGAAGTTTTTGATCATGAGCTGCGTTTAGTGAATGACTTTTTTACATTGAAAACTAGTTTTTGACTGGATGGCCCATATAGATAACCGTTTTTGGCCGTTTTGTTGTCCAATTGGCCCAGTTCTTTTGTTTTTAATTTGGTTTTTTGGTAGAAATAATTTTTATTTGATGCCATATTGAAATTTAAACCTCTTAACTTGATACCACAGTTTTTTTGCAAAGTCTGAAAATGCGTTTGAAGTTCAAAATTTGCATATATTTTTTGAGTTTCAAGTTAATTTTTGAATTTTTTTCTAGTAATTTCTTACTTTTTGGTTCTTTCAGCGGTCTTTTTTTGTCAAAAATCAGTTATTAAAGCAACCTCCTTTTGATAATTCATATACTCAACGCCTCTTTCTACCTCAATGTAATTTTGTTTTATAAAATTGTACATATGCTAATCCGATTTTGGTAGTTTTTTGAGGGACTTTATTTTCGTTTCAATAATAATTCAATCATTTTTTGGCGTTAAGTTTTTGAAAAACAGTTGAATTTTTTTTCATAAATGCGGTCTCAAAATTTTATTGAACATTTTGCAAAATATTTCAATGTTTCGTATGTTTTAATTCAGATTTTTCATTTTTTGTTCTGTTCAGGAGGATGGATCTTTGTCTCTGCTGAACAATGAAATGTATTCGTTTTTCTTGACTTCTTAAATTTGATTTTTAACTTTCAAAAATCAATGATTAGTCTTTCTGTTACGGTGTTCCTTACATTGTGTCCATATTCTTATCATTCTAGTTTGTATTAATCTAGTTTTGTTTCTCTTTGGTTTTGGTTTCTCTTTGGTTTTTCTGTTTTTCTAGTTCTTGTAAGTGACAAGATTGAAAACAGGCAAAACTATGAAAACAGAGTTAAGAACAGCAGATTATGACACTATATACGGGCATCCGCAGCCTAGAAAGTCAGCACTTCGTTAGGTTATAAAAAGGAACGCAAATACATGGTTTCCTGCAATGAGCTCTGAAGATATTCAAAAGTTTCAGTTTTTGTTTTCGTTTACTAAATATATTTTTGTAATATTTAGGTACATCGTTAAACTCTGAGCGCCTGAAGCATTACCAATAGAAATAGTATAAATGAACCATTTGATGAAGTTGACTTTGATATGTATACCAATAATGTTTTAAAAAAATTAGGGAACGATTTTCTAATTTAGAATGACGTTAAATGCTATCGCATGTCCTCAAACCAAGAAGCCGGTATTTGAAAGTTTTAAAGTTTGAAATATAATAATCCAAATATGCGTTTTGTTCCAACATTTTTTCAAAATGGGGGAATATATCGAAGCAGGTCGAGAAAGTTGTATCGAGAAAGTTGTAGTAATTTTAGTTACTTAAAATTGAATTTTGATTTGCATGAGTCTTTGCTTACATTTTCAGGCCAAAAATTGAAAAGATTCTATTTGACCAATTATTGAGAAAAACATCTTATTTTAATTAGAACAAAACATGTAAAAATATAATCTGTTGCGCCTTTTCTGTTGATTGAAAACTAGTGTAGGAACTGATGTCCTTCCGTATCAAAGTTTGTTTGGACAACAGAAAATTTTCAGGAATTCAGTGCTCTCAAAATACCAAAAACCAAATAAAAAGCAAACTAAATGCAGAAATGATTTCCTTTTTAAATTATAGAGTTGTATTCGAGACAATTCGTCAAATTTGATTAGAATTGACCATTTATTCAGTTTCAATACCACACAGACGTTTAAAATAGGTTTCGTGAAATAAAAAATCAATGAAATTGGTTATAGAAAATAAAAAATGGAACATTTTTTTGTATTCTTTATTTTGTCAAATACAAAAGTTCAATTTATTTTTTAATGCTTTTTTTCAAAATTACTCGACCTGTAATATTCTAGTCTTTGAACGATTCTGTTAATTGAGATTTTTAAAAGTTTATTGTCCGTAAAACTCTACAAATAAAAAGCTAAGAGTTGTTTAAAATTTTAAAAAAGCTCCCTTTTTTTCAGTTCTTGTAAATATTATTAAAATTTTCTGTTTCTTTTAAAGTAGAATCCAAAGAGTGAAATGCTGAAAATAAAATTTACTGAAAACAAATTTTATTCAGCACTGCTAATTAACTGACCGTTTGGCCAAAACAAGTGCTTCTTTACATGTTAGACACCAATAAATGCAGAGTGTAAAAACTGTTAGAAATCTTACATAATTAGAATCACTTAAAATTTACTATTAATTGCGTTTTTAAAAATGTTTACTGAGCGCAATATTGTCTAAACTAATTCGAGCTGGTGAGTGATCTGCGTTTTGGACGAAATAATGTGACACGTAAGCCTATGAAGCATCCAACATGGCATAATTTTTTGGAAAACTTTTTAAATGTTAATTTCATTGCTGAGAGTCAAATATTTTTGTATTCTTTGTTAGGTTTTAAAACTTAATACAATTGTTCATAGTTTTTTTTAATCTGAGAGCGATTTGGTCAGATGAAAATTCAACATTTATGTCCAATTCGAAATTTGACTAAAGAACTAAGAATTTTTCCAAAAGCTAAAAAAATTATCATACTTTTCTATTTCTCTCAAAATAGAATCCAATTAGTTAAAGGGCGGAAACATAAAACTTACTGAAAAGGATTTTCTTCAGCGTTTTTCATTAACTGCCTGTTGGGCCAAAGTTAAGCTCCTTTCGAGATTCTAAAAACTAATAGAGATCGTTGAAAATTGGAAAAATTACTTAACCTCTGCTACCTATTGAAATTCTAAACAGTTTTTGAACACCAAAAATATTTTGAATAAACCAAACTGAAAACCCATCTGCGAGATTTGGAACATTTTAGTGGCCCCTTAATCTCATGAAGTATCAATAACCCCACAATTTTTCGAAAAACGTTCGAATCACAATTTTGGTTCGAAGTTTAGTGACAACGTTACTTAACTTCGTTACTAAACAACGTTACTTAGCAGCTGAATTAAGTTTAATATTAGAATTTTACCGAATATGCAGAATTTCGTACCAAATATGAACACTTTGACACTTAGAAAAATTCTATCAATTTCTGTCTCTTAATTTTTTCTTTTTCTGTTTCAATCCCAATTTGCGTCAAGCGGATCAACGGCGGCTATTTTCCGGCTATGTTTTGATTTGAATGGTGTATTCAAAGGATTCCAGACAAGAAAAGTTATTTGTAATAGAGACAATAGTAAAAGTCGTAAAATTAGTTTGCTGAGCCTATTTTACTCTTTTTGACTAATATGTCAAGCAACAAACTAGCAAGATCTTTCAGAAAGATGAAACCGTGACACTAGGGTTTGAATCTTTCTTTTTCATCTGTGTTTTGTTGATTCAGTCTTGTGAATCCCACTCTTCTGCATAACTTTCTGTCGTAACTATACACTCACAGACTCAAACGAGCTGTGCTGTTACTTTAGAATGACTTCTGATTTCTGCAGCACATTTTTGCTGCAGTTTCTAAATATAAATTTTAGGCTGATTGATTCACTGTATCAGCCTTGGTGCTCCAAAAATGCCCTATATCTGTCAATGATAATTGATGATGTTTATATTTGCGCGAGTCATTGATTTCTGGTTGTTACCTGTGTGATAGTGTGTCAGCATTACCTGTTCTAAGTCACTCTGCTTTGTCTTCTGTCTCTCCCTGGCCCTTGCAGCAGATTGTCTGTTCCTCTCCTTCCGTCTCTCTATCACAAAATTCGTCCGACGAATCGACGCCTATAAACAGCATTCGAATCTTGAGTATAAATGTCTTCTCCTAGTAATAAGTTGTTGGAAATTAGGCTTTAGGATTTGAAAAACCTGTGAGCAACATTTTTGTTTTTGTTGTATAACCTCCTTTCAATAACAACTTTTTTGTCCTGTTGATCGACCTCCTGCTGTAGAGTTTCACTGAAAACAAGATAATGCCACTAATGCTTTAAGAGTTCGTTTCTGCTTCCAAGTTCGTTTCCAAAATTATATAGAAATGCGCTTAAAAATGTTAGGTGGTTCGTAATGAAAGACCGTTCGGGTTTTTTCACATAGTATTGAAATTGTTGAATTTTCCCGACTGTTTAGCGACATTTTTCAGCACTCACACATTGTTAATCGATTGCAAATTTTAGCTTTTGTTGCCGAACCTTACCCCAATCTTATTCTTTTCCTTTTAGCGCTTTCTTTTAACAAGGCGACGGTACTTTTTTTAAATTTGTTGAAGCATACTTTAGGTCTGGTTGTTGGTTGTTTTGCTGAATCCAGCCTATTACTGTTCTAATATCTGCATCTTTTTCATCTCTTTGTTGCTCTTCTGCTAAATTGAGACTAATTAGGTTATCTGTGAGGTCTGGAAACTCATCTAATGGATTTGACTACGGAAATGAATTATTTCTTGTTTTCTTTTTAGTTTAAATAGCCCTTGAATTTCAGTTGTGGGTAAAATACTTTGCCTTTTGTAGTCCTCGTAATATCCGAGTTTTTTGAGAGCATCTAATACGTCTACATTTATTTCATCATTTGAGACATTTAAGACATTGTTGCTGTTTTATCATTCTCCTTTCTAGAGAGGAAATCTGCGGCGTAATTAGTGCGTACTGGAATGTGAGCAATTACTATGTTAAAAGCGAGTATTCTGTCTGGGCAATTCCAAAGAGATGGCGGTATTGCTTTTGATTGAAAGAATTGTGTAAGGCTTTTTTTCTCAGTGAGTATAATTACTTGTTTGCTTGATCCCCAAATGTAGTGTGAAAAGTAGTCCAGCGCATAATACAAAGCTAGGAACTCTTTGTAATAGATTGATAATTTTAATTGCGTTGCGTTAAACAGATGCGATCCAAACGATACGGGAGCGTATGTTTTCTTCTTTCTTTCCAGTTTCGTTTACATAGCCTACCACCATTAGTACAGAGCCTGCACCGTGGTAACTAGCATCACAAAGAATTACATACTGTAAACCGGGTTTTGGTTGTCGCAATGTTACGTTTATGGCTTCCATTAAATCCTTCTTTATTACTTCTAATGCTTTTACGTGTTTTTCTGTGGTTTCTATTACTGCATGCTTCTTCAGGAGCTTGTAAAATGACATTAGTTTCCCACCTAGCTGTGGGATGTAATTACGGAAGAATTGTGTGAAGCCGATTAATCGCTTTACTTGTTTTGTTGTTTTCAGCATTTTAAATTTATCAAGGAATTTAGTGGTTTTCGCTTTTTCTGGTGATATTCCGTCTGCAATGATGTTATTCCAAGGAATTTCATTGTATCAGTTGCTATTTCACACTTTTTGGGTGACAATTTTAGTCCTGATTGACGTATACAAATGAATATTTCTCGTAAAGAGGGCACCAATTGTTCAAATATTGTTACTGCATTACCAATATCATCCTTAAACTGCGTACAATTTCCTGAAGCTAAACTTGGATCTTAACAATGTCTGTTGAGTGAACTGAATCCAATTACTGACTTATTTAATCCCTGGGCAAGACATTTCTATGCATAAGTTCTCGAAGCAAAATTAAATGCTAGCAGTTGCACTGCAATATCGTCTGCCATTTAAACACAATGGTATGCCTGAGAACAATCAAGTTTCGTAAACAACTTTTCCCCAGCGAAGTGGTTTTTTGCATCACTCATGCTCGAAATGGGGAAATTAGTATTCACGTAGTCATTTTTCAGCAATTGATTTACTTTTCTCAAGTCAATTAACAGTCTAAGTCTTCCTGAACTCTTTCGTTGTGCGAAAAGGGGACTACTATATCTTGATTGAGACAAAATCGTTATTAGTCCGTAGTAATGCAAGCACAAAACCGTTACGGTATTCAAAAAGCAAAAGAGTTTATTTATGCAGGTGCTATTCAGCAAAATTGCCAGAGGTATGAACTACCCATTTAATCAATTAAAAAACCAATAAAGCCGCCCGTGTAGTGCTAATTCTGCCGTCCGTAGTAGTGCTAATTCTACTTGTAGCTCATTTCTCAAATGGATAGGTATTGGAGGGCCTTGCTCCAATACCTATCCAATAAATTGGTATGCGGCTTTCTGGAGTTAACTTTTTTTTCAAATCTGTATTATATCCGACGTCAAATCTGTATTTTGCAAAGATGTCACTGAATGAAGCTAATAGTTCACCTACAGCTTTTTGCTCGTCATTGAGGGCCGATTTTTCCCACAGGAATTTTCTCAGAAAAGTGATTTTGTCCTGATTGTTTCCCTTTGGGTCTAATTTTTCCATTTCTTGCAGTTTTAGCAATTGCTCAAAGATTTCTCTCTGTAAGGGCGAAAAATTTCGGGTCAGGGCACGTTTCAGGCGTTGGGAACCACAATTTGTCATATTCTGGGGCCGGTTTTGCTGGTTGCACTTTTCTTTTGGGAGTATCTGTCACTTGAATTAATTGGTTTAATTCTGTTAAATAATTTTTGCGACATTTATTAATTGAGGATCTACTTCTAGTAACTTTTCAGCTTGGTCAGACGTTAAGAAGGAGAATTCGGCTATTTACTCTCCTTTATTTTTAGTGACTGGGTGTTCAATAATTTTCAAGGCATGGTTATAAATAATATTATTTTCAGCGACTTTACTTAAAGAGGACGTTCATTTTACCTCACTATCTTTTTCAAAGATTTCACTCGGAATTATTACTCCACAAAGGTCACTGAATGTTTTTAACTTTTCCTGCAGTTTGCATTCTAGAATTGCTTGTTGATTTGGCTGTAATACTTGCTTTTTCTGCGTGTAAATTTTTTCCGCTTTACTACCCTTCTGGGTTGCTCTTCTCGCTTTGTTTCATTTGTTTGTAGAGTCTGGTCAGGGAATTTAATGTAGCTTTGTCTTGGGCAGATGCTAACTTTATTTTTAACAAATAATGGGTTACCTAATATTACAGGAGTTGTGACAATTAAAACAAGGAAATCTTCAGTGAATGTTTGTGTGCCCAGTTTAAATGTAACTTTAATTGCTTTATCAATTTTAACTATATTTCCGTTTGCCATTTTAACTTTATCTAGATCAGGTGTTTCTTTTTCAGTTTTTGAGTTAATTTTTGTGTTAATAAGTCCCTTGTAAAACTCACGGCTTATCACGTTTGCACATGCTTCTGTATCAATTAGTGCGCGTCCATCTAATTCTTCAATAAATTTAACTTTAACATAGAATAAGGTTCTGCCTAAGAGGGGAACAATGCTGATTAGTTGTTGAACATGTGTTACTGGCTTTGGTGCGGACTGAGGTACTTGTGTTGGGAATTGCACAGATTTTCTCACTTTACTTTTACTATTGTTTCCTTTGCGTTTTCTACGCTTTTTTACTATTTTCGTTATAAAATGGTTAAATTACTTTATCTAAACTAGGACTGGACGTACATTCGTTATAATAATTTACTGATTTTTTATAATTTTAATTTTTGTATTAAGATCGGGCGGCTTTTTTGGTTTTTTAATTGATTAAATGGGTAGTTCATACCTCTGGCATTTTTGCTGAATAGCACCTGCATAAATAAACTCTTTTGCTTTTTGAATACCGTAACGGTTTTGTGCTGCAGTTTGGCTATCATAAACTCTTCCCTGTCGAAGAAGATTTGCAGGGGTATTCCTTGTTGGGAACTGAGAAATTGTTCTATTAACATAAGCTGGGTGAACAAATGGGGGCTATCTGAAGGTTCATTCCAATAATTCCGAGTTTGTGGCTGTTCATTATAGTAAAGTGGTCGAGGAGCATTAAATTGTGGTCTAAACTCTCTATAATTATTAGAACAAGCCGCATACTGTTGCTGGGGCCGATAGTTTGGCTGAAATTAACGATAATTAGGCTGATATTGGCGATAATTTGGCTGATAATTTTGATATTGCGGGCGAAAATTTGATCTATAACTTTATCTGCTGACTTGTTGAGGGTAATGTGATGTGAAAATGTTTACTGGGCCCTGTTTTGATGCCTCATTTTTATGTGCTACTTTCTGCTCAAGTTTCTGTTCATGTTCTTTTTGATTATTTGAGATAGCAGTTATTGCTTTAAGCCTTTTGACTGTGTTTGATTCAGTTATTTCATTAAATCCGTCATCGAAGTACTCTTCTCTGTTACACCTCTCCCTTATTGCAATCTGTTGTCTAGCTAAGATACATAATTGATCTATTGTGTCTGTATCTGGCCGTTATAACAGCTTAGGCCTAAGCCAATTTGACAGACTTAATGAAGAAGCGCTTTATTTGATCAATTTTACGATTTTCTGACGTTTCAATGGCAGAATCTTTTGCTGCTGTCTCTTTCAAATCTACGGGCTTCAGGGTTACCTGGTTCTGCTGGTTCTACTTCTGTGTCGGGCGGCGGATATGCTTTATTAGCTTCGGTTCTTAATTTTACTAATAAATTTTTCACTGTATCCGTTTTCGGATTAAACTTTTGGTTCTCTAACTTTATTATTCTGATTTCTCTCGAGTTGTCTTGTGTGAATCTATTTCTCAGAGCTGCTATACTCTCTGCGAAAACTAATCTGGTAGCCTCTGGTAGGGTTGAGAAGGTACTTAAAGCATCTCCTTTTAAATGTAACTGCTGAAAATTCGATTGTTGCGCTCCTGCAATTCCTGCAACTCCGATTGCACCCGTTATTAACTGTTCAAACTCGTTAAAACTGTCCGTTACTGACCCAGAGAAGGGTGTGATGTTGATTTTCGCGTATGCCATTTTGCTTTTTACCCGTTTAGATTATATACCTATCGTTAAATCGGTCTGATTTCGTTCTAAAGTATTAAATAGCACACTTAACTTCACTTAATGGGGAGATTAATTGGTTAACAGAGATAAAAGAAGTGGAAAATAACTGTTCCTAATTGGTTAATGAGTAGCACAAGAACTCAGAAAAAGAAACTACTGAAACCATTTGCTCGAAAAATAATAAAGATGGGCTGCTTATGAACCTATGCCTAAAGCTCCGGTCTAACCGTCAGACTGTTAAAGTTGAAGCCGTTAGGGCCGCCGACGTCTCAAAGAGTGCCCCTTAGTCTAGCAAAATTCGTGGGGACCGCACGGGCCTTGTGGAAGCTGCGCTCAGATAGGCAACAGCATAATGACAGAAGTCATTGTTTGATTCATAAACCTCCGGAGCTGATTAAATAAATTTGGTTTGCCCTCTTTTAATTAATGTTCAGTATGTGGTTTCAGTAAATTAGCTTAATCTGAGGTTATCTGATAATCAGTAATCATGTTATCAAGGTTAATATGACTATCTGGTTGAAGTTTGTTTCGGATAAGGCCAAATTTTGCTGGGGCCGATAGTTTGGCTGAAATTGACGATAATTAGGCTGATATTGGCGATAATTTGGCTGATAATTTTGATATTGCGGGCGAAAATTTGGTTTATAACTTTATCTGCAGACTGGTTGAGGGTAATGTGATGTGAAAATGTTTACTGGGCCTTGTTCTGATGCCTCATTTTTATGTGCTACTTTCTGCTCAAGTTTCTGTTCAAGTTCTTTTTGATTATTTGAGATAGCAGTTATTGCTTTTAGCATTTTGACAGTGTTTGATTCAGTTAATTCATTAAATCCGTCACCGAAGTACTTTTCTCTGTTACACATCTCCCTTATTGCAATCTGTTGTCTAGCTAAGGTACATAATTGATCTATTGTGTCTGTATCTGGCCGTTATAACAGCTTAGGCTTAAGCCGATTTGACATAGACTTAATGAAGAAGCGCTTTAATTGATCTTTTTTACGATTTTCTGACGTCTCAAAGGCAGAATCTCTTGCTGTTGTCTCTCTTTCAAGAATAATAAAGATGGGCTGCTTATGAACCTATGCCTAAAGCTCCGGTCTAACCGTCAGACTGTTAACTTTGAAGCCGTTAGGGCCGCCGACGTCTCACCATTAAAGAGTGCCCCTTAGTCTAGCAAAATTCGTGGGGACCGCGCAGGCCTTGTGGAAGCTGCCCTCAGATAGGCAACAGCACAATGACCGAAGTCACTGTTTGATTGATTAACCTCCGGAGCTGAATAAATAAATTTGGTTTGCCCTCTTCTAATTAATGTTCAAGAATGTGGTTTCAGTAAGTTAGCTTAATCTGAGGTTATCTGATAATCAGTAATGATGTTATCAAGATTAATATGACTATCTGATTGAAGTTTGTTTCGAATAAGGCCAAATTTGCGTACTTTTTGATTTATGCTTTTTGCTTTCCAATAAATTGCAACGCGTTGATCGTCGCACATAAATCACAATAGACTTATGGATTGAAGAGGAAAAGGCAGTTACTATCTGAGCTTGCGTTTTGTTTTTGTTTTTTGTGTAATTAATGTTGTTTCTTTAATATGTTCAATAAAATTGGGGGAAGCGCGACAATTTTTAATAGCGGGGAGAATGTGTTCTTTATAAATTGACATAAATTTAGCACCAGAAAGTACTTTTACAAATTCATTTACTCACAATATCCTTGTTTGTAAATACACTGTGTTGTTTTTGTCCATTGTGGCGGCTGTGGTTGAGTTAGTTCCAGTTGTTATCCACTCAAGCACTTTTGAATTATTGCTGCATTTAGTCCACAAAGACACAAACAGTTTATACCCATTCTTTCCTTTGTTACTGCTCTCTGCATTATCGCTTTTCTCGGAAAAAGTGTGATGGATGCTAGCTGAAGATTCTTGAGGTAATGAAGTGGAAGAAAATAAAGAAAATATCAAAAGATGGAAGAAAATGTCAAATTTGTCAAAGAATTAATCGGGATTTCGGTCCGTTAAACTGGGAAACAGTTAATAACTCCTGTCACCATGTTACGCACTGATTTTAGGAGTGTTCCTCGTGGTGTTATTGAGGTCAATATTGGAGGTAAATAACTTGAATAATTGACATTGTACAAGGACTTATTTAGATGTTTCACAGTGCGGTTTTTAGCAGATATATTTTGAATAAAGTTAGCTAGTAATAGCCTTTTATTGAGTGGTTCAGATGCGTGATATATCCACTAATTGCCTTGTATTTTAGAATTTTACTTAGCTCTAATTTAGCTCTAAGGAAGCCTGTTTTAACTTCGCATTTTTTAAAGACTTTCCTGTTCAATCTTTAATTATTTTAACGAGAATTAATCAACAATAATCAATAAGTTTTCAAGTTTTACTAAGGTTTTAAAGAGATTGTGGTCAACTGATTGTCAGGCTGGTTCTCCGGTGTTCTGGTGATGTTCTCCGGTGTTCTGGTGGTCGTAGGTTCCGCAGGGCTGTACCTTAAGTTGTATTGGTCCTTCGCAAATATTAACTGTTCTACAAGTTGGACAATTTCCGGCTTTTGTACGTCTCTTCATGTTTGTTAAGTACATATACAATTTCCGTATTAGCACTTACTTTATCAGATTAATAAATTCACCAAGTACATAGTTTCTCATGAAGTTATTTACCAAATATGCGAATTCATCGTCAGGGAACTCAAAAATGTAATTATTGAGGTTTTTAGGCGCTTAATATGTTTATCAGTAAACTGTCAATTTGCGATTGTTTTTAGTAAACATAAACAAAATAGGGGTTACAGGCCTAGATGGAAATACTGGATATATATGGCCTTGAGATCTATCTGAATATGAACTAAATTATAGCACTGTTTATGGATATTTATAGGGAAAACATCACGTAACTATGAGGCACGAAATAGGGGCGTGACAGTGCGCAAAAAAGTTTTTTTCAATACAGAAAAGGTATATCTCAATGTAAAATTTGTAGGTGAAGGAAACTCTTTTGTTTTGATGAACTGTAATAATATAACCGAGAACATTTTGACGTATAGAAAAAGTTTTGTCGCAATAATCATTACTAAAGTATTTTATGACATGAGAACGAAAATGCACAGCAGAGTCAAGTTTATCAGGAGTCAAGGTTTCATTTTCGACAACAGATGAACGTGTTGATCGCTAAACGGTTAAACGTGAAAACAAAAGGCCAAATTTGCGTTATTGAATTTTTTAATAAATATTTTTGCAGCGTGCACTTAGAGAAGAATTTTCTGAAGCAGTTAATCAAGAAAATAGCTATCAGTTAGACGGTTTCCTGTATACGCTTAAATAGTGGAAAAGCTGACGGCTAAGGTCTGGAAATTTTCAATCTTGGTGTCAAATTTTCCAGAAATCAAGAACTAAATGGTGGACTGAAAATCAGTTTTCTTCCTAATTGTTTTGTCATCGATTTCTCTCTTCAAAGCAAAACAATTGAAATAAATATTTCTCTATAACCTCCCGCTTTTACGGCCTTTTTTATAGTAGAGTCCGTCAATTAAAAGATGAAATTTTTGTAAAGGTGAAGTCGACGTCAATAACTTGGATTTTCCGTGTTTTAAGGCTCAAACGCCCATGTTGACATCGACATTTAGGTTATCCTTCAGAGTTGAATTAGAGGAAAGTTTGGAAGCTAGCTATATGCGAACGCAGAGACGCCTGAGCCTCCTCATGTTGAAAATTTTAGTTTTTTGCTCGATAGATTGAAGATGATTTGTCGAAACGGCAGCAGTTAATCGAGTTACATTTACTTCTACTATATGACAAAAAACATAGCATACAACGGGAAACAGAAAGACCAAGAGAATCAAGATTTTTTCGTAGTTGTCATTTTTTTACACACTTGAGAATAATAGCTGACTCATTGGAAGACACGGTTATGCCGAGTTTGATTAAGGGCACCATGAGCTTCAGTAACACGGAAAACGCTAACCAGTGTTCCAGCTAAGAGGAAATAAAAATTATTGGTCTTTTAAAAAATAAACTTTTCACCCCCGTGTACGAGTCATCAGAAACGTGAACTGATCGCACTAATCGGCTCGAATTTACAAATTTATACTAACTTTTTGCTTTGGCTGGAATGCAATTACCATGTTGTTCTATGTGTGTAATGTCTTGCGTGGGTATAAATTTGTTCCAACGATCAAAGGTAAATAAAATTAATGCTTGTGAACAAATTGCCCGACCTTAACGTGATTGTTTGAGCTTAGATATAGTTATGAGTAATGAGTAAGCGGTAGCAAATGTTAAACAGTTGAATTAGAACTCAACCAAGTCACTGGTCGGTGGTTTGACAGTTAAGTGATGATTAGCTGGTAGAACTTTGAGCTGTTCTGAATAGATATCTCAGTAAGTTGAAAATATTAACCATTAAAAATATTCGTTAAGCTCATTTTATTGTTTATGAAGTTGTTTATCGTTCTTTGTTTTGGTGAATGAGTAAGATTTTTGAAGCTATATATAGAAAGTGTAGGCGAGTTTTAAGTACAGTGAATGATTTTATTGATGAATCTGTTTCTTCTGTAGAGCGAGAAAAATTGATCGATGTTTTCTTTCGTTCACGTACAACTTAGAAGAAGGTAATCATTATTTTGTATCAACTTGGCGCCTTTTATATAATTAAAAGCTATATAGGTATCTAGAATATTTTAGCACTCTGGTCTCTAGTCAGGACGTGACTATGTATGTGTCCGCAGAGAACTATTCAAGTCCCAGCCTAAACCCAATACAAGTATGGACATGACAGAGGTTGCGGAGGGTGGGTACTGCTGCGCAGCTCAAGATCTGGTTTGAACGTAATTTACGCCTGACTACTTTTACTCTGTTAAGTTTACCGGATACCTAGAATTTGGGTAGTTTGTGGTACATTTAAGCTGCATAACATAAATTTGGCCGGTTCCGATACTTCTTTCGATTTGAGCCATACTTAAATTGCGGTCTGGTATATACCCATTATCAATATGTTCCGTATGTACCATACTTTACTGCAACAATTTTCGATTGATCGGATAACTAAAGATTTATTTTTTTTTTGAAAAAATATTGAAAGTTTCCGGTCTGCCGAGAGGTCAATGTCTGTTCGTTATAAAATCAAGCTATATAAAATCATCACCTTTACTGGCGTTGACAAAAGTCCAGAAACGTATGTTAGTCATACGTTTCAGGCAAAAAAAATTATAAGAAGGTGTTTAAGAAGTTAATTTTTTCCGTAAATCTTAGAAGAAATATCTCCACAATGTTTAATACATCATAAATAAATAAATATATAACAGGAGGAGACAGAATAACGGGGTCATGGGACCCTCTAAAATGGGAAGAACAACTTGTCGTTATTCATTTTCTTACTCAAATACAATAAATTAGTTTATTCAGTCGGGACAACAGCGAAATCCAAGAATTTTTTTTAAATATACAGCAATCAGCATTAGAAAACACCTTGCGGCAATGTTATAACTTACGGCTTCTGTTATTTAAAAGCATCGAATCGATTTTTTTTTATTTTGAAAATTTGAAGAAAAAGAGGAAAATTTCGAAAACTTCAAAAAAATGTCCATATCTCGTAAACTAGAAGAGGTACAGCCGTCATTTTTTTTCAACAGAATCGCATCATATAATTAATGTTCTTGTAGCATGCAGCCACGGTTTTTTCTATTCATTAAAATTTCAAAATATGCTTCACTAAATCCTTATTGTTTACCAGGTATCCCTCTTTCTCTTTACGTTCAGGGTAAATTTTTTCAATTTTCTAAGTCATATGTTGCCCAATCCCAATTTTCTAAGTCATATGGCATTACTCTATTCAATTCCATCGTGTTAAATAAACGTACTATGCGAGAACTGGTTAAATGTTGTTGTAACTTTGTCGAATGAAGGTTCATGTAACAGGTTCAGACTATATATACGCGTTTCAAATTCTTTAGATTGAAATTTAATCAAAGAACTCAAAAATTTTCACTATGTAAACCTTTGATTGTGCCCATAAAAAATTAAGATGTTCATATATGTGAAGCTCATGCGCAGCAAGGATGCCAATAGAAAGGAATATATCTTCTGTACTATCCCACTTTCTAAAATGAATGTTTCGGGATTTTTTTGGGAAAGGTAAGGAGTGAATTTAATGACCTACGGCTACAGCGACCATACACTTAAATACCATATTGTTAATAGCCGCGTCCTCAATTCCAGGCGGCTATTATTGCGCTCCTAAATGTTTTTTACAATTCAAAGAATTTGAATTGTATTGGGGCGCTGTTTTTTGTTTAAGATGTGTTCACACATTTTTCAATGACTTTGATCTTTGAAAACGGGATAAACAGGTAAAGCCCAGCGGGCATTAAGTTTCATTAGAGGCACAAAAGTGGGCATTAGTAGTCCTTCAAGTGCTTAGAGTTATGCAGCTGCTGTGGTTGCCTTAATTTAAGGTTAAAAGGTCATTTTTAGGAGTTTTTGGGCTCAAAATGGTGCAGTTTTTCATGTTTTTTTGTGATTTTTGAGTTTTTTGAGTGATTAATCTTAGGTTGAAGTTTTTAAAAGTTGATGAAGGCCTTTTTTGGAGACAAAATTACTTGTTATGACCATTTTATGAATATGTTTTGGTGCTACAAACTCGCAAAATGATACTAATTATTGCAAAAGAAAAAAGACAAAAATTTTAAGTTTTTTGAAAATTTTTGTCGTTTTTTGAGTTTCTCCAGATTCAGGGGCCAGGGAAGCTGCTCTAAGTTTTGATAATAGGGCACTGCGTAGTTTTGAGTAACAATGGATTGAATTTCAACATTTTCATGTCTCGCAATTTTTTTGAGGTTTCCTAAAGTATTTTTTTTCCAATTTTTGTTATTTGTCCATTCTCAAGTGCCAGAAAATCTATTCCACGTTACTGCATGGTTCTTAGTTTCAATGGATCCGCTTTCAACAATTAAACCTTTCGAATCTAAGAATTCTTTTGATAAAATTTCCAATTCAGTTTTTCTTGCCTCAGTAGCCAGGTAACCTCATCCAGGGTTTAATAGTATGTTATTAATAGAAGATATTATTATCATAATTTTCAGCAACATTTCATCAAAATATGCAATTGATGTCATTTTTTAAAAAAATTTCGGTCATTTTTGAGTTAATCAATCGTTAAGGGACAATGAATTTTTTCAGTTCTTGCAGATAAAATACTGGGCCGATTTCAGAAACAAAAATTGGTTCTTAGCGTAGTTTTGAAATAGGTATATTTAAAAGGATCAAATTTTGCCTTATGTTTAAAAGCTTCAAGAGTGTTAGCAATGCGTATATTTTTGTTAAAATAATTTGATTGTTTTAGTTTCTCAATTTTTTGAGATGATTTTGTGTTTTGGATGGCATTCAATTGATCTGTTGGTCAGGTAGAGTACTTCTAATTTTTTCATTCAATTATTTGAATTTTATTTCAGGACTTGTCCTGCTATGTTTTTTTTACTTCGTCTAACAGATTTTTGTTTCGTCTTACCCTGACTTCTTGGAATTGACTTTTTCAATGACTTACGTCACTCAAAAAAATGACTTCTGAACTCACTTACGGAGCTTTAAATTTTATGAACATTTACTTGTTAAAGGTCAATAGTGTGCATCTAAGTAGTGCCAAACATATATTTCCTAATTCTTGATTATTAGAGTCTTGAGTTTTTGATTTCGAATATTAATTTGGATCTTCTCAGTTTGTGCCCCCAGTACGTTATGCGCCCCCCAGTTACAGAGTATGTGCCATTACATAGTAAGTCATTATGTAAAAAATATTGCACGTGCATCTGAGGGGTGCAAATAATATGCGCCCACTAAGCTGAGGGGCACACACGGAACAGATCCTAATTTTGAAAAGCCCTGTTAGGGCTTTCTCCTTATAGAGCTTATGTGTCTCATAAAAATGACAGTCCAAAGCTAACCCAACCCAAAAAGTCTAGTGGTCTATTAAAGGACTGGTGGTCGATCTGTCTATCTAATCTCTTTAGTTGTTTCAATTCATGGAAGGCCCCAAGCGTCTATCGCGGCTATTTTCCGGCAATCTGCCGGCTATATTTGGAGTGGCACAGCCTTACTGTTATAGTATTGAATCAACAATATTCTAGGAACATAGTGTAAAAGCTTGGTAACAATTCCAAACAAATTACTTAATTTAGTTGTGGCCAAATTAAGGACAAGCTTATTTATCGATAGCCAATCATGCAGGCTGTTAAGGTCTGAAATTATTTCATTGTCTGGGCAGAACGTTTGGTAGAACAAGGTTGGTCCTTGCAGAACGCCGCAATCTACGTGTGTCCAATTTGAGATTTCTACGTTAACCACGATATGTTTTAATCGGTGATTAAGATATGGATTCAGTCAATGTTGTGCATAAATCCTTATGCTTGATCTTTAGTTTTTGCAAAAAATATTTTGTGATCAACTGTGTCTAAAGCTTTCGCAGATCCAAAAAATACTTTAAATAATTCCGTTACTGTTTTTGTTCAACCTTATCTTCTCTGTAAGTTATACAAGTGCATAAATTGTACTGTGTTTCCTTCTGAAACCGAATTGTTTGTTATAGAACAAATTAGGTTTTTCCATCTACTCATAGATTCGATTATACTTAAACGGCTCAAAAATTTTACTCCATACAATAAGTAGAGTGATACGCCTTTAAAATCAGGTTCAAACCATTTTTGTACTTTGGCTTGACTTTTGCTTTTTTAAATTGTCGGCAAAACGTCCAATGTGACATGATCGATTTATTACGTGTGCTAAATAAAGTGCACGTTCACTGCTTGAACTTTAGTCAAATCGTTGCTTATTTCGTCATCGCTTAATGAAAATTTATTTTCAAGATGATATTTTTTTCTTGAACCGTAAGTTGAGAAACCGGGAAACGAAATAAAGAATGCATGTTATAGTTTATTGGCGTGGTATTTTGTGTCTTTTGTTTTTTAAGCTCCGCGCCAAAATTGTTGAAAAAATCTTTGAACTTTTCAGCAATAAGCCTTGGATATGGCTCGCAAACATTTTTCTTACATGACTCGAGAGTGCGGAATACTTCTATGTTTTGCGGTCTTTCCGCTCAGGTCATTTAATTATTTATATCTTTGTCTTGAATTTTCGATTTATTTTTGAAACTTGCGTTCGAATTGGAACTTTGTTCGAATTGCGTTCTTAGGAGTTTGAACTTAATTAAAAGATGGATTTTCGTTTCTTTGTGTCTCCATTCACGATGAGCGCAGTTTATTCTGTATTTTAGGTCTTCAAAACTTTTGTCAAGACATTTTGGTGTTTCATTTGGCTTTTTATCTACTATCTTTATTGGGGCCAACTTACTTCAAGAAAACATTACTGTAATGATCAAAGGTCTCTTTGATGTTTTTACAAGTTCCCTCTATTAGATATTGGAAGCTCTGAACATTTTTTTGAAGTTTTGGCTGCTTGCCTTTTGCTCATATTGGTTGCATTTAGTCCCTTAGATTTTGACTGCTTTCCCAGTTTGTACATGTGTACAAGAGTTTACGTGCCGCTTCCGACTGACTACCTTTGTACCAGGAGGCACGTGCTAAAAACTGTAACTTGGAAAACAGCAGGTCATAAATGTTGATTATAGAGATGTAATTCTTTGGTAAGGAAATGGATGACTTTTTCACGGTAGCAAAAGAAGATTTGTGAAGCAAATCTCACGAAAGTTTCAACTGTTGACAAGGAACAACAGTGGGCAAAGGGTAGCCCAGGCATATCGTGCCAAAGTAATTATAACTCAAGGGTCTTTTTTGAAACATAACCAACACTGGCGTCAATGAAACAAGCTGATTAGTTTGATTCTCTGACGTCCGGCCATAGCACCACCAACACCACACTTTCAATATTAACTGAAGGCGGAACACCGCGCTGTTTTTTCTGATGTTCCGCCTTCAGTTAATAGTGAAAGTGAGGTGTTGGTGGTGCTGTGTCCGGACGTCAGAGAATCAAACTAATCAACTTGTTTCACTGACGCCAGTGTTGGTGTTGTTTCAAAAAAGACCCTTGAGTTATAGTTACTTTGTCACAATATGCCTGGGCTACCCTTTGCCCACTGTTGTTCCTTGTCAACAGTTGAAACTTTCGTGAGATTTGCTTCACAAATCTTTTTTTGCTACCGTGAAAAAGTCATCCATTTCCTAACCATTGAATTACATCTCTATAATCGACATTTATGACTTGATGTTTTCAAAGTTACAGTTTTTAGCACGTGCCTCCTGGTACAACCTTTTAAGGGAGTCTGTTTTGTCTAATTAACTTTTTGGTATTGGTTAAAACGCGTTTTCAGTATGCCATGGTGCGGCTCAAGCTTTGTAAATTTCAGTGAATAAGACACGGTAATGTAACATCTAATGCAAAATTTTAATACTCTAATGCAACATTTTTATTTAGAGCAAACTCTAGCCAGCTCAAACAGTTTTTGTGCTATTTTCATTCACTGATTTAGTGAAATATTTACTTTTGAAATTATTGGTGGAGAAACCTAACTTTTCCTTGGTTTCCGAAAACGTTTAAAACCGAAAACGTTTTAAAAATCCATCTTCGCAGTGAGAAAACCCGAGAAAGCATTTTACCGGACAATACATTCGATAAAAATTGTTTTCCTGTTTAGGTCGAAAAGAAACTATACAATATTACTAATTGCCCTCAAATGAAGTTCATAGCAATTATATTAGTCCTGCAGTCTGTTTTATGCGATTTTTCGTCTGAACCTTCGAACTTTTTGTCCTCAACAATGGTATAAACAGGTAAAGCCCCCCAGAGAGTATTAAGATACCCCACTCTAATCTTCCCGCATCCCACCAATGCTAGCATCCCTAAGCCCCAGCTGGCTACTATCGAAGCCAACTGCTCGCCGGTCGTTTGAGCGCAATTCGCTCGATGTTAGTTGGTTATGTTATTGAAAAAAAGTTATTTACTTATTCCAGCTAAAAGCAGCTCAACGATCAATCAATATTACTTTTTATCTAACTCCTTGTTGTTAAAAGGCAAGCTCAATAACTACTCTAGTAAAATTTCAGTATCAATTGACGCTGTTAAAAATTCGGCGTATTTTTTCAATGAAAAATACAAAGAGCTTCCAATTTCGCTTTTAATTTACCCATTCTGATCAAGTTTTTATGTAGTTATATGGGATTAAATTATATGTCAATAATATGTGTTACAATCAATTGTTTTTAAAGAATATTGTGAAAGAATATTGCGAAACAATCAAATTTTTTTTAAGAATATCAAAGAATGGTTGAAAAACTTAACCTTTACTTTTGGCGCGCGTATTTTGTCATCTCTAAAAATCCGATTGCGACGAAAAAAGCGTGGACTAAACTGCTTTTCATCATTGAAGAGCTTGACATTGGGAAGTAATGCCTCAAAAATTTAACTTAGCTTTAAAATTTATTTTGGAAAAAAACTGCTAATTGTCAAATCTAGCGGGCGGATGCAGTGTAGCAGATTTCTGTCAAACACTTGGTTGTGTTCAAAAAGCACAAAATAATATTCATAATGTCAGTTTTTTTATATTTTGAAAATGAAGTTTCGCATTCTGTATATAAAATAGTATTAAAATATTGAAATATAAAGTTTGTTAAAATATTTCCACATTTTGATTTTAGAGTTGGTCTTCTAACGACCAGACTAGTTGAATAAACGTCATTTAAATACTGATAAATTCAGGAATACCCAAGTGTCGTTTATTACAATAAACTTTCAATTGTGTCACATTATAGCTGGTTAATGTGTCTGCGATGCACGTGCGCGTGGTCATTGTTTAATTGTAAAAAAATACTTGCAGGCAAATCTGTTGGTGGTGGGGAGATAAAAACTGACCTCTTCGTCGTCTCTGAGTGACTCGGCTGTGCCAACACTCACACAGGGTGATCTGAACTTGACGACTGAGCCCGGCCTCTGGTGGTGTGGTTGAAATGTATGCTGTTGCTGGTTGTAGAGGTCGCAGGGTGACATTGGTGGCAGCAGAGGTCGTGCAGGGTCAGATTGGATTCTGTCTCTCTGTTTGCCTTGTAGCTTGTGTTTTAGAATTTGTTTCACATCCAAATGACCTTGAAAATGAGTATTACCTTGGCTGTTCGAATCTCAAAATGCAAATTTTCCCTTATTTTTTGTCATGTTTTTCTCAAATAGTTGTAGGATTCGTCTTTTTAAATTTAAAAAAGGATCATTTTAAGCCATTTTAAAACTGTTTTTCACAATAGGCGTTTAATAATTCTGTATGGTTCATAGGCTAAGAAGCATATTCATAATTGGGTCAATTTTTAATCCAAGATGGAAATCTGATGGAGAACATGCTGAACTGAACAATAGACAAATACCCATTCATAACTGCGTCAAAAATAGCTGATAAAGGAGCTAAAGCTCGTATGCCGATTCTAAAAAAAACCGGATGCCTTTTTAGAGTGCAGTATGGAACGTTTCTTCAAGTGGTGATAATATACTGTTGTTTTGATCGAGGAACCAGATCTTCGCTTTCTTCAAAGAAAAGAGCACAAAGAGCTCAAGCTGCATGAGCTTACAAATAATATAAAATGAAGTTGACTACCGCATTCTCGAATCTTCGTCACTAATTTTACGTCGAAGATACCTGCAGCCCAGAAAAACACCACAGAAAGATGAATTTTGAAGCGCCAAATGATTGATTTAATCTAGAATTCAGTGAAGGGATCCTTATTGATTGCTCTCGCACGAAGTTTGAGACAATTATTGTAAACGTGTTTTTCTTTTATATGCAAAATTTTTTCTCGACCGTTTTGTAGAACATTTTTTTCAATTTCACTTCTTGAGTGGATTTTTCACGCTTGACTTTTTGATTCTTTGAGTGATTTGAATTATGCGCCTTCAGAATTTGAGTCTGTTGCTAAAATAAAAGCGATTGTGAGCAATTACCGTGTAAAGCCCGTGTATGGTTGTGGTTTATATCCCCAAAGTTCGGTGCTAGTCGTTCGAGAGCATTTTGTGCGATTTTAGTTGGTTTATGTTTCTGGATCGCAGACCGCCACTAGATTAACTTATCTAACCTGAGAAAGGTTGTCTATCTGAGAAGTTCCGCTGCAATTGACTTCCACTTTGTGACGTCACAGCACTTGATGATGCAATAGGCACTGATGTGTTCTCAGTAGAATGGGATAGAAAGACACCAGAAGGTGAGTTCTGCGATGAGTCACAGGGGCCGGAGGGTGCTGCCGATACATCACCAGAGTGGAATACTGAGCTGGTGGAGGATGTGGTGGATTGAGGCTGTGAGTTAAGGTGGATTTCCAGGAATTGGTTAGACAACTCGGGAAGCACATCTAAAATTTCCGTTCAATATCCTGATGATAACAAAAATTTACGCCTGCTAGAGAGGACGGGGGCAGCTTAATTGTTCCAGACAATGTGCTGAAGACGACTATATGCATCAAATATTTTTGTTCTGTAAATTTTGGTTGGACAATATGTTTCGCGTCTAAATTTGGATTATCAGAAAAAAGGTCTTATTAGAAATCAAGTGCACTATAAATTGTACGCACTTAGCAATTTTCAAGTCTGTTTCGCAGCTACACGGCTATTTTTATTAATTTAGTTTATTTTTCGTCATATTTTTTGCTCTACGAATGCAAAGTGGAGTAAAAACGAGCAACTATGGGTTTGATTGTCATGCCGAGAAAACCGTTTTTGTGCACTAAACAGGTTCACTCTTACTTATAGCAAATGGAAAAACGGGTTTTAATGAATTTAGTTTGGAGTAAAAAGCTATACTTGCGCTGGATTAACTTGCTTTTGAGAGGGTAATAGATTGATGAGTTTTTAAATTGCAGGGCGAAGAGTTTGCTCAAATTGTTATGCATGTAATTGGCAAAATCATTTCGCCTGAAATGATTCGAAACAACTCGATTGAATTCGTTTCGCTCGAAATGGGTTCAATTTTGTAAATATAGTTTGATTGCTCGTACTCAAGTGCCATTCCTGTCAGAGCTAATGCTCTTCAAAAGGTTTCTTGTGCAGTGAAATTGACCAAGATTTTTTGATAATAAATGCATTAAAACGAAACGCCTGAAGCATAAACTTTAAAGAGCCTGCACAAAAATGCGATCAACTGAGAGAGCGAGTTCAGATTACAATCACATTAATACGATGATAGGGAACTTCTGAAAATGAAACAGGAGAATTTTTAATCTCAACAGTTGTCGGAAATGTCAAGCAAGCTGAGGTTTCTTAGTTCTGACGAATTACTCAACAGAAAAATTCATAAATTGCGAAAAAATGAACTTCCAAGTACCTTAGCACATATTTTGTCATTTCTGCTGAGAAACCGTGAGTACTCTCTAACAGAAAATTGACAACACAACGCTAGAAATATAGGTAAGTTGCAAATCCAGTTTTTCTTTTGTGCTAGTCAGTAGTTCGGATTAACGGCTAATGTTAAGGAAAATATCGAATTTCACTGCACCGCTTGATATCTTTCCGACACACGTCTTGAAGCTTATCATCTATTCTTACCTCGAGTCTCCTACTGACCTCATAAATTGTGTTTTGTTAACGGGTCTCTTTTCAACTTCTCTGAAGCAAGGAAGAATTACCCCTCTTCATGAAAAACGACGAGAAATAAATAGAAATTTACAGACCTGTTACTAATATTAGAACACTGTCCAAAATAGTCAAAAACTGCTTTTTGAAGCGGATGGTTGATTACTTATCGTTGATTACGGACAAGTTGATAGATCGATGGCTCCTATCTATATAAATAAATTATTTCAACGGAAACAAATATCTGCACGACCTTCGCGTCAGAAACTTGCGAATCTCAAAATGCTCGTCACATGCGATGAGAAAAAGTTTCAGTTTTGGAGTCGCTCAGAGATGGAATGAGTAAATAACGGTAGCAAAAATGATATGGTTGTTTTTTGAAATCGCAATTCTAGTATTACGTCTATTGACTCCCAACATTTACCTTCCGGACAATTTATCTTCCGAGTTTTCTAAGACTTACAGCAATTTATCAGACCTACATTTTTTAAAATTGTTAAAAAGCTCGACAATTGAAGTAAGTTGGTCTCGTAGAAACTGCCTGGCAGACATGAAGCTGCTGATGATGTGAAATATTGAAATTCTTGAAACGCAAAAACTTTTGAAAAGTTCTGGAAGCTGCTGAAAACACACTTATTCTGTCAGGTCTTTTGATTTTCGACAACCACTTATGGGTCTGGAAAGATTTGCTATGCTTCCATCATCAGACTTAATTGAGCACTTTTTTAACCAATACGCAACACTGTGTTCCGAGTCATACCAACGAGTAAACCAATGATATTCATTCTGCAGTGTAAAATTTTACAAATAATTTATTTTTATATTCAACAGATAAATTAAATTCAGTTTTTTTTGCAAAATTCAGAAAACAAACGCGTAAATTTATACGCTTTTTTACGTCAACTCAACAACAATAAGTCCAATTCATTTTCGCAAAGTTAAAGTGAGGCCATGTTGAACAATTATCATTCCGTAAACAAGGGTTCAAGTTAAAAACGGCAGATAAAATTTGTTGTTTGTGGAAATTTTTGCCTTGTTTGATTTTATCTAGTTAGTTCATTCCAATCTAACATTGCTAATATCACAAATGAGTTTGGATTTTGGTATAAAAAAGTTTTGCATTTTGGTAGTAATCATGGATGTCGAATTATTTTTCTTTGGTTAAAAGTTTTAGACAAAATTGTTCTTTTCAGTTAATTTCAATTTTTTTCCTACGTAAAAATTATCAGCCAATTTTTTTTAGTTTTTTTAATTTTATCATTTTTCCCTCAATAGAAAAGTTAATGTGTACCTTGCCAACAATATTGGAGTCAATAGGAATTGGTTTTCAAAATTTGGAAAACTATCTTCTTAGCAATTGGTTTGACGACTGTAAACTGTATTTCTTAAAAGTCAACTATAGGTTAAAATAGTTGAATCAGCGGCTTTTACTTTAAATTTTTTCCATACGATTACTGCGGAGTATTTTTTGGGAATCTAAAAAATCATATTCATAATTTGATTTTTTAATGTGACCAGCAGTCACCTCCATAACAAAATCTCACTGCCTGGATCAAAAACTTTTTTTGGGATTATCTATATCGGTTTTGTTTTTAACTGCTCTCGAACGAAGCTCAGAGCAACTATTGTAAACGTGTTGGTCTTTTTAAAGCAATTTTTTTTGCTTGACCATTTTTGCGCTTTTCTAGAACATTCTTTGACTTCTCAATTACCTTTTCCTGCTTTCGTTCTTCATTTTTGAGTGATCTCTATTGTTCTCACTCTGAATTAAAGCTTATTGATAATATTAAAATCGATTGCAGCATAGCAAAAGAGGGGCCTGATAGCCGAGTGAACCGTGCTTCTGGTGAGGGATCGGGAGATCCATGGCTCGAATCACAGCGTGGTCAACTATTTTTGCACCCATAACGAGAATTTAGGCTACAGTCCCTGAATTAAATTGCCTTGCCTGTCGTTCGAGAGCAATTCTTACGACTTTAGTCAGTTTAAAATTGCTTTTAATTTTTTTTAATTTTTGTTAAAAATTAACTTAGAAAATCTTCAATCGTGTTAAATGCTAGTTTTCCTATTTGCAGGTTTTTGAGTTTTTTAGTCTAATTTTAAATCTTGTCTTCTTATGTTTACGATAGTTTAGTCTGTTATTGATAGAACTTTGGTTCTATTAGTACCCACAGCAGTTAATTATAGTGGTCTGATCTGTTTTTTTCGTTGATTTAAAAAGGTGACATATCTGCAGTATATTGCGTCTTTTCCTTGCAATATACCGGCCATATTCTCTATTTCATTGTTTTGCAGAAATGTGCCTTAAAGTTTTTGTATTCTAGCCTCAAAAGTTATGCATTTTTAAAGCGAAAAATTATATATGGGTAACTTTTTTTGAAACAGTGTTTTGATTCGGTCAATTTTCAATCCATATGTTGAATTGTGTACAATTCACGCTGAAACTAATGTGGTATCGTTCAAATACCGATTTAGCAATCTACATAGTTGTGACAGCTGTCATGAATAGGGAACTTGTTTTTTTGTAATGGTTTTTAGGGAGTTCAATTACCTCACGTTTATCTTGTTTGGATTTTCTTGCGTTTATGGTTTTCCGCTTTCATGGCCCATTTCAGTTATATTTGTGACGATCAACACTTTTTTATTCGATGTCATATAAAGGGTCCTTTTTTTCTGACTTCAGCTGAATGTTTTGTTTCGAACAGTTGCCTTTTTTATCACCATGTATATAATATTTATGTTGTTAAATTTTCTGCTTAAGAAAAAAAGGGTTTTCTAAGACTTGCAGCAACTTATCAAACCAACATTTTTTCCTTTTTAAAATTGTTAAAAAGCTTGAAAGTTGACGTAAGTTGGTCTCGTAGAAACTGGCTGGCAGACATGAAGCTGCTGATGATGTGAATTAGAAAATTTTTGAGTAAATTTGAGCATTTTATAATCAAGGTGGCTTTATATTGTGCGTTTCAACATATTGTTTGGACCCCTCACATACACTATATTGTCATCCCGTAAACAGATTTGTAAGGAAAAACTGCTTGATTGTAAATTTCTATGTCTCCCTTATCGTTCTTTTTCTGGGAAGTTCTTTTTCTGGTTTACTTCAACGTTAAAATGCTGACGTTCGAAAGGCTTTCAAAATACTGTTACTTGAAATATTTAGCCAACAAGATTGAAGTAAATTCGAATTGGTTTTTATCGAAACCTCCAAATTTAGCGTTTGAACAAAGTGTTTAACATTCAACTGTGATTGATAAAAGGCAATAGCAGGTTTAAATAGTTATTTTATTGGCGTTTACTTTGAGTTTTGTTCCACCCATTTACTGCGGACTATTATATTTTTGGATATCTGAAAAATGATACCTTTAATTTGGTTTAATAATTTGATCGGCAGTGAGCTCCATATCAAAAATCTCACTGCTTTGATCAAAAAACTAAAGTCCTGATTGGTTTGATGTTTTTTAGTCAATTTTTAAATTACTTGAAGAAAAAAACAGTTCTGAAAATCGTTTGATATGCTAGTTTTCAAATTTGCAGGTTTTTGGACTTTTTGATTCTAGCCTTTAAAACCTGCGTATTTTGCATGCAGCAGCTTTTTGCGGCTTCTTGCAATCTACGGGGCAAATTCTGTTTTTAATTGTTTTGCATAAATTTGCTTATATTTTTTTGTATTCTGGCCTGGGAAGTTCTGCATATTTTTTTATTTAGGGAAAGTTATATAAGTGAGAACTATTTTGAAACAGTGTTTTGATTCGGTCAATTTTCAAGCCATATGTTTCACGCTGAAATAAATGTGTCGTTCAGATCCAGCTAATGTGTCAAAACTAAAGTGTTGAAACTAATGTGTCGTTTGATTAAGCCAGCTGAACGTTTTCTTGGACAGTTGGTTTGGAACATCTTCATAATTGCTATAGTTGTCAGAAATAGCAAAAGTGTGTATTGTAATTGGCTATTTAGGGGTTTGAGTTTTCTGAATTTTATTCGGTTTGGATTTTTTGGCGTTATGATTTTTTTCAATGTTCAGCTTTCATGCACTATTTCAATCATACTTGTGACGAGCATAACTTTTTTATCCGAAGTGACATAAATCTTGCAGCTGATTTTCCGCTGAATTTGTTGTGTTTCGAACAGATCCCTTTTTGTTTGACCATGTGTATAATATTTGTCGTTAAATTTTCTTTTTCAGAACTTGTCTTCTAAGACTTGCAGTAACTTGTGAGAACGACATTTACTTCCTTTCCTACGATGATCGTTTTTCTATTTGGTTATAGAGGTTCTTAAATGTTGCAATTTTTTAATGCTATTGGGAGATCCGGTGTAAACTCAGAATCTCAAAAATATTTACCAATTTTTTAAAATGCTCCAAAAATGCTGTAAGTTGGGCTGTAAGTTAAACAGAAATATTGAGAGTAAAATTGTTTGTGAAATAAAATCAAGGAGGCTTTATACTGTGCGTTCCAACAATTTGTTGACTCCTCCCATCCACTAACCTCGGTTGTTATTGTCAGCACGAAAACTCACAGATGCTAAGTTTTGAGGAAAAACTGCTTGATTGTGATTTTGTATTGTTGAAGTTCTATTTTAGGTTACTTCAAAATTATAATCGTGACTTTTGAAATGCTTCTAGAAAATTGGTAATTGAATTATTTTTTATTCATTTGTGAGGTCTGCACAAAAACTTCGCTTTAAAATTTGTAAATACACCTGATGCAATAAAACAAGATTTGAGTAATGGTCCAAAAGGATTTTGGACCATTACTCAAATCACATGATACAATTTGTACAATACCATCGCTTTCAGTTGTTTTAAGATAGTTTTTCACATAAATTGTACAATGGTGACATGAAAAAAACAATTCAAACCTACTCAAAAGGGAAAATTTATGCAGTTATTGAAGAAAACGGGGTCTAAGTTAATTAAAGTGAAATAATGTTGCATTTATTTATTCTTCGAAGTTTTCAACAATCTATGCGAAAAGTAGCAAGGAGGTTCGGTAATGTGCGTTCGCACATATTGTTCCAACCACGCTTATCCACAATTTTGGAGGTAATGTCTATCAAATGAGGAAGAGATAGAAAGCTAAGAAATCCAACATTCTCTCAAAAATAATTAGTTTATGAATAAAAAAATTTCTTCCAACTCAAATCAATTAGTAAAGTAAGAAAACGCCACATCAGTGTGCAGATGAGACTAGCCTTTATTACGACAACGAGACAAGACAAAAAACAAATAACAAGAACAAACTCTTTCATCCAAAACTCAATGTCTATCTTTTTCGAAAAAAATTAAATAATAACAAAGTCAACATATCGTGAAGTAAAACCTGAGGCTGTTAAATTAAATTATTTGTTCTATTTAAAACAATTATTTTCAAATAGTGAATGCCATTAGATTTCAAATCAAATCTCTAAATAGGTTTATGTTCATTCATTAATCAATATGACCATTTCGAGTCCTTTCATAATCCAGAATATGTACGTCTACAAAAGCACGACAAACTCAGACGAGAACGAAAAATTCCATTAATAGTTGCAATAAAACGGTGACGAAGCCGTTAAAACCATAATCTGTTTCATACAGAAATACGATAATATCAATTGCATGTTCTTTGAACACCAAGATTGAGAGTTGTGACCCCTGCATAATAAAACTTGGTCAAAATTATTAAAAAAGAGCAGAAAGGGAAAAGTTAGAAAAAATATGTATTTTTCAAAAAAAAAACAATTATTTCTTAGGACATAAAGTAATTAGCTGTCAACTGAAATCATCAAATCTGTCAACTCTGTCAATATTCAGAATATGGTATACGTGTACAAAAAGAACGATAACTTGACCAAGTCAAAAATTAATTTATTGTTTTGCGAAAAACCGGTATCGAAGCCGTTAAAACAATAAGGAATGTACAGAAAGCATTCGATATGTTGAACTGTGTCTCTCATCAAAACGAACAGTTTGATATGCGACCTCTTTTTAATGAGACTAGGTAACATGTAGACAGAAAAGGGTCATAAAAAGTTCGAAAAAACTTTAGCTATCAACTGAAATCAGTATATAGGTTCCTTTGTTCATCCATAGAATGCTGCCAAGACCTACAATTATCGACATTTTCGTCGTACGAAGAGAAAAACAAAATTCTTCTAAATTCTGCTAGAAGACGGTATCAAAACAGATGAAACCATAGTTTTTTCACTGCAAAACTAATATGTTCAATTGTTTCTTTTTAAATGCCAATAATGTGATATCTGATCTGTCAATAATGTGACAGGACTATAAGAACCTCAAAGACGGGAAGATGTCCAAATAACGTTTTGTGAAAACTCGTAGCATTCATTACGTAAAGCCTAAAACCGCTATTAATATAATTTTTTAATTGATGATGTTAAGCTACAAGTTGACAAATAGTTGAGAAAAGTTCAGTAAGCTCAATAATCCATTGTTTATTTTGAAAATATGTATTCCTAAAAGTCAGAACGACCTTAGGTTTTCTACTCAAAAACTAGGTATGTTTTCTTGCATCTTAGGAAGCCAATTGGTTATTCTTACGCCTTGATTTGAATCGTCGTTTCTGTAATTAATGTAAGGAAGCCAAAAAAGATTTTTTTTTAAAGAAAATACTTACAATCCGATTTTCTTTTGGAATTGTAAAGACAACGGTTAGAACAAAACTAACCTTGCTATTACAGTTCGTCCATTAGAAACACGTGATTGTTCCGAATATTATGGATATGGATAATTTGACAAAAAGTCAATATATCAAAAAATAAATGATGCATTTTGCATATTTATCGACGAGTTAAAGTAGCAAAAAACAGGTAGAATTGTAATTCAAGAACACTCATAAGATTCACAAGTGAAACAAGCCTTCGAAGTTAGAAGCCTTTGGAGTTGACGGAGATTATGTCAATCATTATGAGATTATGTATTCTCATGTGAATTATGTCGATTGGCCAAAATTGACTGAAGGGCAAACGTATCCAAGAGCCATATATGGTTCCATACACGCCATACAAAATTTTTGTTGCACGATCTTACCATGGTTGCCAAGTTTTTAATACATTTTTTTTCGCGATTCATAAACAGCAATCTTTTTGCAATACGTCTTCAAACATTTTTTAAAAGAGGAAACGTTAACCAGGATTTGTTCAAAATTGGCTTTCGAACGATTTAAATTTCACCATATATGGTCATCCATAGCACCATGAACGTCTATTGTCATATATATGGTTGCCAAGAAACCATGAACTTGAACTTTTTTCAAAGTTTTGACAGATACTTTTCACCACCAAAATTTGTCATAGGCAGTTATTTCACGCTTTTTCAGCCTAAGTTTGAAATTTCGTTCGGTCAGGTATATGGTTGCCAAGTTTTCTTGGTCACCATATATGGCTTGGATATTGTTGCCAAGATTTATTTATGGTGGTCAACCCGGGGAATTTTGAGTTCTTGCCCCGCTAATGTGTGTCGGAACAATAAGATTTATCATTTTGTTTAAATTTTACTTTTTATTTCAAAGGATTTAGCTCAGATAATTTTATATTCGGCTGCTTCAAGCTACTAATCTACTCTAAGCTTCATTGCTTTGCTTTTTAACTGCTCTCAAACAAAGTAGTCCTGCTGACGTTTTTAATGCAATTTTTCATATTACCAATTTTTCGTTTGATAGTTTTTTTCGTCTCACCGCCAAATTTTTGTAACATTTCTTTTTCAGAAACGGGATGACCTGGTAAAGCCTGCCGGCATGAAGTCACAGAGCTGTTGTCTTAGAGCGTGTCTCCTCACATTTTTCAACACCCCCCCCCCTCAGATGCAGGTTTTGATAGATATTTCGGTAATATGTGACTGTGGAAGTTTTCGTTGAGATGGAGATCTGAATATTTAACTTACGTTGTTGAGGCACGGAATGTTGCATGATCATATCCTGTTCCATGACAGTCAGTGTCTGGCAGCCTGCAGCATCCGAGATCAATTCCAGATCATCAAAGAGATCAGTGTTGTCGTCTTGCTGATCATAGATGTCTCGTCCCACACTAGAACTGCCCATTCTCATCTGCTCAGTTAGTTCAGATTGGGTCCAGGTGGATTCGAAGTCTCCGGTTCCACCTTGAAGCATCGTTTCCAACTGAGCCGGCCGGATTGTTGACTCTGGATCTTCTTGTGGGTCCGGTTCTAAATGGTAGTAGGCTTGTTGTCCAAATACCTGGTCTGAAAATAGATGCATTTTTATCAGTGAATAGAAGAAGGCAAATGATTTTAGGATCGAACACTTGAGAAGCTTGAAAAGCCCATGAAATTATAGCCCTCCATTATGGTATAATTACCATCATGGGGGGTTATAGGTTATCTGACCACTAAGCTTGGGGGGGGCTATGATGGGAAAGACCCGAAGTCCAATGCCATCAAGTATATGAGTAATTAGTTTGTTTGATGAACAATTAGCTCATTTCGCCTCCTCTCAAAAGTGCCCCCCTCATTGCGAATATTAAAATGTATACCTTGAGACGGCATCGGACATTGAGGAGGTTGAAGCTGCACAAATCTAGTGGCCTCGCTTATAGGGCACCCTGGAGGATTGGGTTCAGGCTGGATTTGATGGGAAGTGAGTGTAGGGCGGGTTGATGGTGGTTGTCCATAATATCCGGGCTGTGCACCTCCCCCTCCCCCGTCGTCAGGGTAGAATATGTCGTCATCCATTGGATCCATTGCTCAACAGTCCTTATTGACACTCAAGCAGGGCATGGTTGGAAAGTGTTAGTTGCTCAGTTTAGAGCCACTGCCTGTAAAATATGCACCAAATAATTTTGTTTCCCTAAAATTAAGAAGTGCTGCTTCCAAAATTTTTTAAACTTATAAATTTGTAAGACTTTTCAAACTTTTTCAAACTTAACTAAATTTGTGAGAGGAGGGACATGGCTACTAAGTCGTCATTGACATCATACATATCATAAATATTGTTTCTATGAATTTTCTATCTTTGTCAACCCGATGTCAAAATTTGAAATGAAAAAGAAAAATGGAGAAGTAAACTCTGTAGTACAGAAATCTCAGACTAAAGTGACAATTGGCATGTGGGCACGATACGGATTGCAAACAGATGAATTGTGTTCTATATTGGAGTGGAGAACCCGCTTACATCCAATTCCTTCAGTTTCCCTAAATTAGGACCAAGACGGGTTTCCCAGGTTGAGGTGCCATCCGGAAGTGACCTCTGATCAGACCAAGTCCAACGCACACGGTGTGTTCCCAGACCAAAATTACAGGGTCTGGGATTTTGTTCCAGCGCACAATAGTATGATCAGAGGTCACTTCGGTCTGGGGATGGTATGATCAGAGGTCACTTCGGTCTGGGGATGGTATGATCAGAGGTCACTTCGGTCTGGGGATGGTATGATCAGAGGTCACTTCGGTCTGGGGATGGTATGATCAGAGGTCACTTCGGTCTGGGGATGGTATGATCAGAGGTCACTTTGGTCTGAGGATGGTATGATCAGAAGTCACTTCAGGATGGGAATGGTCTGATCAGAGGTGGATTCAAGCGCACATTAGTCTGATCATAGGCCATTTCGAGCGGAATTTTGTTTTGATTTTTTGTTTTTTTTTACAGAGAGATGTCGGCTCTGTCAAGAGGCAACAAAAAGCAGCATTCTGATCACAGACAGATCTAGAGTCTGTTTAACTGTAGTATACGATGTTTTATATGGAAATCTGTCTAAATTTTTTCATTGAGTTGGAAATATGCACTATAGTGTACTAAATAATTTTTTACTCAGCAGTTGGGTTATCTTTTCTTTAGCAATAAAACTTTCGTCTGGCACGGTCTGATCAGAGGTCACTTGCGGATGGCACCTCAACCTGGGTTGGGTCCATTTGACTTGAGTTTTGATTATTGAGGTGGTCCCGGAACGGGGAGATAGAACTTTAACTGTAGACCAGACCACATTGAAGACTTTGTGCCTGACCGGACAATTGCAGACACTCCCTACCCTACTCAGAATGCTCGTAAGACATTTAAAATGTTTCATCAATACGAAGTTTTAGTTAGCAGTTACTGTTGACAGAACAGCAAAAAACAGGTGAAAAACAAGTTGTCGAGGTATAATTATAGAAATACTCTATTCAAGTTTCCAAACAATTATTGAGTAAGCTTTTATCTCGAAAAATAACAATCAGGATCGGTTATGCACGATGATTGCTTAATGTTCCAATTCGTTCCAATGCCACCTAATGTATAAAAATTCCTGTTCCTATCGCATGCATGTCCTCAATTATGTCTATAAATGTAGTCGCGTTCCTGCTGCATAATTAGGTTGACCTGTCAAAATACATCATTTTAATTGCCTGGTAGCAACCAATGATTAATGCTTTCCTTAAAAAAAGTCTAAACATTCCGGAATCAATCGACTCGAAACAGAAACTGGTCTCAGACTCCCAGTAAAAATTTCTACTTGGTATATTCATTAAGAAATTTACTTCTGTAGACTACTCAATTTGAAACAACACACGGTAGAAATTTTCTAAATAAAAAAGATCACGTCGAAATCTTTCGACATATCTTCAAAAATTGAAAAATTCACAGATTTCGACTGTAATTTCTTTAAACTCAACAGACGATATGCAGTTGAGTTGGTTCAACGAAGGAGTTGCCACTTGCTCTGCAGTGATTTCCTGGTACTATATTTGTTTAATTGAGGGCTGCTTGTCTGAATGTCTCTGACCTAACACTTCAAACAAAAATTAAAACAAAGACAAAAAAGCCAAAAACAGTAATTTTCTCAAAAATGTTTCATTAGGTTCCTTAACGACTGGTTCATCAAATTTAACTTTATGAATGGCTGTTAAGCAGAAATTGATATCATTTAATCAATATTCTTTGCCAAATATAGCCAAAAAACGATAGCAGGCACGTCATTAATATTATCGTTAATTCTGATTGGATCCAAAAAAAACTGTAGACTACAAAATTCTAAGTGAGTGCAATAATCGCTAAAAACACGTCTAAGATGACAGAATATCGAAAATAAAAAAATGCTAGTCTAGCATGTTTTAAATGGTAAAAATTGTTCACAAACCTACGATTATTTGTCAATACATAATAGAACTACTGAGATCGAAAATTGGAATTAAAACCAAAAGACTGCTTTGACAGAGTATCACGAGATCAAACAATTTCGGTCGCTTAGCGCAAATTTTCCGCACTTAGTGTTTTCGTTCCCTTTCGAAAGCTGGTGTGAACAAAAACCACAGTCTTCTCTCCGCTCTCATTTTGTTTAGCGACAAAAAATCACAATTTTTGCCGTGCAAAATTGACTTTGACATCCTTTTTGGCGGCTGGACTGATTTGAAAAAATAGATCACCATAACTCTTCTTCGAGTCGCTAAAACAATATTTCCATTTATTCGAAACTATTTAGCGATTAATTTTAGATGAAAATTTACGCCTCAAATTTTTGAAAGAAAATCTTATGCTCGTCTATCAATTTTTTTGAAAAAGTTTAAATTGCTAGCATACTATTTATGAAATTGGTCCTTTTTTTCTCTGATGAAAACTTATAGTTCGGTCCAAGCACAGAAAATACAGAAAATGATTTGATAATACGCCTAACTTCTGCTCTGGAAAAGAAATTTTTGCTAAGGATCTGGCCTTGCGCTTTATCTGTTTTATAAATTGTCATTTGTTTAATTGCTTTCAATAATTCAAACAGCCAATTATATGCACCGATTTCAAAGCTTAAATTTCAAGTGACCCGGGTCGAGGTTTGATCAAAAAATAATGGAAGATTAGCAGTTAATAGCGGTGAAAAAAACCCGCATCTTTTAGCGCAGAATGCGTTCATAGCGGTGATTTTTTTAAGATTAGCGCTGAATTTAGCGGTGATTTTTTGTAAGATTTGCGATTTTAGCGGTGAATTTTTTCACCGCTTCGTGGTAGAACTTAATTTTTTTCACCGCATTCTGCTCGTAGCGGTGATTTTTTTGTCACCGCTTAAGCGGTGAAAGAAAATATTTCAACGCTACCAGCAGAATGCGGTGAAAAAAATTTTAAGCGCTGCCACGAAGCGGTGGAAAGTTTTTTTCAGCGCTACCGTCAGAATGCAGTGAAAAAGTTTTCAGAGCTCCCAACAAATGTGGTGAAAAATTCAACGCTGATCGTACGAAAATTCACCGCAACATATTTTTACATTACCTGAACTAGCACGCTAGCTAAATAAAAATTCTAAAGGACATGAAACGAAATTGGAAAATTCCAGGTTTCATTTTGGAATATCTTTATTTCAAATTTCTTTCAAAGCTCTCTGGCAGCTTATAATGTGTGGGTTTGACAATTTTTGTATTGCCTTGCCCATGGCAAATTGTGTAATAACGAATCAAAACTAGAAGGAATAGATTAGAAATTCTTTGCTTCATCCATTCTTTTTTTCTGGCGAAGTACTCTTATTCTTCTTTACTCCCAGAGAACATATACTAACAAAAGCGTTAAATCATAATTTCGATTTCTAAATAGTAATAGAAATTGCTCAAAGAAATAGAAAAAAGACGTACATTTTGTAAATATTTAGTAGAAAATTGTAATTTTTGAATACTTTTAAGTACTTTTTGTATTATATCAATTTGCTTCCTTTAACGGTTAAGAGAATACTCAAAAATTTATGCATTGAAAAAAGGAAGCAAAAAACTTGAAAAAAGTCTAGGAAATTTTTCAATGCAATTTTCTCAAATGCAAAAGCTTCTGAAACACTTAGGTTTATAGTGAATATTGCATTTTGGACGTTAATCAGATGCTAGCAATGTGCCTACACACAGTTAACCTACACAATGTTTGAAAAGGTTAAGTAAGAGCTCGGACGGTTTAAAAGTGAGTTTGTTTCTCTGAAACTCGATCAATTTTACTGATTAAAAAGTGTATAATTTACTTCAACGATTCTAAGTACATGAAATTAAATTTGATTAAAAATTAAATTAAAAGTTCGGATAAAAGTTTTGATTAACTGGGTTTTGAAAGTTTCGTTTTTCTTTCTCGATGGAAGAAATTAATTTTTAGCTTAGGTTGTAAAAAATTATGCTGGTTGGAACAAAATGTAACGAAGTCCCAGAAATTCTTTGGTGTTAAAAGTTTTTTTTACCTTTTTCATGCAGAGAAATTAATGAAACTGAGCAATGTTAGAAATATCAACTTACCATTCATTCATTATCGTTCTTGGCTGTATATTCCGTTCTTTCCCCCAATTGGATATTGTGTCGTTATCTTGAAAACTGCTAGAGTACCTTTGTGAGGCGGCAATAACTACTTCTACATTATTGCTGCGTTGTTTGCTGTTGCGTTAGTTTTGTGCGATCATAAATTTACCAACTATTAAGTTTACTCGTAAGCGATTTGATAAAAAGTTTAATTTAAGCTTGAAAAAGTGATAGCGTTTCTTCAGGAAAAATTGTACACGAAAAATTTGGCGAATTTAAGCGGCAATTACAAATTCTCTGTTTGAATTGGGATTATAAATAACGAAAATATATCAAAATATAACTAATCATTTTCAAGTGAAAAGCATAAAAAATGTGAAGGAAATAGTCAAATATAATTAAAAATAGCACAATATTTTTAGCACAACGGTTTAAGCGACGGTTATTTGTATTGCTGGATTACAAAAATACAAAATAAATAACCAATTTTGGAAAGGATGTAATTATGACTCATAACTAACGCGCCCACGCACCCAGAATGTATTCATAATAACTAGATGGTGCGTGAACATGTTCGCGCATGCGCGCGTCATCAAAACTGCGCCAGACTATTTAATTGATAATGTGCACTTTTATACCTTACTTTCTTTATTGTGGTAATAATAATATGTCTGCTATGAGTTTATTTGCACTCGGATATTCGACCGAAGTAAACAGATTGAGATTTAAAGAAGTGTTTGATGGTTTAAGTAAATTGAACTAATAAAACTGTTTTTGTTTACAATTATGGCGACATAGATTTTCATATAATGGTGATAAAATTTTTAAGCTTAAACAATATATCAGTTTTTCGTTTCTGATAATTTTGTGGTAAAATTGGAATAATTAAACAGCTGCTGGTTACAACTGTAAAGTGTAATTGAAGAACCACTACAATAAGTCGTAAATAATTTGTTTTTTTAATCTAAAAATTGATGGTATGTTGAAAAAGCGCCAAAAATAGAGAAATAATCGCGACTTAGACAACGCGTCACAGTTTTAACTGTAAATATTTTGACCAAGACAGTTTAGAAAAGTGTGATTGGAAAATAAACTTTTCTTATTGTGTAAACAAAATTGGTGTAAACAAAATTGGTGTAGACGAAATTAGTGACGTAAGCATTTATTTTTTGTTACCAAATTGTTATCATAAGCTATCGTTTTTAGCAAACTGGAGGATAATAAACAGAATTTTTATTGGTAAAAGCTGCAGAAATTCTCGCTGCAATTGCTGCAAAAATGGTGCTGATTGGTAAGAAGAAAGCAACTAATATGCATATCGCAGAAATAAATTAATCGTCATCTATCAATACTGAATTTGGTCTAAATTTGAAAGTCTTTAATCTGATTGGTTAATACCAACAGTTGACCAATCATACAAAACTTTGTCTGTGTAAAGGTATATCCCGTATATATATCCCAGGAAATTTAGCCCGAGGAAGGGGTCGATTGCGGCGGGTTCTTGTGGGATTAAAAGCAGGAAGAGTTGAGCCCTGGATAAAGTAAAGGCGCGTTTATTTACAGCTAAGCTGCAGTTAAATTAGCACCAACATATCTAACATCAGGATACATGTAGAGTGTGGTAGTACGTACGTACATATGGTTGACTCATTTTCGCATTTTTCAAACGCATTCATTGTATAAAAAGGCAGTATTGAACCGCCAACGCGATATGCTAACTGAATGACGTAATATAAATGAGGAATAAATGATTATAGTAAAAAACGAGCAATAAGGCAATTGAATAATATAAGAAATATAATGTGAAGGTAGCTTGGAAAAATGGAAATGTGTGTCAATATTTTGCAACTCTAAACCTACATTCAACTTTGCAGAAAAAAAATTGTGTTGCTATTAAAATAGTAGTGCGGCCGACCGTAGTACGGCGGAGTAATATACTTAACAATACATCGGTAGCTTCTATTTATTAAAGTTTTTTAAATGACCGTATTAAAAGTTTACTGAGGCCATCAAACTGGGTATTAAAAGCTGTTCTTGTTCACAAGAATGTTCCTGTTTTAGCTAAAGGAAAAATTTGAAAAAACGTAATATTTGAAAAATAGTGAAAAAAAGCAGGGAAAATTAGCTATAGGTTCGAAAAATTGCGAAAGGTTGATGGGTTTGAAAATTTTTCGGACTAATCTAACGTCGGCTTGGATGAACTCCTTAAAATATTTTGCCTGTTATTTATTCCATAGAGGGGAGTAACAAAAAATGGATTTAAAGTAGAGAATTGTACTTGAATTCGTCTGAGTGTAGTCGAGTTTATTCTACAAGATATTCCGAAGGCGTGTTTCGTTTTTCTTGTTTTCTATTGTTTTCAATCGCGAATCGGGGGATGTTCTAGTATAATGGAATATGGTCTTGTTCAATTTTTGTGTGAATTTATAAATTGTCTGTGAGTTGAAATAAAAGAGGATAGATCCCAGACTTTTACCTTGTAGATACGACCCTTGATTTTATTGATGATTAAAAAGCAAAAATATTTTATTTCTGCTTACTGTTAGTCTTGTTATATTTATTATAAGTCGCTCTACAATAACGAAACCAATTTTTCTGCAATAAAAATCTAAAAATAAAAATCTCTCAATAGGTGTATTGCTCTTCAAAAATAGTTTTAAAGTTGCCACGTCACTTCAAGGCTTTATGTATAATTTTGAGGGCTTGTTGCCGAGTTGATAGTTGATTGAAGGGTAGGGGGCAAGACATTAGTTTCGAAGATAAATGCGTTTACTAAACCACTTGATTTGTATCAACCAAACTGATCCGCAAAGCAAAAACAAGCTAAACTTGCTTAAGCAGAGATGGCTTTTACGAAAGCACTTTTCGACTCTTTTGATTAAATTTATTGGTTTTTTAGGTCGTTTTTACCTTGGTTATACACATCGGTTTTTATTTTGTCAAGGATTTTCATATAAACTTAAACATCAAATAAAACGCTATGATAGCAGCTAGCTTACAAACTGACCAAAAAATAGATAAAAAACAGTTGTGCCAATCAAAAATAGACTGCACTTTGGTGGTATTTAAACTCTGCAAATATGGTCAGACTAATTTAACAGAGCTAAAATTAGACCCCCTTTGAAAATGTTTTGAATTGTATTTACCACACAGAGCTCAAAAGTTTACCTGTTGATTAACACAAAAGCCTATCTTATGAATAAAAATAGCCATATTTTACAACATATAGATAGATTTGTCCAATATTTAAAACATTCCGTCGAATTATCATCGCTTTTTGATTGTCGGTCCTAAACCTGAAACTCTTTCAAATAAGGCATGGTAAGTATTTACAATATATTAATTATTACATAATAGCTATTCGATTCCGTCATTTGAAGGCCAGAAATGTACGGAACAGCTTTCGGTTTGCTAAATATAGCAAACCAAAAATGTACAATACAAAAATGACGCAATCGAAGTTCGTGTTCGGTTGTCCGAGAAGTGTGAATAAAGTGTGATCAAGCATTCAGTCACACTTTTCGTCTGTCACTGGACAGATGTACTTTTACTTGCTATTTTTGCAGCCAAATCTAAACAGTCTTTAAACACAGACGCGTCTGCAAACTGCAAACTGGAATAAAAAGATCTTAAACAAATTACCAAAGACATACCAGTTTATAAAAAATAAACAGTCTGCGGGGGAAATTTGGTCTACAAAAACGTGATTTATGTCTATGTGTGTTTACAGGTGTAATTTCGCGGGGTGTATTTTCACTTGCAAGTAAGTAATGACCTAGTTATAACTAAAGGCTTTATCTGGTGTCATAGAAAAGGGTAGCGGCTAAGCTTTCGGTTGTTTTCCTACTTGTCTCAAATTTGAGGCAAATATACCCCATTCTAAGTGTTAACGCGACAGGTAATCTCAATTTCTCCTTCATGTCACCACATGGGGCAAAAGGAACAAGAATCGACTACCATTTCAAATTCTGCAAGTCCCTAGATTATTAACCGCAAAGCTTAAGGGGTAAAATCTATTTAAACCCAATTTAATTAAACCTCCAAGAAAATCGGAATTCGCTCCACTTATTCAAGAACCAAAATATAAAATAACACGAAATGATAGCTTGTAAAAAATGTGCTGATTAAAATGATTAAGTTCGTTTTAGTGAATGGTTGAAGCCGTTTTGAAGAGATTATTTCAACACGAGCAAGATTTGCTGTTAAGTCATAACTATTTATATCTTAGTTAATAGAAATTGTTGCTTTTGGTATAATGTGCTTTCTCTTTAAATACTTGTATAGATAGATTGTGACCCAATTTCTCTTGTGCCCAACTGATTATTATTATTTGCCTTCAGCTTTAAGTCTCTGGAAATGCGCTTGAAGATAAATTCTATAAATAAAATCCGACCCACACAAGAATAAGAAATCTTTAACGTTTATTATTTCGACTGTACTCTTGTAAAATGTCATACAGTAATTCACTAAATCAGAAAAACTTGTTCAGATTGTCTAGATTCATTCAATTTTGTCTTAAAATAGAAACCTCAAAGCGGTCAATGAGTTTGATCACTGCTGAAGGTTGAAAAAGTTTGATTGTGATTGGCTAACTGAAGTTAATCAGATGTCACAAGGTTGCTTCTCTACATGAACAGAATTTGATAGCGATTTTCTTCAGCATTAAGTTGTATTTCGCTGCGCAATGATTGTCTTCAAAGCCTGGATTTGCAAGTAACTGATCGTTACGTAACTTGTTTCGAATTTGAGGATTTTGGGTAAAATATACCCTAAATTATGTCAAATATACTGATTCCATTTAATCTGAGTTGAGACAGTTATTTGCTCTGCGCGGTGTATTTTTGCAGCAGAACTAATTCTCTTATCAAGTCGTGTGACATAAGCTTTTTTAAATCGCGTTATGAGGCGTTTTAGAAGCTCGCTCATTTGACTCTTACTTAGCCGTCTTTAGACAAGTCAATTGTAATCTACGATATAAAATTTTAGAAAATAGCCGGACGTATAACAAAAAAAAACCGGAGCCTCCGGGACCGACACGAAGTATACGGTCACGTAAGCCCCAGCCAGCCACTTAAAAACTAAAATGAGCCCTCTAATTTATTTTGCTAATCACTTTGAAACAATAACAGAGAGAAAATAACTTGAGAGCCAAAATCGGTATCTCGATAAATATCCGATACATTTTCTTCACAATTTGCGACTCCAAAACAACTACTGGCAAACCAACTTGCTATATAAGGAGTCATCATTCGATAATTGACTACCATCTAACATAAGAAAAATCATCCGGAGTGATACCTACAGAGAAAACCGAGGAAATGGAAAAATAAATATATATTATAATATCTTAAAAAATTTAAAAATCGTACATCCCAACATTTATTAATGAAAAATTTGAAACACTTCTGCGCGATCCGTGAACTACCCAATGCGAGTCAGAATAACGCTATATTTAACACTCGAAATGGCAAATAACGAAAAACCAAAAAATTCTAAATTTATATAATATATTTCAGTAGGGACTGCCATATATAACGCTAAACTGTCAAATCTTAGTGGCAACACCTATATTATAGCTATAGATTAAGTAGTGATCAAAAAAAACTTTAGTGAAAATATCGATATTAGAAAATAAACGTCAAGACACTTCATATATATTTACCGCATTTCTCCAACAAAAAATTTAATTATATTACATCAAAAGATTACCTAAACCCCTTAAAGAAATAACTGCAGCCAAAAAACTCCCCAGACGCAATAAAAAAGAAAAAATTTACCAAAAGTTGCGCTTAAAAGTATAATAATTTTGCAAGGTTATAGAATGCTTTCAAACACATTTATACTAGTTCACATAGTTTAAACAAACAAAAAAGTTTTTTGGAAAAACCACAAGTGATCAAGGAAAAATTTGCTGGCTCAGCGATAGTTTCTACTGAATTGAATTTTTTCCATGTGTGGTGCGTTTTTTCTTCGAAATCAAATCTCATCAAATTGTGTGACGTTAGTTGGTTTAAGACCGCGATGAGGCGCTTTGGAAGGTCACTCATTTGATTTTTAGTTAGCCGCTATAAGGGAAATTATTCGTTTTCTGTAATATCTTTTTTTTTAGAAAATGGGCAAACGTAAAAAAAAACCGAGCCAAAAGATTCCGGAACCGATGCAAAGTGATGTAGGCCTCTACCAACAGCTTAGAAAACAAAAAAAAGCATAATAATTAATTTTACTAAGGATTTTGAAGCAATTACAGAAGATAAATAAAATGAGAGCCGAAATCGATACCAGCGAAAAAATCTTATATTTGTTTTTACAATACGGGAACCCAAAAAAAATACTGGCAAAAATAACCTGCTGTATAAGCAATCAGCATTCTAAAATGACTACCATCTAACTTTAGAAAATTCAACAAAAACGCAATGTACAGAGAGAACCGAGAACAGATAAATACCGAAAGTTTTAAAGAAGCGTGCAGCGTAACAAGGCTAAATGAAAAGAAAAATAGCTCAAAACTTGTGCCTAAAAAATAGAATTTCCAGATAGTCAAAATGTTTTAGGACACAGTAATACTGTTAGAGCTAGTGGAGACAAACAGTTTTATCCTATAAAATTGAGTTATCGATTGAAAACTGCGTTAAAAAGCCAAACATGGTTTAAAAGAGAAACTCGCTAGTATATTGAAATTTTTTCACTACTACTTTCCTCGCTCTTTCTCAGATTAATGAATGAACAAAAACCACGCTATTTTTTCTCAGTCTTTGCATTTTGTTCAGCAAAGTGACTTTAACACTTTTTCACATGCGGTGTTGTAGTTCCAAAACACATCCTCTAAAAGAAGCACAAGAGCGCAAGTCCGGTAAAGTAACTCACAAAAATGAATGGGGACTTGAAAAACCCTAAACCCTGACAGATCTCTAAACCCATCACCGAATCATATGAAAAAACACAATTCCACGAAGACTAAAGAAAAATTAATTAGAGAGCTGACGTCCAAAGAAAACAAAGAAAACTTTTTTAAGATTCTAAAAATTTTCATTTCAATACGTGCTAAAACAAATTGAAACAAAATGAATATCAAAATTCAACAAAATCCACTTAGTCAACGAGAAAAAGTACAGAAATTTTGGAAATATGGAACTGGATACAAGAGGAACAATTTTCTGATAAAAATGGAATTGTTATTTTAAACCATAGCCTTTCTCCTAAACAAAAGTAAAATAATTTTGCGTGAACTTAAAACAATCCTAATTGTACCATAAGGAGTAAATCACAAGAGCAGAGAGCTTGAGAAAAAAATGCGCAATTGTAAAGTGCGATAGATAGATGTTCTGGACAAATAATAATATCTTCTATCAGAGACAGAAAAGTAGGCAAGGAAGCTAAAAGAACTTTTTTGAGACCTCCAGGCAAAAAAAGATAAAACGCTCAAAAAAAGAAGGCAAATAGAGAAAAAAAATTTTCATTGTCATAAAATTCAAATTTTTTGCATCCCTTTTCAGGCAATACAGTAATCAAAATGAGTTAACTCTAGAGATTTTGTTTGACAAATTAAAACAGACAGGGACAAAAAAAACATGGACATTCAAAAACCTGAAATTTGCAAAAAAAAATTAATGTACCTGATTGTCTTTCGATGTAATTGTCTTCAGAGTTCTTATTGATTTGATTTAAAATCAGAGGCCCAAAAATATTCGATATACCTTTAAAATGGAAGAATTTTTTTCAAATTTTCCAAAATTTAAGAAAATTAGCAAATTTATCCTAAATTTACCAGAGTTTGTTATTTACCCAAGTGCTATACGATCTGATGCCGACATCCCAAACAAAACCGCTTCCTCAAAACTAGAAATAGGAAAGAACAATAGCCTCAACATCAAAACAAACAGACTTTTCGATAGACTTCAAAAAACTACTTTTTTGGACTATTTCTAGCATTTTCATCCCACTTAGCGGAAACAAGACCAATGAAACTACCTTCGGGTTTCTGATAACGTCAGGTATTTTGTGTAAAACTGGTTTGAAACTTTCAACATTTTTGAAAAATGTGAATATCTTACAAAAATCTTACCACAAGAACTCCAGAAAACACAGCAGAAATCTGACACCATTGAGTGAAATCGGGAGCTGAAAAATTCCAATTCGATATCTGCAATCACAGTGTTTGGAGCGGAGCGTACGCAGAACACCAAGGAAGTTCATTCAAACAGTTGACCTTTAAATGCTCTTTTTTGAATACAAAAAATCGTTTCGTGCACATTAAAATGAACAAATTCTCACAGTATCCTTTACATAAAACATTTCCTGTGAATATAAAAGCAATGAATATAGATAACAGCTGTCAACTGCCCAACCTGCTAACTCTTGATGAATGGAAACAGCTAAATAAAGATACTTCCTACAAACTTTAAGTTGATTTGTCTAATAAATTACAACGTAAAGAATTATTTATTGAACAAGTGTAAACGGGACTCAAAACAAAAATAGATGCTCATCCCTGCCTTGGAGGAGAACAAGACAACAAGTCTGAGAAACAGTCAGCATCATCCCACAATGGTTCCGGTTTGTTCCAGGAACAGGTCAGAGATTTCAAAAAAATGATTTCACGATTTTGCTGGAGAATTGTGTTTTGGGTAATAGCATAATAGCAAAACTGTATGACGATGCAAGTATTCCACTGGACGTTGCAATTCATGTCTACCGGGGTTCCTTGACGCTTGAAAAACTAAAAGTTGTTGACAAGTATGAATAAAAAAAACCTGAAAACCCTACATTTGCAGGATGGGACTAATAGCGTTTCAAAATCTTCCTAAAATGGTAAATATTTGTTTGCTGACTATCAAAATCTGGTTGATAAATGCATGGAAAAATTTGATCCCGATTCAATGGTGCTGTGTTAAATTCCTCCCTTTAGGGAGATACCTATAAACAGTGATAAAATTGAAAAAAATTGCAATTTTCAATGATTTGCTAAATAGTACTTATGGGAATGTTGATAATGCAATTGTAGTGCTTAAGCTATTATTCGAAGTGTTCCAACCTACACTCCACGCATCACACATTTCAACCAACTGTACCATGACAATGTGCATTTAAATTATAAGTTGGGAATACCATTCTTGAAAAACATACTGCTAGGATACCTATTAAAAACCTCAAATGGGGTTTTTGAACTCAGTAAAGTAACATCTAACGCTTCTTATAAAATGCAGAATAAGTTCTCTAATTATCAGCAACACTACTTTTCACAGCCTCCAAGCAACAACCAATCATTTAATCGTTATCATCCATATTAATTGTTGTCAAACCTTGACATTTAGATGAAATAAATGGAAACATTTTGATAGTTTGTTTGATTCATTGGGCACGAGCAATTTGACATCAATAACTGAGTACAATGTTGAAAGCTGTAATTCTGATAAATTTATGTTATTATTTTTTGACGAGGCAAACAGTGGTTTTAACCTTTCGCACGCCACTGAGCCTCGCTTACAATTCTAAAATGAAAAAACTTAATTTGTGTTCGATAAAAATTGACCTCCTGAAAATTTTCGGCTTCGTATGTTTTTTCTCATCTGGGCTCTTTTTCCTTCTATATGTTCATTTACTTATGTTTATGTTAATTCACGGGGATATTGAAAAAACCCGGAGCCTTTGGAAACCTTAAGCAGAATAAACACAAAATGTAAGAAAATGGCCCATGCAAATTCTGCAAGCTAACTGTCAAAGTATCCAGAAAAAACATCTACAGGTAAAAAGTTTACTCAATGACATTGGTCCAGTTTGTATTTATGGTTTAACATAAACCTGGTTGACCAGTACTGATAGTAATAGTTTTTATAACCCTAATCCCTATCAGTTTGATATCCACAGATGTGATCGACAGAATAAAAAAGGAGGAGGATTGTTATTATTAGTACCAAAATTTTGCAATTCGAAATTCAGGAATGACCTTAACAACATGTCCAAAACTTTTTAAAGTCTATGGGTTGAATGCAAATTATCCTCTCACAAAAGTATCTTGATTATAGTTTTTGTTCATAGTTTTTGGATGAATTGGCTTTATGCATTGAAAAGTCTCCCACTGAAAATAAATCAATATGCCTAATAGGAGATTACAACATTAATTACTTGAACAACAAAGAAAAACAAAAACTAGATACAATCATTCTACCTTACGACTTGCACTTGATGAATTCAGGAACTGCAACCAGGCACCAGAACGGTAGCTGCAGTTTATTAGATTATATCATAACTGATAATGGGTTGAGAGGGAAATACTATTAGATATTCGACTCTCCTACCAAAAGCGATCATCTAGCGCAAATTCTGTTCACTGATTTCACGCTGGCTTATTCAAAAACAAAAACCACTCAGGGAATGTATATTTGATAAGCGTAATTACGATTCCCGTAAATTCAGATTTTTTCTAAATTACATTAACTGGAGCCTCATCTATGAATCTGATGATATCGAAGAAATGTTCTCACGTTTTGAAAGTCTGATTGCAAATGTAATCAAATTACATGCACCCATCAGAAAATTTTTCATACGAAACCACAAACCTAATTTTTAGCTTGCAGATAAGCTTGTCTCAAACACAACAAAATGCCTCAATAAGAAGAGGAACGAATTTCTACTATCAGAAAATATTTATAATTTGCTAAAACTAAAAGATCTGACGAGTAAAGGGTATCTGAAAGATTATGAACGCTTCCAAACACAATTGATTGAGTCTGCTAACAGCTCCAGGAAACAATGGAATCTGATTAACAAAGTCAGAAATAAATCTAGAACTGGAACTAAAATTCTCTCTTTAAAAAACTGCTTCGAGTTTGTAATAGCTGACAGCAAAAAGATAGCGAATTTGCTGAACTACAAATTTAGTAAACTTGATAAATATCTTTTGAATAAACCAACCATTAAACAAGACTTTCAGCAGGTCAACCCTAATATGTTCTTGTTTCGTTTCTTTACCACATTTGAGTGTCGTAAAGCTCTCAACAACCTCAATAAAAACAAACCATTGGGCCCTTAGACTATTACGGCTTGGGCATTATAAGATGTTGCTCATATTTTAGCCGAGCCGATATGTTCTCTTTTTAACGGATTTCTTAAACAAAACAAATTTCCTTCTCTACTGATGTTGGCAGATATTACACCTATCCACAAAAAAAGGAGACACTGAAAATCCGCTGAAATATAGGCCTATTTCTATAACGCCTGCTTTGTCACAAGTTCTTGATATATTAATCAAAGATCAAATAGAGGAACACCTATCAAAATACAACCTCCTATCGAAAACACAGTTTGGACTCAGAAATTTTTTTTCAACAATTGATGCTCTTGTTTATCTGCAGAAACTGTAAGACAGAAACTTGATGAAAAAAAGTAGTCACTGCAGCGTTTTTAGATTTGTCAAAGCTTTTGATTCAATTGACCACTCGCTTTTACTAGAAAAACTTAAACACCTTGGTTTCTCCTCTTCGGCTATCCTTTTCATTAAGAGATACCTCAGTAACCGACATCAACGAGTAGTGATACTAGAAGTTGAATCTGACTGGCTGGAGGTCAGGCAAGGAGTTCCACAGGGCACAGTTTTAGGACCACTCTTTTTCAATCTATATGTAAATGATCTACCAAATTTCATCAACTGCACTTTAATCCATTACGCTGACGATGCAGTTGTCTATACTTTTGGCAAAAAATTACTGATTGCAACCCTTATTTAGAGAAATCAATTTCTTCTATTGTTGACTACTTTTCATACCATTCTTTAAAACTGAATTCAGAGAAAACTGTGTCCATTGTCTCTGGCACTTCATCCGCAGCAGAGTCTATTAAAGTTGACAACCATATAATAAAAGAAGTTGAAAATGTGAAATATCTCGGAGTAATTTTGGACAAAAAATTTTTGTACCAACAACAAGTTAAACAAATACTCAGCAAGATGGCGCAAGGAATAAAAACACTGTATGTCCTGAGAAACGTAGTACCATACCATTTGCGCGAAATCCTAATTAGTCATCTTGCAATTAGCCATCTCCAGTACTCAGCTGTTTTGCTTTCGTCTATTTGAAAAAATCTTCTGATAACCTTAGAAAAGCAACTCAATTGGGCAGTTAAAGCTTGTTATTTTCAACGATTTAACAATTCATCACTTAGTATCAAACTAGATAATTATATACTGCCATTTAAACAATTGCTTGAATACTGAACAGCACTGTATGTCAATCAACTCTTGACATTTAAGAAGCCTGCCTTCCGGAGAATAACAGGACTTAGCTTACCAACTTATAGGAGTTACAGACATTCAAGAACGAAAACTATTTTGCTTGAAGAGAGGTCAAAAACATCATGGCTGGACAAACGTATCATCCGAAGAGGCTTATCATTTAATAATTGTCTTGAAAAAAAAGTTAAAAGGTAATGAGTCAAACAGGCGGCTAAAAAAAATTTTTCAAAAACTACTTTTTCCAACAATTTCAGAAGTACCCAATGGGAAACATTGTCGGCAATGTTTCTTGGAAAGCTTTTGAATTTAACTAACGCTTTATTTTTGAGTTTGTATTCTCACATGGGAGCTTAGAATTTGTTTCTTCTGCCATTTGTGTTATTTTTAGGCTCCTTGACCTATTCATACTCATTTGGAAATTCAGTGTTTTTTTAAGTATTCGGAAAAACAACTTTTCAAAAAATCACCGTTATCATTTTCTGAATTAATGCAAAGTTGGCTCAATTTTACCGGGAAAATTTCATCCACTTTTAAAACGAACCGCAAAGGAAAGTTCCACTACAAACAAGTTGTTTCGAAATCGCATGGAAGTTACAAATATTTTTTGCGCATCGGCACTAAAAATCTCCATATAACAGTCCAGTATTTAGCTGAAAAAATTACTTTTAAAAATGAATTTTCAGTCTATCGTGTTCACCAATGTTTTCCTTTTTCAGATGAATCAACTGTTGTCCAATAATGGTGAAAATAGGTCTGATAGGTAGTAGACTGAATTTGAAATTAATATATTGAATCCCGTAAAAGTAAATTTTATCAAAATCTCTACTACATTATAAATAATGATTTCGTTATGATACCTAAAACATGCCCCATATAATTACCTCCAAGTTCTTATTTATCTTGAGTTTTCAATAAGTAGAGAAGCTTCATATAAAAAAGAAGCTAAAAAGAAACGACAATGAAAGCGGGACAAACTGTTTGTGTTTATCCACAATAATATCGTCAGAAATTGAAGACTTAGCAAATTTAAAAAATACCACTGGCTTTTGGTTGTCATAATTCAAATAACACATCAATGAAAAATGAGGAGAAACATCAATCTGCTGGACATAAAAAATTCCGAGTTTGGAATGGTACGAGCAAACTATCAAAGCTTTTAGGGCTCATTCAAATTTTGAACAAAATGGTTTTGATTGCGAGATTGATGTTGCCTAAACCAAAAAAAATTAGTTAGTCTTCACCAAATACACGCATATGATAACATAGCATTCAGTCTCTCATATTGTCACAGGAAATTTGACATCAATTGCCAAAAAGCTGATCGAATTGCGTCAAATTAACTTTAGAAGTATGAAAGGGTTGTTTGATTTACTCTAGGTTGCCTGTCGACAAAAAAGTTTAAAATTCGAAAAAAAATACTACATTATAATGGAGCCTAGAGAAAGCATATTGTGTTAAATTCATTTGGGTTAAAATAAAAAGATTGAAGAACAATTTGCCCGCATAACAAAGAAGATCTTTCTTCTCAAAAAAAGTCACTCAACAAAAAAACTTTAGTTGTTGCGTTTAGTGCAGCATTTCTGCCAAAATATTTTGGTTTGAATTGGGGTACGAGCGCTTCACATATATTCTGATAACATTATTGGCCAAAAAGGTGAAACAAATTTCTCCAAGAGACGCAAAACGAAAATCTCGCCAAACTAGCCGACAGTCTATCTCGAAAAAAATGACAAATTATTTTTATCATAGCAAAATGATCGCACAAATAATAAGGTACTCAAAAAGACAATCCTAGACCTCCGGGAAACGGAAAGAGAATTTATTTTGACGTCTTTTCGACGCAAACTCTGAATAACAGCTGTCGCTAATAGTCCTAAGTTTTGAGCACATACTTATTTATTTTGTCTTGCTCCAAATGAGTATGAAGTAACCAGCCGAAACAAGGTACTGGACTAATAAGAACCTCCAAAAGAGAAAATCGATATTTATTTAACTGTTTTGTAGTAAAATTTTTTCAGTTTTAGAACTTATACCAATTTGATTAAGCAAATGTTTTCATCAATATACGAAAGACATGTTAACTGAAATCAACTTTAAAAGTTAGAAAAAAACAAAGAAGGTTAAAAAAATTAAGGAAGCAGAGTACTTTCCATACACTTATTATTTTGCTTAATTTTGAAAAAGTTCAACAGATTCAAAAAAATAACATCCTTGGTTACTGATGGCTATAATCAAACCAAATAAATGCTCTGCTTTTACTTCGATAAAAACGCTTAACTGAGAAAAATAAAAAAAAGTAACAAAAATGGTCAAATTCGGACAATTTTATAATCCTGAAGTTTTAATTGTTAACAATTGCGTTTGATTCTTTCGAAAGAAAGACTGCAGCATTACATATCCAATTTTTACTTTGTCCGATGCAATTTTTAATTTGTCTAACTGCAAATTGAAAAACTCTCAATCCAATTTTTATTTTCTCAGTTTAAAAATGAAATGAGAGCCTAGGAAAAAACTTCAATGGCTTTGGAAATTGTTGACGTCAAAATTGCTAAAGCTATGAAAAGTTTAAAAAAAAACTACAGAAAAGCTACCCTCTAAAAATTATTACTTTTTACTGCGTTTCGTTTTTCACAAAGTTCGTTTTTTTAGTACGTCCCAACTCACCAAAAAAGGTTAGAATAGCAACAAAACGACAGAGTTTGACCAGATAGTTGATATCAACCTTTTCTCTTCGCAGCGTTATTGAGGCTTCATTTTTGAGAAAACCAGAACCAATAAGAACGTTTTGGGAAATGTTTGACTTGATCATACCTGTTTCTACTCTAACACTTGTAGCTTTCATGTTTCCAAAATAGTAGAAAAACATTAGCTTCTCTTTTTTCTCGCTTCAAGCTTTTATGTGATAGGAAGATTTTTTCCTTTATCCAAGCGTAGACTTGTCTTTTTCTGGAAATTTGAAAATTCCAATCGAAAAAGATCACTTTTTGAGAATACTTGAGATATTTTTGTGCATTTTTTCGGATAATTCTTGGAATCTTTCGTTTTCGAGCAAATAAAAAATCAATGTGGTCTATTGAATTCTCATTTTAAAGCATTGTTGTCTGCGCTAGCTGAAGGAATTTTTGTATTATAAAAGCACATAAAAAATCAGGAGACAATCACTTGGCTAATTTTTTTCTCGTCGCCTTTTTTTTGTATTTTGTAGTTTTGAGAATCAACTGAAGCTCCGTTGCTTATTCAAAAGTTTGACAGCATTTCTGTCCGAAAACAGGTTTTTCAATTAAAAATATCGAAATTTACAAATATTTTCAAACAGTTTCATTGTAAAACTTATGTTTACATGTTTTTTTTAAATTCTGAAAGGATTTAAAATATTAAATTTTTAATGGTGAGCTGCAAACACTAATTTTGGCCCCATTGTATTAATAGTGCGTCCTAACATTGCAGATTATTATGGTAAACTTTAGTTCCGTTTTTTCCCTCCTATCAGAACATCTTTTCTTTTTTAAATCAACTTCTCTTCCAGCAAGCAGTCTTTTGTTGAAAACAGCTGCATCCGGCAAAAAGGTTCTGTTTCACTGATTTTTTGGGTTGATACACAACGTTGAATGATTTTTTGGTCTCACAGAATAAAAAAAATCTTTTTTTTTGGAATAGTAAATAGTGGGCTTTTAAACGATTTTTTATTTGTAGTAAGAAAACAATCCAAAAAATTTTTAAAATATTTTAAATTTTGCGCGTGAGTGATTTTGAGTATTGTATTGTTTTGTTGCAAGCATATTTAACAGCATGGTTTTAATTTTATTTTATTCGTCGCCAAAAAAATTGAATATTTGAACGGGATGAGAAGAAATCTCTCTTTTATCAGTTAAACATTGTCTCTTTTGTATAGCGCGTTTACTCGTATTCAGTTTTTCAAATTTGCGCAATACCATCAATGTTCATTTTGCCATTTTCAATCAACTTCTGTCACTAATTTTACTCAGTGCTATGTTTTAAATGCTTTCTGAATTGTCAAATGTTGGTTACATTTGCTTTAATTTAGCTGAATCAGCAACTGTCGGCATCAAACTGGGCTAAAACTGTCTCCCTTAAATTTACCTGAAAATTACCTGAAAAATTATGGTGGTACCAACTGAACTTTTACCTGAACATACCTTAAATTTACCTAAAAAACACACCTGAACAGTTAAGGTTACCTTAAAAAATTGCAGAAATAACCTTAAAATTTAAGGTAAAAATACCTTAAAAATACTTGAACATCACCCTAAAAATACCTTAACTTTAACCTGAACTTTTCAGGTAAATAATTTTATTCAAGGTAAATTTAACTTAAAAATTAAGGTAAAAAATTAAGGTCCTCGACCATAAAATTAAAGGCTTTTTACCCCTTTCATCAATCTCAATTTTACCCCTAGTACTTTCATCAATCTCAATAAAGAATTTTCAATCGGTCACAGTAGAGAGACGCTCCAAAGTTAATTTCAAAATAACCGAAAAAGGGAAGCCACAATTATTTTGCTTAAAGAGTTCAAATAAAACGGTCCTGTGATCTTTGTGCTACTGATCAACATAAATACCTTTTGGCAACGATAGCTTAAGGTAAGTTCAGGTAAAGCAAAACTAACTGAACGCTTCAGGTAATTTAAGGTGTTTTTTCATGTAAATTTACCTGAATTTTTTTTACTGTGCTGTAAAAGTCCAGCAAAATTATTTTCATATACAACAAGGATTCAAACTAAAAAGTCCCGGGTTCGATTAAACCCCCGAGTTCAATCTTGTGACCTTCTTCAACTGTACTCAATGGTTAACCAATTGCACCGCATGTCCTTAAATTTAAAGAAATTTAAAAACAAGACATTGCTACGGTTGCGAGTGTAATTTCAGGATATGTTTTCTTGTCCAGTTAAACTTCAGGACACGTTTCATGATCCAGCCAAATTCTAGAACTCATTTTATTGTCTAGGCAAACTCGAGGGCGGTTGTTTTGGTTCCAGCCAAAGTTGAGGGCATCCCTTTACGTCCAGATAAATTATTAATTCCAAAAATCTATCCAGGACGATCTTTTAATGGCCTTTAACGGTCAATGACGGTCTTTTAATAATTCCAGGTCTAGACTAGGGTATCCTCTGAAAACCACATAAATTAGGAGTTACAATAAACTTAGAAGAAAACTAATTTGGGATCTTTTTTCCTCATATTTTGATGTGCTATTGTCTTGGACCACATTTTTCGGTCGTTGTCTCTCAGAAACACAGACATCACTGTCTTAACAAAATTGTCTGGAATTATGACAGAGTCACTCCCAAGTAGCCATTAAGACTATATGAATAAGTAGAAACAATCTTTTTAAATGAGAAACAATCTTAAACAAGATATTTTTCCTCTATGTGTTGGGAAATGTTGCACAATTGTACCGGAAAAAAAGAATAATATTAGCAAAGGCTATAAACCAAATAATCGTTATTATGTTTGAAAATGACAAAATATAAAAGTTTTTTTCAGAGAAAAAAAAGAAACGTACTTCTGTAAGCACACCATTTTTTTCCAAACTATTTTTGTCAAAGAATATTCTGCCGTTGAAAATAGGTGTAGCTTAGCATAAAAGTTTCTGTATTTGCTGAACAGGGTTTTTTATTAATTTTTTAGGAAATGACAAGTGATAATTTGTCTTCTCGCAGGTGCCCCGTTTTCTGGAGTAATTTTTTTCTACCTTTGATATGCATAAAACTCTTGGTTTAATTATTTCTATTAAGCTGAAATTACTGAATCCGGCCAATAATTGTTTTAAAAATATCGCCTTTAATCAATTTTCATCTCAATCTGTAGATGCTGATTCTTAAAATTGTTTGTTTTCAAAACCAAAAAATTTCTATAGAAACCTACGTTTCAAACAATTATTGTAGTCTTATGGAAAAAATGTTCATTTCTAATAAAAATTTTCAGCCACTTTTTCAACCTGATCAAATTATCGGAAGATCTGACCATTGTCTGTACCTATTCATTTCTGGGTCAATGTTTTGCAGGACTGCCGAATTTGGGTTCAATTTGATGATCGTTGTTCACCTGTCATGTTCAATGCAATTTTTATCAAGCTTTGAGCTGAGTGAATAAAATGAACTCAGTCAAAAACCATTACGGTACAAAACATTCGGCAGAAATGGACTGCAAACGAGCACTAAAAATGTAAGCAATCAATATTTCATAATTATGGTAAGAAAGAAGTTTTGAACTCCTTGCGGTTTACCGGTGAGAATTTTTCACGGAGTTTTTTAAATGGGCAGATAAATGAACTGTAATTTGCTGGGATCTATATACCATATGAATTCTCTAGTCTGCATTAGTTAATTGGGAAAATAAAGGAGAACGTATCTCAAGGTTCATTTTTGGTATATTTGAATTTTTGCTTCAGTTCAAAAAATAGAAGAATGAGTTAAGTGTAGCCTGTTTGAAAATTGAATTTCAAGGCTAAAATAACATAAACAGATAGCAACAGAATATTGTTTCTGTCATCAACAGCGTCCTAACACACACTCCTACCAAAACTCTTTGACTCTGCCATCGCTGGCAACAGTAGGTGGCAGGAGTAGGTGTCTCCTCCACAGTTTACTGAAGCATAGACATGTGTTAGCTTCATCACATGTGCACCGACGGACTCATTCTCATTAGCTGCCAGTAGTATATAATACCTACGTAAAGAAAGGGGGGGTTATCATTCGACTCTTAACCATAGGATAATAGGTAGTGGCGGTTAAGTGGGAATAGGATAGGCGGGATAAAATCTTTCCGCCGCTGTTTATATCCCTCTGCTATTCAATCTTTCCCTTTTGAGTCTTGCCGCTTTTGTTTCCCTTTAACTTTGCTTTCTGTCTCGCCGCTTGCTTTTGATTTCAAAACACTCAAACAAATTAAATTAAAACCAAATTTCACACTGCATGCAAAATCAATACTGGTTCAGTTTTGCGTCTCTCTCTCTCTCTCTCTCTCTCTCTCTCTCTCTCTCTGGGCAATTAAATTTAATTATGCACACTATTATCGCCTTGCAGTTTTGCACACTGGGCCCTCTGACTCGCTTTCACTTGCTTCTTCTGCCTCAAAATTAATGAACGGATTATCGGGCGTAGAGTTTTCTTCAAAACTGGCATCGAAATCAACGATATCGCTACTTTCAATATCCGAATCATTTATATTCTGAGCAGCGACAAAACCGGGGTCTGGTGGTTGCCATGTGTTGGAGCTTTGGGTGGTATCTGGAGAGGAATGTGGTACAACAAAACTGTTATCCCACTCTGGGCGAGAGCTCAAAAGTAAGTCGCTAAAATCGTCATAATCCCATTCCACATCGTCGTTATTCCAATTAATTTCATCGATAGCATAATCGACAATTTCATAATGGCCAAACGGGAGGGTTTTTATGCCATCGGATAGTATATAGCGCTTGTTGTCAAAAGCTGACAGACAAATTTTGTTTGTAGTAACTGTCTGCAGCCTGTGGTGGTCGGAAACAATCCTGGTGTTCTCTGAGCGCAGGTGGTTTCCAGTGCTGAGAGTGTTTAAGAAGTCGAAGTGGCGAAGATGTTGTTGTGCGGCCCTCGTCACCCCTTTTGCTGAAAGTTTTCGACAACCTAAAAGAAGGAAAGAAATGAGAAAAATTAGGTGCTATTATAATTACTAACACCCTATGTAAATATAATACGATTGAACACCTTCCAGATGCCTATTAACCCAATACGAATTTTTATACAACAACTAACAATTTTGTTTTATGAGATTTGTTTCGGCTTCAAACAGATAAAGTCAGTAATATAGTCGCCGGCGAATTCGTCCTTGTATTTGAGGACGACTCTTTTGTTAGAGGTATCGTAAAGAAAGTGATTGGGTGGGTAATTTGAGAAATCAAAATGACTTAATACTGACTGAGGCTTCTGCGATAACTCTGTATAAAAATCTTCGCTTTTTATCGCATAAAGGAGACTATCTGTATCGCTGTAAAGAAGGCGACAATTAAAGTTGGGGCGCATGACATTGTAATGGAATGAGTACATGTGGAATTTTGCAAGATCTAATATAGTCGCTCCCACAATAGTGGGAGTGTTCCAATAAATGGACTTCGGCCGTGTGGTCAAGGCTGCTAAATTCTCCCCAAAGATCATATAGCGATCAAACTCAAATCTGGATATTATCTTCAGCGCATGCTCGGCATCTCGTGAGATTGTTATTTTACTTCTGCGTGTTTTCGATTCGCAGTTTTTACTATAAACTGCATTATTCATCAGTTTATAAAAGTTCTCTTCAAACTTGTTTGACGCAACTTGCCGCTTTTCACTATTTAGTGTAATGTATGGCGACAGCCAGTTTTCTTGTCGAAATTGAAGCACTCTGTGAACTTTCCTGATTACCAAGCCGAGTTGGACATAGAGTTTCAGCAGTTTGTAGTGGAGCACGTATCTCTCTTTATCAAAGAACGTTTGCAGGAGTTTCTTTACTTTGGAAGATGGGAGATTGTGTTGTTCTTTTAATTCGATCTGGTAATCGCTCAACCACTCATCTTCAACCACGTCTTTTGTGGGCGCCAACGGAAAATCGCGATGCTCATCATGAAGGCTCGGCGGGTAAGAGATATCGACCTCTACAAAGTATCCAATGCTAACGTCATCGGCGGTGTCCAAAATCTCTTGAAGTTGAATATCTGCGTTGAACGCAAAGTCGGCGAGCGGTAGTTTCTCTAATTGCATTACGCCACCATAAAGGTTATTAGCGTCGACACAGAAACCAAAACAGGATTCCTCCGTGCTATCGTGGTTGGGAATATAGGAGTTATTTGCAGTGAAGCGCCGACTTTCAAAGACAGATGTGACTCCACCGCGAATTGCGGGTTCAATCATGTCCAAGTGTTCGCGCTCAGTCAGTAACTCGACATTGGCTTTGCAGATTCTAAGTGATGCTTCTTTAGCCATATTGGGTAGAGTGAAGAAGTGCATACAGGTCAGTTTATACGTATCGAAACTCAACTGTCGATGGAATTCGCAAACACATGCGAGTAGTGCACAGTCGAGCTTCAAGTATGAGTCATGATAATCCTGCAGTGTTCCACATTCCAGAATTTCCCACATCCTGCGTGCATGTTGTAAATTAGTCTCCGTTACCTTCACTGCCCCTCCGTCCAGAGTGTTACCCCACTTGCTCAGTGGTGGGAGACTGGTGTCACTGAACTTGGACCGACCAGTCACATAAGAGTAAGGGTAGTAGCTTTTCTGTTTAAGTAGCTGAAGGTTAGCATCAGATAATGTAGAAAACATTGCCCTCATTATTTCGAAACGGTCATCGGGTAAAATTTCAACAAGTTTCTCTAAAGAACTGTTCATCATCTTGAAGGAGTCTATGAATCGAAGATATTCATAAACTTTCACTGTTTTTCCCTTTTCCGTTACGAAAGTGTCAATAAGCACACCAAATGTCATTGATATGTATTTTTCGTTGGTGGCTGGTATGATGCTGATGGTTGTGGTTGGCTCGCAGTTTTTCAGTGCCAAGCAAATGTGATGTAAGTCATAATTTTGAATATTATGACCTACAACAGGGGTGAAATTGATATTTCGTCTCAAGCGATTGCATTTCTCATGTGCCCATCCCAAGAATTTACCACTGTAGTGGCAATGGTCCAGGTCAATTGTGTTCTCTGGATCTTCCGTTTCTGAAAACGATTTTTCACAAATCCAACAGTGCGTAGCGTTAGACTTTCCCAAGTTTCGTCTATCGCTTTTGAAGAAAGGGTGCTTCCTTTTCTGCTGATAAATATCTCTGGCTAGTTTGTGAAGCATTTTGACAAAATTTGTCATGCAAGCAGGAGAACTGTCTACATGATGAAAGATTGGCTTTGATGAGTGGTGATCTATCACTGTTAGCGCAAAGCCACACGGTTCATGTATCTCCTTGACCTGTGTAAAGGCTTTATCACTTGGTCCCTTGCAAGAAGACACGGGTCGTAAGAAAGACTCGAAGTCAAAATAGATAACAAGATGGACAAACCATGTAGCAGCCAAGTTCGTGAATTTGTATGAGTTGTTCTCACTTGAAGGCATATGAATAACAGCAGGTGCATTTTTGCAACAGTTATTGAGATGTAGGTTGTAACTTTCAAGTCCTTCTCGACAAATCCAAAAACAGTTTCGACAAATTTTGTAGGAGAATCTGTAATCAAGTCCTGGCACGTAGCAAACAACCTTCACCAGGTTTGTAATGAGGACGTAGTGATGACGGCCACAGTCGTACAGCAAAAGTGAATCCATTACAAAATCTGAGCTGTATGACGAAATTTTTAGAGGGAAAAACTGGCCTTTGTCGCATCCAAACACGTTTAACTGAACGTTGTTGAGTGTTACAAATTGAGGAATGTCTGCAAAGCCCATGGGCATAGTAAGATTGCCCAGAGGTTGATGCAGTCCTGGTTGATTATATGTAGTTGGTGAAGTTTTGTCGGTTTGATAGTTTCGATCAATTCTATCTAAACTTATCTGATGATACATTTGATAAGCGGCCACAAAACAATACCTGAAGCAATCTCGATCTTCGTGGTTCCTAACGTTGAGCAATCCTCTGCAGTTGGCAATTTTTGACGGCAACGCGATGTATGATGAACCAAGAATTGGTCTGAAACGTGCGAATTTGACGTCAACTTTGAGAACTTTTTCGAGTGTCCAACCACTCCCCAATGAGTTGAATGTTGTCAATACGCTCATCATCTTCTCCACCATTTGCCAATACGCTTCATCCGACAGTCCGTTTGCATAGACAGGAGTCATCAGAGAGTTTGCGTATATTTCAAAACGGTCATCTTCTGGCATATCTGGCTCATCATGCACAACTTTGACAAGCCGCAATTTTGCACACAGTTGAACTTTTTGAGGACCCTGGGTCAACTGCTCACTTATTAGAGTGTCTATTTTGGGTTTTTGTATCCGCATAAATTTTCGAGATCATTGGACTCTTCGGCCGCTGTTGACTCGAACGATCTCAGTACTCCATGGAATGCACTTTCCAACGGAGTGTCTCGAGGCTGAATTTGTTCACCTAGGACGGGTAAGTGATAAACGGAAGTCATATGATGTACGTAAAGATGGCAATCGTTGAATCCGAGTAGGCAGTTTTGACAGCAATTGGTGAATCGTTGGTGTGCAGTTTTCATGTGTTCTTCGAGCAAAGAAATCTTCCGACAAGTAAATTCGCATAATGAGCATTGATATACGGGTAAACCAATCTCATCAGGATGGAATTTATGCTCATGCCTGGAGCGATTTCCTTTTGTACTCAGAATAGAATCACAATAACGACACTTGAAACCCATTTTTGAATTGTCTAACTTTAGTAAGAACGAATTGTTAAACTCGAGTACGAACAGTTGAGCTAGAGAAACGAATGAACAAGAAATGGCTTCTCGGGTTTACAGTATTAGAGACTACAGTACTGCATAGACGCCAAATTCGAAGTTTTGAAATGCTGTTTTCTGATTGGTCGGTTTTGGCGCATACCTTTATTTCGAAATTTTGTTAATTTTGAGAGAAAAAAGATTTGTTTTCAACTCTCCATTGCTTTTGTATGCCAAAATATACCACCACAGGGAACCCTACCGAGTATTGCTGATCATCGTTTGTGTCAAAAAACTTTTTTTGAAAACCTGGAAAAACATGCTAATATTCAAAATTGTAATAAAAAGCGCTATTTTAAACATTTTCAATTACTATTTTATTTCTGCGTCTTTTCGATTCGCAGTTTTTACCATAAACTGCATTTTTCATCAGTTTATAAAAGTTCTCTTCAAACTTGTTTGACGCAACTTGCCGCTTTTCACTATTTAGTGTAATGTATGGCGACAGCCAGTTTTCTTGTCGAAATTGAAGCACTCTGTGAACTTTCCTGATTACCAAGCCGAGTTGGACATAGAGTTTCAGCAGTTTGTAGTGGAGCACGTATCTCTCTTTATCAAAGAACGTTTGCAGGAGTTTCTTTACTTTGGAAGACGGGAGATTGTGTTGTTCTTTTAATTCGATCTGGTAATCGCTCAACCACTCATCTTCAACCACGTCTTTTGTGGGCGCCAACGGAAAATCGCGATGCTCATCATGAAGGCTCGGCGGGTAAGAGATATCGACCTCTACAAAGTATCCAATGCTAGCGTCATCGGCGGTGTCCAAAATCTCTTGAAGTTGAATATCTGCGTTGAACGCAAAGTCGGCGAGCGGTAGTTTCTCTAATTGCATTACGCCACCATAAAGGTTATTAGCGTCGACACAGAAACCAAAACAGGATTCCTCCGTGCTATCGTGGTTGGGAATATAGGAGTTATTTGCAGTGAAGCGCCGACTTTCAAAGACAGATGTGACTCCACCGCGAATTGCGGGTTCAATCATGTCCAAGTGTTCGCGCTCAGTCAGTAACTCGACATTGGCTTTGCAGATTCTAAGTGATGCTTCTTTAGCCATATTGGGTAGAGTGAAGAAGTGCATACAGTCCAGTTTATACGTATCGAAACTCAACTGTCAATGGAATTCGCAAACACATGCGAGTAGTGCACAGTCGAGCTTCAAGTATGAGTCATGATAATCCTGCAGTGTTCCACATTCCAGAATTTCCCACATCCTGCGTGCATGTTGTAAATTAGTCTCCGTTACCTTCACTGCCCCTCCGTCCAGAGTGTTACCCCACTTGCTCAGTGGTGGGAGACTGGTGTCACTGTACTTGGACCGACCAGTCACATAAGAGTAAGGGTAGTAGCCTTTCTGTTTAAGTAGCTGAAGGTTAGCATCAGATAATGTAGAAAACATTGCCCTCATTATTGCCCCCATTAGAAAACATTGCCCCCAAGAATTTACCACTGTAGTGGCAATGGTCCAGGTCAATTGTGTTCTCTGGATCTTCCGTTTCTGAAAACGATTTTTCACAAATCCAACAGTGCGTAGCGTTAGACTTTCCCAAGTTTCGTCTATCGCCTTTGAAGAAAGGGTGCTTGCTTTTCTGCTGATAAATATCTCTGGCTAGTTTGTGAAGCATTTTGACAAAATTTGTCATGCAAGCAGGAGAACTGTCTACATGATGAAAGATTGGCTTTGATGAGTGGTGATCTATCATTGTTAGCGCAAAGCCACACGGTTCATGTATCTCCTTGACCTGTGTAAAGGCTTTATCACTTGGTCCCTTGCAAGAAGACACGGGTCGTAAGAAAGACTCGAAGTCAAAATAGATAACAAGAGGGACAAACCATGTAGCAGCCAAGTTCGTGAATTTGTATGAGTTGTTCTCACTTGAAGGCATATGAATAACAGCAGGTGCATTTTTGCAACAATTATTGAGATGTAGGTTGTAACTTTCAAGTCCTTCTCCACAAATCTAAAAACAGTTTCGACAAATTTTGTAGGAGAATCTGTAATCAAGTCCTGGCACGTAGCAAACAACCTTCACCAGGTTTGTAATGAGGACGTAGTGATGACGGCCACAGTCGTACAGCAAAAGTAAATCCATTACAAAATCTGAGCTGTATGACAAAAATTTTAGAGGGAAAAACTGGCCGTTGTCGTATCCAAACACGTTTAACTGAACGTTGTTTAGTGTTACAAATTGAGGAATGTCTGCAAAGCCCATGGGCATAGTAAAATTGCCCAGAGGTTGATGCAGTCCTGGTTGATTGTCTGTAGTTGGTGAAGTTTTGTCGGTTTGATAGTTTCGATCAATTCTATCTAAACTTACGATGATACATGTGATAAGCGGCCACAAAACAATAGCTGAAGCAATCTCGATCTTCGTGGTTCCTAACGTTGAGCAATCCTCTGCAGTTGGCAATTTTTGACGGCAACGCGATGTATGATGAACCAAGAATTGGTCTGAAACGTGCGAATTTGACGTCAACTTTGAGAAATTTTTCGAGTGTCCAACCACTCCCCAAAGAGTTGAATGTTGTCAATACGCTCATCATCTTCTCCACCATTTGCCAATACGCTTCATCCGACAGTCCGTTTGCATAGACAGGAGTCATCAGAGAGTTTGCGTATATTTCAAAACGGTCATCTTCTGGCATATCTGGCTCATCATGCACAACTTTGACAAGCCGCAATTTTGCACACAGTTGAACTTTTTGAGGACCCTGGGTCAACTGCTCACTTATTAGAGTGTCTATTTTGGGTTTTTGTATCCGCATAAATTTTCGAGATCATTGGACTCTTCGGCCGCTGTTGACTCGAACGATCTCAGTACTCCATGGAATGCACTTTCCAACGGAGTGTCTCGAGGCTGAATTTGTTCACCTAGGACGGGTAAGTGATAAACGGAAGTCATATGATGTACGTAAAGATGGCAATCGTTGAATCCGAGTAGGCAGTTTTGACAGCAATTGGTGAATCGTTGGTGTGCAGTTTTCATGTGTTCTTCGAGCAAAGAAATCTTCCGACAAGTAAATTCGCATAATGAGCATTGATATACGGGTAAACCAATCTCATCAGGATGGAATTTATGCTCATGCCTGGAGCGATTTCCTTTTGTACTCAGAATAGAATCACAATAACGATACTGGAAACCCATTTTTGAATTGTCTAACTTTAGTAAGAACGAATTGTTAAACTCGAGTACGAACAGTTGAGCTAGAGAAACGAATGAACAAGAAATGGCTTCTCGGGTTTACAGTATTAGAGATTACAGTACTGCATAGATGCCAAATTCGAAGTTTTGAAATGCTGTTTTCTGATTGGTCGGTTTTGGCGCATACCTTTATTTCGAAATTTTGTTAATTTTAAGAGAAAAAAGATGTGTTTTCAACTCTCCATTGCTTTCGTATGCCAAAATATACCACCACAGGGAACCCTACCGAGTATTGCTGATCATCGTTTGTGTCAAAAAACTTTTTTTGAGAACCTGAAAAAACATGCTTATATTCAAAATTGTAATAAAAAGCGCTATTTTATGCATTTTCAATTACGGATGGTTAGAGTTGTCCTACGTTCTTAAGTGTGATGAGCAAAAATGCTCCCCGTGCCGAAAAACATAGGACCCATATAAAAAAATTGCTCAAAAATAAACAGAAAAAAAGTTTGTTTTTCTGTCAATCAAGTCTTTAATTAACAATTACATGACAATTACATGACATAAACATGTGTCTTTTTTCTGAGGCCTTTTTTGATGACAGCTGTTATGAGATAAATTTACACTGAGGGCCCAATAAGTCCAAAAATTTAAAGAAAACCGATCTAACATCTTTCCTTAGGGTACTTCATATGCTAATTAATGCCAGATGTTAATGTGACATTAATTGCCAGATGTTTCGAAAATCGATGAAGGAGCCGTTTTTTGATGATGATGCTTATGACCAATAATGTCGGGCATCAAGCAGTGAGTACAAAACCGTTGCAAAAATTTGAATTTTTTTTCAGTAATTAGTAATTAGGTTAATTAGCCCTTAATTAGTCGCTAATTAGAGGCTAATTATCTCCATAACGGATGAGTAAAATTTGACGAGTGTGATGAGATGTTTTGTACTTTTGAGTATGCTGAGTCTTACTGAACAATCAGTTTCATCCCAAGTATTTTTGGAACCTTCTTTTTTGGGGTCAAAAATAAGAGGTCATGTGTTAAAAAAATTTTTTTTTTTGATTTTTTTTCGTTTTTTTTAAACTAACATGCTCTTTTTTTTCAATTGATCCCCAAGTAACAAATGAGAGTTGATTCTAGTGTAAGCTGAAGAGGGCATCTACTGAATTAAGTGTCAAAATTTGACGTTTGAAATGCATTTTTGCGAAATATTTTCTTTGATTATTTTTTATTTTTTGAACAGTTCTTCGACTTATGAATTGAATTTGGAATTCAATCCATGCTACAGCTGTGGCATTGAGTTAACATGTCATTAGCGTCAATACCGCATACTCTCACATATGGCTATTTCTCTAAACTTTATGTTTAATATATATAATAATAACAAAAATTTTGCAGATTGGGAAAAGTATTTCTGGATATAATATTGAAAAATCTCACCACGTCATAGTAGTTGTAATAATTGATTGTTTGTTAGGAAACAAATGTTTACGTCATAATGAAAATCTTTTCTGATCATGTTCGAACTTGATCAGTAGCAATGTTTTAATTTCTTTGACTCAGCAGATTTAAAGCTATAAAACAGATTTAAAAAGTTAAATTCAGCTTTTAAAAAGTTGAAATCACACATTCTTGAAACAAAATCATTTTAGCATCTCACTTTATAAAAGAGTTTTGTGGTGATCCAATAAGTTTAGTTTTCAAGTTAATCAAATAACTCCATTAGAGTATTCTCAGGTAGCCGTTTCTTTGTTGCATTGCAAATCTTTGGCGTGTCTGTGACACCAAAAACACATGCTGGTTCTGGTGTTTGAAATTGTGTAGCTGACAGTAACGTTGTATCAAACTGGTTGTCACTGAACAGAGCCGTAGAATTGTTCTTGTGAATTCCCGCAAAGAGAGATGGACTAGATGTCGGTGTCAAACTGGGACTCGGATCAACTGCTGGTGTTACTGGCAAGCTGGCTGAATCCAATTGCGATTGATTTTCTGGGGAGCAAGGTGATGACTTTATGCCCCACATGTCAGCTAAGTTTTCGCAAGCCTGATAAGCCCCTAGCTGGTTTTCAAACAGAGGCACACATTCGCAATCGTAACGAAACAAAATTCGTTTAACGTCGTCAGGTAATGACTCCATGCCAAGACGTTGAAATGCTGGCGAAGTTTTTGGAGGTAAATGTCCTCCTGATGTAATAAGACTGCAATCTGCTGGTTCTGTCTTCTCTGGTAAAGAAGCAATTGCGTTAATGAAAAACTTGGGTATCAAGCAGTGCTGGTAAGTTTGCCAAACATCGCCTTGTCTTTTCTGTTGAATAAGCACAACAAAGTTTTCGAACACTGTCTGATAAACCAATGTTCGCTCCAAGGAAATTACAGATTCAGCAAGTATTTGAACGGACATATTTTTTGTACAAATTTTGAGAAAGAAATTAAAACCAATTTGATAGAAGACTGTTGGTAGGTGTTTGTCTGGTAACGAACTGTTGAAAGAAAGCAAAGTGCACTGAACGCAAGGTTTAAAGAAAATGAATAACTATTTTTAAAGTAATATTGCACAACGTGTAATTCAACAAATTATATCTGGGGTCAAATATGGTTTTAATTTTGGTAGTGTATGTGCTCTGATATATGCTCTAAATTTTGTTATTATACATGGGTCGATACACTTTATAATGTGTACTAACTCAGTTCTTATCCAGAGCGTATTTTATTATTAGCATTTCATTGTACGCTGGTGCATGTTTATTCTTATCAGAATATCATTACTGCTGTAGGTTCACTTGTGCTTCTAATTATATCACACACCCAGGGTCACATCTGTTCCAAGTTATAAACATATGGTCCGCATATAATTCCAATAAACAGTGTACACTGCACTGCTGGTCCAAATACACACCTAGGGTCACATCTGTTTTCTCTATAGAACCAAAACATGTGGTCCGCATATAATATCAATAAACAGTGTACACTGCACTGCTTGTTCAAATACCCACCCAGGGTGGGTCACATTTGTGTTCTCAAAACATATGGTACGCATATAATTCCAATAAAAAGTGTACAGTGCACTGCTCGGTCCAAGTACACACCTAGGTTCACATATGTTTTTTTGTCTTATCTAAGGTCACAGCTGAAATTAATTATGCAATATGTGAACAACAGACAGACTCAAGTACGCCATAGGCGTACTTGAGCCTGTATTCACAAATCATTTGGATTTAATTAGGCAATTTGACGACACTTGTTTAAACCCAACTTGCCGCCCCATTGAGTTGGAGTTTTACACATTATAACACTTGAAAGTAATAAAACAAGTTGCACACTATGCCTTTCACGTCCACTAAAGACACAGAGTTTGGAGATTGTTATTTCGATATTTCCAAAACTGATAAGCGCTTAATCAGAGCAACGCTGAAAACCTATGAAAGGACAGGGACATATGTATTTCTGAAATTGTTCAAAAAAGCAACAGACGATTACGAGTTTGAACAGAGAATTTCTCTAACTCTTGGAGAGTTTGAAAATTTGGTCAGCTCAGCTAGCTAAATACAGAACTCAGTGGCTGACCAGCTGTCAACAACAAAACCACCACTAGCGAAGAAACCAAAAATTCAAAAAGAAGTTGCCAACAACGATGGTTGAGGCGATGTTTGAGCGTTCTCCAAATTACTTTAAACAATTTCAGAAACAGTTTGAATTTCTCATTCTTGAAGAAAAACTTAGCTTTTCTATTGGAAATTTTTGTGCAGTGTGTGCACATTTTGATTCCGAATTTTGCAATTTAGTAAACAGTCATTATCACGTTCTGATTGATACAACTACTTTTGAAAACGAAACAGTGAAACGATATCAGAGCTTTCCTGTGCCTTGTGTTTATACAGCTTTCAAATTCTTGTTTTGGACTGCACCAAACTTGGAGACTAATGGAGACGTTTTTACAAAGCTCAAATTGGCAATCGAATTCAACGGTTCGGGAGAAAAAACCGATTCACAGTCAGTGCGCAAACGACTGCCAGCTTTTGCTAACCACAACAATTTATCGAAAAGCAGCTCTGCAAAACAAACAAATGTCAATCTCAAACCGAGTGCCAAGATGTCAGTAGTTGCTCAAAAAACTATCTACAATGCCCGGCCTCCATCGAAACAAGTTCAAACTGATTTTGTTAATAGTGAAACTTTACGAAGAGTTGAAACAATTTTGTATGGTCCTCATTCTGGCGCTTTTTGTCAAATTATGGATATTTTTTTGAGTGGATATGGAAAATTGAATATTGATTCTGATTTATTGAGTGTTCGCTTTGTGTATGAAGAAAAAGTAAAGTTTTGAAAAAAAAAATAAATTTCTCAAGTTAGTAAGGTTAGAACATCATATGAAAAGCAAAACGAATCAATTCATTATCGCTAATATTTACAAGTTTTTGAGCATTAAAAACAAAATGAGCAATATAAATAAAAAAAAGTCCACAAAGTTTAGAGTTTGCTCTTTGAATTGGTTGATTCTCCAAGAGTTGATAGATGTTGTGATTGCTGCCAACGGAAACGATTCTTTGATATAGGTGTTTGTACGATGAAATGGGCTGACCAAGGGGATCGGCAAACAAAAGTTGATTGTTTTTTCTGCATAATAGTAACCAGTGGCTGCCAATATTTTCAGCAGTTGCTGCATTAACAATAAGGAAGCTGTTTCTGTTCATTTTTTCCGGAAAGTTGTTGGCCGCAAACACACCACGGAATTTATATTTAAGAGTTTTGCAACTTTGGATTAAACCATTAATATCATCTTCATCCATCATTAATTTGTCAGAATGTGATTCTTTGATACTCTTCTTGCACTATCAACAAATATTGTGCTAGCTTTTTCGCCAATAATGAATATTTCTATATTGTTCGGTAAGGCCGCAGAAAATTTCAACTCAATAGAAATTGACGAATTTGTAAGCTCAGGATGAATAAAATCGTGGGAGGCTTGTTGGGTGCTGGTCAAATCAAAAACCATTATGAAATGGTTTGGGTAATCTGTCAAACTTATTCCATGACCATTGTCGATGTAAGCTAAATCGGATATTGTGTTAAAGTAAAGACGTTTGTCATCACTTGTTGATATCGGACTGTCTGCCACAGGTAAACCGTTTCGATAAATTTAAATCTGCTCAAGGTCGAATTTGCGGAAATTAAATGGATTTTGTCTGTTGTTACCAAGAAACGCTTCGTTAGTGTTCAGACAAATTGCTAGTCTACGAATCGGTTCTCTGGCAAAAATATCTTCTTGTTTCCAACTGTGGAGACCCGTTGACGCCAGAAACGTTTTTGTTAGAGTCTCCAGGTAAGGATACGAAGCTGGACTTGTTAATAAAGTTTTTTCAATAGCCGATACAACATCATCGTTCAATGTCATCTTGCACACATACAAATTAGCTTCGACAATTTTTACTTTGTAGTGCTTGGCAGCATCGTCAAACATTATAACAAAATCATCTATTGATCGTCTAAATGCAATGCGAAGTGTCACACCACTTAGCAAATGTCTGTCACAGGTGAAAAAGTCGACTGCAACTTTACCGGAGAATGTGCACTCAGCTGATTGCTTCACTAAGGCTTTCCTTCTGTTCACTTCCGCAGTTGACAGTGCTCCTGGAGTTTCTTCGTAGTAGTAACCCTGACATTCCAGCCAGGTGTTTTTTGCATCTTTGTTATGTGAAAATTCTGTTTCAATAAAACTTTTATGAGCATAGTTTCCGTTAGCGTTTGAAATTTTTAGTCCATTAGCAGACACTGTACAGTCAGAGAAGAGTGAATGTAACACATTATTGCAAAAATAGGGAGCATCTGTCTTCGTAACATCTGTTGCTGCTCCTGCTTCATATCTCAAATCAGCTTTTGATGACTGGACAACTTTACATTTTACTTCCAAGAAAATTTTCTGTAAGTCAATAAAATTATTTCGGTCACCGGCGACTTCAAATTCTAACATGGGTCCATTTGGACTGTAGACTGGGCCCAACTTTTGACAAAAACTACCATCGAAATTTACTAAAAGAGAAGGTTTTTCGAATAAATCCAAAGAACTGTGAGAACTGATGGTAACAAATTAGCGATCATCGTTCACTCTGGCAAAAAAATCTGACCGACTTCTTTTTGGAGCTCTGTGCGTTGAAATGGTTTTTTTGCGTTTGTTGATCGCTTTCTGTGGCTTGACTCGACTTGACTTCCTCCGACGTGAAGTATTTCGTCGAGATCCCCCAGTCTGTTTTTTAACAGTTTTTGCGATTGTATTTTTAAACGCCTGTTTAGGAGATTTTTTGCTTCCGACTACATCGAAAATCTCTGGAACACTTTGTTTCAAAAGCTCTTTCCCGATACACTTCGCTGTAGACAAAATAAAACGACGTGCTAAAGGCAGCGCAACACGTCCAATGCCTGCAGCTAAGGCTCCAAAACCACTTCCTCTTTGACGATAATGTCCAGAGAAGTGAGGCAAAGACGTTGCTTGATTCGCATAACAAGAATCCATTTTAGGAGGAAAAATTTTTGAATTGTAGTGTTAGAATAACTTTTCCAGTTCCCGAAAAGTGAACTAATTGGCCTGTTTCCGTTCTCAGTTCAATTGAAATCGATTGAATTGTGTTAGTTAGGAGCTTCTTATAGTCTAAATTTGTAAAAACTATCCGATGAGTTGGCTCAAGCTCACAAACACTACCGTTTTTCAGACGTTGTTTTGAATCAATGACTCGCAAAAGAGGAGCCATAGTGTCACCAACGTATTGATATTCAATTTTGTTAGTGTAGATGAAAATTAGATGCTTTCCAGCACAAAGATCAGCTGGGAACTCCCCATAATAAGCTTTCGTATCATCACTTTTCATAAACCTGTTCGCATTGGGAATCATTTTGTACCCAAGATGTATTCCATTACCGTCAGGAATACCCTTAAATCGGAATTTCCTCGCTGGGAAATGTAATTCCCTCATACTTGCCAAATAAAATTTCATATTTTCCAGAGCTCTTCAACTCTCTGAAAGAAAAATTGGGCAGTCCAATTGTTCGCTTAATCGTAGCAAGAAGTTGTGCCACTGTATCAAAGGTTCCTGGCATAAAACTAAATTGTTGTCCACTATAAGGTCTAGAAATAACATTAGCTCCCGAAGACATCTTTTGGGAATCTTCATAGTCTTTTAAGTTGTACACAATTAGATTTCCGTTTACTATGTTTTCTATTTTTGTTGGGAATATGATTTCACTTAACGCCACTCTCCAATCACCTGCAAGTTGAATTTCGTCATTAAAAAAATTTCGAAATGCTGCAAGTGTGTTTGAATCAAATATTTCCATTGAAGCGGATGAAACAACGTGAACTGTAAACTCGTCTTCAAACCGGTTGTTGGACATTTTCAACGAGAGGGAGCCTGACAAGTTGTAATTCTGGTTGATAAAATTTTCCTTGATTTGGTACTTTGTCTGTGTCGACTAAGGAGTATGTTGGTGGGCTTAATGTCGGTATTCCCGTTATTTCAAAGACTTCGTCTGTGAACGATTGCTTGTAACTTTTCCTGAATGCTTTATCTTTTTTAACTATTCTCACAAAGTCTCCAATGTAAAACTTGGGCTTCTGATTTGAGCTTGTTTGGACTGTCAATGAAACTGGTCGTGGCACATCTTTTTTTGTAACTTTGTTGGGAGCAATTTTAGTTACTTGATTGACTCTTGAATTGATTATTTTCACAAATTGGTCTAATTGGTCAATGTAGCTATAGGTCCACTTTTCTTCGAGATACCGATGAATTATCTTTTTGAGAGATCTAATGTTCCTCTCTGCAAAAGCTGACTTTTTTTCACTGAAGGTACTATATAACTGAATTCCGCGTTTGTTGCACAATTGTTTGAATTCTCCCAGAAATTCTGTGCCATCGTCAGCCCATACTTTTTCGGGCTGTTTGTTTTTGATCATCTTTTTGAATGCTTCAGCTGCTTCTGTTGCGTACTTTGTTTTTAATGGTTCCACTCGTAAATATCTTGACAAACAATCAACCGCTACTAGGAGATACTTGATGTTGCGGTTATATTTTGCTAATTTATCAACGTTGCCAAATCTAGAGACCAAATTTCGTTAATGTCTTTTACAAAAACTTTAAGCCTTGGAAATTTTAATCGAATTGACCGGTACTTTGTGAAAGACGGCTTTGTCTCCAAATAGGACAGGACTTTGCCTATAGGGAGCTTGCTTTGAGTCTGTAGTCGTTTTATGCTTCCATACGAAGCTGGTCCTTTTAAATACAACTGATCCAATTTTTTTACTTCAGGAAAAGAAAGACCACATCTTCTGACTGGTCTCTTCTTTGTCTGGCGTTTGGTCCGTTTCTTCTTTATATTTTTTTCGGGTTGGTTTTAAGCCACTGAGTCGTTCTCCAGTAGAGGAGAACTCTTGTTGACTGGGTTGTTCTCTACTTGGGAAAAATTCTTGTTCACTTTCAGACGAGGCTTCCAAGATTTGCTTGGCATGTGTATTTGCAACAAGATGAGGTGAGATATTAAGAGCAAATAAAATTTTTGAGTAGTTTTCAATGTCATTTTTTTAGTTGGTTGCTGTAGATTGTACAGAAATGTTGAAGCTTTGATGCCCAGTGTTTCTTTATTAACGTGAAGAACGTCATTCGACTCTATGGTGACTGTTTCAGATTGGTTAATCAAGTCAAGTATGATTTTTGATCTTTTGATTTGGTTTTTATTCATAACTTCTAGCTCTATCATTATAGAGGTGAAATCGTCGCTTTTTCTTTGTTTTTTCACTACCGGTTCAATCTCGCTGTCTTCGCTCATGGGTTCTGTTTTCTCCTCTTCTACTGTTTCAATCATCAGTTTTTTTGCAGTCTCAACTGGTTCAAATGCTTTCTCTGGTTTTTCCATTGAGTTGCACTGGTTTCTTTGCAAAAGAGACAGCTGTGCAGCTTTTTGTTTATAAAGGGGATTGTCCAAAACTTCTTTTTTTACCGGTTGATGTGAAGCAAACATTCGTTTTGGAATTAAGATGAATTCTTCGGTGAGCATTATGATTTTGTCAAATATCGATAACAAGCGAAACCAACAATTTTGAACAAATCTGTTTCTCTAGCAAAAAGTTGCCTCTTTTCTTTCAAACTTGTTTGTCTAGACAATAGCTTTCTGAATGATTTTTCATAACCTTCTACAACACTTTTTCTTATTGGAACATTACCATTGACAATGTTGAGCAAACATTCGCAAAGGAATTTAATGAATTTATTTTGAGCTCTCTCGATCTTCTCTTTTAGTTTTGTATCCGATATGTCTAGCAGCCGCCCCAGCATACAAACTTCTTTCTCTCTCATCGCTCAAATTTGTTGAAGCTTTGATGCTCAGTGTTTCTTTATTAACGTGAAGAACGTCGTTCGAGTCTATGGTGACTGTTTCAGATTGGTTAATCAAGTCAAGTATGATTTTTGATCTTTTGATTTGGTTTTTATTCAAAACTTCTAGCTCTATCATTATAGAGGTGAAATCGTCGCTTTTTCTTTGTTTTTTTTTTACTACCGGTTCAATCTCGCTGTCTTCGCTCATGGGTTCTGTTTTCTCCTCTTCTACTGTTTCAATCATCAGTTTTTTTGCAGCCTCAACTGGTTCGAATAATTTCTCTGGTTTTTCCATTGAGTTGCACTGGTTTCTTTGCAAAAGAGACAGCTGTGCAGCTTTTTGTTTATAAAGGGGATTGTCCAAAACTTCTTTTTTTACCGGTTGATGTGAAGCAAACATTCGTTTTGGAATTAAGATGATTTCTTCGGTGAGCATTATGATTTTGTCAAATATCGATAACAAGCGAAACCAACAATTTTGACCAAATCTGTTTCTCTAGCAAAAAGTTGCCTCTGTTCTTTCAAACTTGTTTGTCTAGACAATAGCTTTCTGAATGATTTTTCATAACCTTCTACAACACTTTTTCTTATTGGAACATTACCATTGACAATGTTGAGCAAACTTTCGCAAAGGAATTTAATGAATTTATTTGGAGCTCTCTCGATCTTCTCTTTTAGTTTTGTATCCGATATGTCTAGCAGCCGCCCCAGCATACAAACTTCTTTCTCTCTCATCGCTCAAATTTGTTGAAGCTTTGATGCCCAGTGTTTCTTTATTAACGTGAAGAACGTCGTTCGAGTCTATGGTGACTGTTTCAGATTGGTTAATCAAGTCAAGTATGATTTTTGATCTTTTGATTTGGTTTTTATTCAAAACTTCTAGCTCTATCATTATAGAGGTGAAATCGTCGCTTTTTCTTTGTTTTTTTTTACTACCGGTTCAATCTCGCTGTCTTCGCTCATGGGTTCTGTTTTCTCCTCTTCTACTGTTTCAATCATCAGTTTTTTTGCAGCCTCAACTGGTTCGAATAATTTCTCTGGTTTTTCCATTGAGTTGCACTGGTTTCTTTGCAAAAGAGACAGCTGTGCAGCTTTTTGTTTATAAAGGGGATTGTCCAAAACTTCTTTTTTTACCGGTTGATGTGAAGCAAACATTCGTTTTGGAATTAAGATGATTTCTTCGGTGAGCATTATGATTTTGTCAAATATCGATAACAAGCGAAACCAACAATTTTGACCAAATCTGTTTCTCTAGCAAAAAGTTGCCTCTGTTCTTTCAAACTTGTTTGTCTAGACAATAGCTTTCTGAATGATTTTTCATAACCTTCTACAACACTTTTTCTTATTGGAACATTACCATTGACAATGTTGAGCAAACATTCGCAAAGGAATTTAATGAATTTATTTTGAGCTCTCTCGATCTTCTCTTTTAGTTTTGTATCCGATATGTCTAGCAGCCGCCCCAGCATACAAACTTCTTTCTCTCTCATCGCTCAAATTTGTTGAAGCTTTGATGCCCAGTGTTTCTTTATTAACGTGAAGAACGTCGTTCGAGTCTATGGTGACTGTTTCAGATTGGTTAATCAAGTCAAGTATGATTTTTGATCTTTTGATTTGGTTTTTATTCAAAACTTCTAGCTCTATCATTATAGAGGTGAAATCGTCGCTTTTTCTTTGTTTTTTTTTACTACCGGTTCAATCTCGCTGTCTTCGCTCATGGGTTCTGTTTTCTCCTCTTCTACTGTTTCAATCATCAGTTTTTTTGCAGCCTCAACTGGTTCGAATAATTTCTCTGGTTTTTCCATTGAGTTGCACTGGTTTCTTTGCAAAAGAGACAGCTGTGCAGCTTTTTGTTTATAAAGGGGATTGTCCAAAACTTCTTTTTTTACCGGTTGATGTGAAGCAAACATTCGTTTTGGAATTAAGATGATTTCTTCGGTGAGCATTATGATTTTGTCAAATATCGATAACAAGCGAAACCAACAATTTTGACCAAATCTGTTTCTCTAGCAAAAAGTTGCCTCTGTTCTTTCAAACTTGTTTGTCTAGACAATAGCTTTCTGAATGATTTTTCATAACCTTCTACAACACTTTTTCTTATTGGAACATTACCATTGACAATGTTGAGCAAACTTTCGCAAAGGAATTTAATGAATTTATTTGGAGCTCTCTCGATCTTCTCTTTTAGTTTTGTATCCGATATGTCTAGCAGCCGCCCCAGCATACAAACTTCTTTCTCTCTCATCGCTCAAATTTGTGATAACGGCTTTAGCTGATGGCAGATAAAAAATTGATGGTCCTGAAGGAACAATATTTGAACAGTAGCGCAAGACGTCTGATGTTTTTGGATCCAAATCAATTAATAAATGACCAAACGGTTCTTTGGTTGCGAGCTCATAGCTTTCTTTTAAAAATTGTGCATTATTCAACTGTCGACCAATAAAACTAATCTGTTGTGTGTCACGGGGTGATTTGAACAATATGATATGTGTTGTGTTTAGATCAATTGTTCTGGACCATCTGCTTTGCTGGAACAAATTGTGTTTAACATAAATTACACTGATGTTTCTATATCGCCCTGCGGTTGCTAATTTGGAAAATTCTTTGTCATTAAAGATTTCTTCACATGAATCATCGAACACAAGAAGGCAGTTCTCTAACTCTGAAATGAGCTCAAAATTGGAGATTTTTTAAAAATGTATGTTCAGTTTCTTCTCTAACGATTGGAATTTTGGCTGATCATGCTGATAAAAATAATAAATTGTTTGAAACTCTGGGAAAAATGTGCCAATTAATAACATTTTGAAAATGAGCTCAGTTTTCCCGCAGCAAGACGGCCCGCAAACAGCCATGAACAACCGGTCATTGGTAGAAATAACTTTATTCATAACTTTGGATTTGTAGGAGCGTATCCAACTGTACAAGAAAGAAGTGAAAACCAAATGTGGATTCTTCACAGTCAAGACTGAAAAAAACCAACTTGGTGAGAGATTCAGTTATAAGAAAAATTATTATAATGATTTGTGTACAGTATACAACCTCTGATCGAGGCAATCTCGAATTGCAAAACCTCCAAGATTGTCTTTCTTGGTGCTCGGCGTCAAAAACCAAGTCAGTTATGCCTCCACCCGAATCTAATTGATCTTCGGTTTGACTCATTGTGAAATAAAATTGTTCAAAAAATGAATTGCTTTCCAGGAATTTTTACATAATTATTTAACTATAAAAAATTCATAAGAAATATATCCAGAGTCTTCGTCTCCTTGTTTGTAAGTGATTGCATAGTTTGCATTCATCGAATCTTGTTTATCTCTAAAAACAATTGACTCTACATTGTTCTCTTTAATTAGCTGCTTGATGTCATCGGGAAGAGTCTCATCGTCCAGAGACATCAGAACTGGTACTGCACGCTTGGGCGTAGGTAAAGGGGTTAGTTTCAACCTTTTCATTTTCTCTTGTAAAGACATGGTACAATTGAAAGTACTCCAGTAGAGAAATATACGTTTTGAAAGCTTCTATTTCAGCACCAGCACACACAATCTGCTGTTTTCTCAAAACTGTTTGGCCTCTTGTGTCAATTTTTTCTTCCTTGATAAGATTAACCGTTAACTGATTTTCAGGCGTTATGCAACTGTAAACTGTCAAATTTGGAGACAAATTCACTTGTAGTAGAGACGGAGCTGGTTTCTCTAACCGACGATTCATTCGTCAGCCACTGGTAAAAGAGTTTTGCCCTCTTATTGGCACAATGCTTGGTTCTCTGTCGTTTTGGGCAACTCAATGCATGTAATTTACAAACTGGTGTCTCCCGATACAACTTCAAGTGTTCAATTTTTGGGCAGAACAAAGTTTCCAAGTTGATAACGTTCCTCTGTGACAGCTGTCGTAAAGTTTCCGTTTTTTCTAATCCTTTTGCGTAAAAATCAGAAAAGGGAAATCGAAGAACTATACTTTGAAAAATCTGTTGCAAATAATGATAAGGGTACTCTCCTGTCTCCCACGAGAGACCATGAAGCAAATTAGATACCCACAGGAAAGATCTTTGCTCACTCGAACAAAGTATGTTAAATGATTTTGGAGGTAAAAACGAAATTATATCGTTGTAATTTTCGGTAGATACCGCAAGTTCTTTTATTATAAATCCAGATTTTTTACTTCGAAAGCCTTCAAAATCAAGAACAACCGCTCCGGATTTCAACATTCCAGCAAATTGAATAAACTATTTTTGAAAGATTTTACGTATAAACAAAAAGCAATTCCAGTCACATGACCAAGGTACTCATTTGTCACTGAACAAGGTAATACGTAAGAATAGCCTGGACCCTTTTCACTATATTCAACCGGAAGCGTCGTGGAGTATGGCATGTAATCTCAAAATTTTTAAATTTTTGAAATATTTGACTAACGAAGAATTATCAATACCAATCAAACCTCCGTACGGCCGCAACTTCAACGCAATATCCAAATCAAGATCCGGATCCAAATGCAAACAAGTGGCTAAAAAGTATAAAAATCGTTTACCGTATTGTGAATATTCTTTTTCGATTTCCTTGTAAGTTTCGTGAATACTTTTCAAATCAAGCGTTGCTATAGTTGCCATTTGATCTATGCACACATTCTCCCAATAATGATCAATTTTTGCTAACAACTAACCAAAACCACTTAATCACACGTCTAAATATCACATAATAAGCCCCTCCCCTCTATTAGGGTAATGAGACTACTTTTTACATGTAGCGTTAAATTCAAACGACCAGAAAGAACTAGCAAGAACGGCGGAATAGAACAATCCAAACGGCAATAAACAGCAGGCGGAAAGATTTTATCCCGCCTAGCCTATTCCCACTTAACCGCCACTACCTATTATCCTATGGTTAAGAGTCGAATGATAACCCCCCTTTCTTTACGTAGGTATTATATACTACTGCTGCCACCGCAAGCCTTATAAAGTTGCTCGTAAATATCAACTTCAAACAAAGAGGTGACATGGCTAATCCTGTCCTGCGACAAAGCGCTCCCTCACATTACCTGTCCAATCACAGGCACCGGAAGTTGCCACTTACATTGGTCCGTCACAGCGGCCTCAATTACCTTTGCTGCCATTTCCAGCCACAATGGCTGCATCCTACTTTTGTTTAAATTAGACATGGGTGTTACATGGCCCCTCCAGCCGTGTGCGAACGCACTCTCTCACCATGGCTGTCACTGCCAGCTCTAGCGAGTGTCTTCTACAATTTTCATCGACATTAGATGTGTAATAGTGCCATCAGCCGTGTGCCAAAGCGTTTGTTCACCTTAGCTGCCGTCGCTATCCAATAAGGCTGCTCACAAAAAGTCACTGCGTCTTTTTTAGATCAACTAAGCAGCCAATAGGCGCCTAGTGCTTGTTCCGATCCCACTTGTGAGGGGAAGAACTATATACTCAAATGGGTTTTTTTTTGTTCAGACAATTTTGGCCAATCGATATATTCATCGTAGAGAAATATGAGTAGTATCACTAACAAGCTCGTCCAGCGCAGAGTTCGGAATTAAAAAGATTTTTTGAAATTTGTTTTTTTGAGGAGTTATCGAGGAGTTTTTGAGGAGTTTTTTTTTAAGTTTTGTGCGAACACGTGATGTTTGGCATGTTTTGTTCACGTTTAGAATAATTTTTGTTCAAATTAATTCTATGAAAATATTAATTCAAAACTATATTTTATAGAACAAATAAAACATTTTTGAGTTTTTAACAGATGAGAGGCCATAAAAATGCTAGTTTTTGTCTCATAATGGAGTTTCCTATCCAAAAAATCGATTTCTAATTGAGAGCTGTTATCTTAAAAACAATTTTATATTTTTTTCAAGTCACCTAGAGACTGGTCACTTTTCAAATCAAACTGGTCACTGTTCTGTTGACGTCAAACTTCATCTACAGTCAAATGATGCCCAATGAAAAAATAATTCGTTTTCAAGGAGTTGATTGTAATTTTGTGGCTGCGACTTTGAGTTTTTGTAATTTTTATTAAAATTTTGATGTTCATTTTGAGATTCTAGTAAAGTTTTGAAATCCTATGGCGAAAACCCGTTCACTAAAATAGCTATACGTTTCCTGAAGAGCAGTAAGTGAACCTATGTAGAAATTTGAGTGGACGGCTAATGGCTGTTAAGGCTTTAAAAATAATTTTCTGTAAAATTTTTTTTTGAACATTTACAGATGTTAAATTGTTTCTGTGAACTGTTAGTCAGTCTGACTATTGACAGGGCCCACTTATTTTCTCTTGCAACCAAAATTAAACCCAAAATTAAACTGTTAAGCTGTTTTATCGTCGAACTGTTGTCTTTATGACTTCGATATTACAACTTTTCAAATTTTGTTTTAATTCTGGTTATTGTTTCAAAAATTTGATTCCCAATGAAGTCATATCACATTATTTTTTTATTGAAAGTTTTCATTGGCTTAGAAAAGACGAACAATTGATCATAGATAACTTTTTCAGAGAAAAAACTTATGGCTTTAATTGCCTTGGCACTGTCTTTATGCACTTTTCCACTATTTTTTTTTGTTTCTGACTGTATTTTTTGCCCTCCCCATAGTTATACGACTTATTGTGATGACTTTTTGATGAGTTAAGATTTTAAAAAATTTCGCCTTCCCATCGAGGCCTAACTTATTACAACTTATTATTTATTGACTTCCGTTGAAAGCTTTTGAATTTCATTTAATGGCTTTGATATTGTTATTATTCTCTCAAAAATTTTGTGGTTAAAAATTATTTGTTCATATTTGTTGGTTGTTTTGAAGTTCAAATGTTACATTTAATAATTGCATTGTTTTTAAAAAATGATTTATAAATGAAAAAGTTTTTTTCTGAATAGTTCATTTTTTATCGGCTTCGACACATTTCTCTCTAAGTTTATTTGCATGTTTTTTTCTCTATGTAGTCGTAAAATGCCGAGAAGTCTCATAGATTTCTATCAGAGTGTAGACAAGACGAAGTTACTCATTGCAGTAACTTATAACATATAGCCTTAAAGTTTATGATATTATAATTTTTTCAAACTTTTTTAAAACTATATAGTTTTTGTTGTTGTATTTGTCAACTTGTATCTATTTCTCATCATCAAAAAGCCACATCCACTTGTTTGTAATACAAATATTAGGTTGTTTTTTGATGTTACGTCGGAACTGATGTTTTGTTTGTTGAAATGCTTTTAATAAAGTTTGTTGATTGGTCAATATTTGTGTTCCTTTTCTCTTCTTTAAGCACATTTGCTAATACCATATCTCAATGGTTTTCGAAAGTAGCCCATATGAAAATATTAATCTTTTTCGTATGATATTATTTGAATTAGAGATAACATTTGAAAAAAAAACATAAAATTCAGATTTCAACGGCTTCAATAATTTGTATACTTAGCAAATTGTTAGTAACCCTTTCAGTTTTTCTTCACCTTTAGCGTGCGTTTTTTAGGCTTTTTCTAACCAAAGACAATTTTTTGGTTTGTCTTTTGACTTTTTAGTAATTGTATTATATATTTTTTTTGTTAAAAGCGAACGGTTTTCAAGACTTTTGAAAAAATTTGGTTTAACAAAAATTAGTTGATTTTTGAATTTCATCACATTCTTTGTTCTTTTTGTCGACATTCTGCCTAGTCTCATTAATATAAAGTCCCATCTCCCTTGTATTAAGAAAAAAGTTAATTTATGTAGTTAAGGTTTTATCTGATTGTTTTTCGTTATAAGGTGCTTTTAAGTTTAGATGTTGGATTTTTGCCGTTGATTTTTTTTTGTTTTTTCGCATTTTATTTTTTGTTTCTTTCTCCAATATTATTATTAATGGCCGATCTCACAAAAACCAATCATAGCGCTGTAAAGAGGCCCGGCATTATTTAATTTATTTACTACTTAGTTTAACGATTTTTTAAATTCGAAGATCTTTTTTTGATTTTCTCTTCATTTGGTTGACAGTTAAGGGAAAATATAGATGAGCGCGGGTTGGAACAACATGTGCGAACGCACATTAACGAGCTTATTTGTTTTAATTTAGAATCGCATAGGTGTCCTACCTGAAAAAGTTCCGGACCAAAGAAACTTCCTCATCTTTCTTTCCGCCAACAATGTCAACTTAAAAAAAAAAGAACCCTGAACTCAATCCATTATTGCTGTGCAAAAACAAATGAGTAGATTGCGCTAAACAAAATGACTGTGCAAATCATCAATAATAATAGCAATGTCATTACTGAAAAAGTTATTTTTTCAAATTGGAAGCCAAGAAAAGTTAGTTTTTAAACCTTACGTTTCCAAGATAAACAATCCGATAACTTCATGCAAGGGTCTCTTTTAAATTCCTCAAAAATATGATTAAAGATTTGTTTTTTGAATTTTTTCTTTTTTTTTGTTTTTTCTTAAAAGACAAGGTAAAAAATTCCAGTCCTGTAAAGCTTTTCTAACGAATGAATTGTCTAGTTTTGAGCTTTTGAATTTATAGCCCCAGTACTCGAGTCCAGTTCTTTCATTTTTGTTGATTTTCCAGGTTTTAAGTTAACGTTCCCTGCTTTCATCAAATTGCTGGCAGTTGGTTGGTTTAAATCATCCAGATGTAATTTATTCGCTTTAATTTCAAAAAATAATTCTTAGGTAGGATTTAATGCTGTAGTTTCAGATCTCTAGGTTGTCTGTCCAGTGTTAGAATAAGATTTTAGTTGAGCCTTCTCGTGATTCAGTGACACATGCACTAACAGCAGACATGCATTAACACCTTGTTGCCATCGTCAGCCCAAATAGTCTTTATAAGTCAATTACACACATATATTTCAATTCTGCGCTAACCCTGCACCAATGAATATCTTCTTCGCCTTGTCACAGCTGCTATCGCCAGTTAGTCAGACCAAGTGAATACAAAATGTTTTTTGTTGAAATAAAGACGGCATATAGCCCCACCAGACTCGCGCAGCCACTTCTCTTTGCCTTAACTACCATCTGCATCCCCAACAGTGGAAATTCTTTTTTGGAAATTGTTGAGATGTAGATGTGTCATAGCTCCCTCGGTCGTTCTACAACACACTCCCTTTACATAACTGCCGCTGCCATATTCAAAACGCGATTCTCAAAATCTTAATTGACACGTAAATGTGTCATAACTTCATCAAACTTTGAGCAAAAAACTACCTCGCCTTTTTGGTCATGGTCAGCCCCAGAATCTGAGATCTATATAAATTTTGGACACATTGACGAAAACACACATCCTCACATTGGTTTCCTTCGCAAACACCAGTAAGCTTCTCCTGGAATGTTTTCTGGACAATGTGCATTTAGTAGCTCCCATAGCCGAGAAAAAAGCACCACCTCACAATAGTGGTCATTGCAAGTCCCCTTAAAGTATTTATGCTTATTTTACTGACACTAATTCATCAATGCTGAATCAGCTCTACACTGAGTCAGCTTTACACCAGCGATAAACCTTCAACGAAAACAGTGGCAGGTGAAAAACAATTTATTGCTGAACTTGAAACATAATTAAAATAGCAAACGAAAAATTCACGCTGATTATGGGAGAGATTTGAATCACATTAGAACAAATGACAAAATCGGAACGGCAGGCGACTAGAGAGTCTCTCGATCTCATTAAAGAACAGAGAAGACAAGTAAAGAAAATTTTGCCGATAAGAGCATTTCAAACAAAGAGTTCAGTTTTAAATAAAAAATAATCGAACTATGACTTCAACGACCGCTGAAAAGACAGCAGGGATTGCATGGCCTTAATTTGGCTAACAATTATTGGGGTAATGGAGTGTGTCATTCTCTAACGAAGAACCTTGACATACAGAATCTAGCGGTTAAAAAGTAATACGTCTACTGATCAATCTCTAATGTAGATCTTTGATTGACCAAAAAACGCTTAAACAGTGATCCCAGTCAACTTAATTCATAACATGGACAGGAAGACTTCATCAGACAACCACGACAATCAGGTCATTGTCTTTGAACGAAGTGAACGATCAGTATATCAGTATGGCCGAACCCCAGTTAGAAGGTCTATGAACAACAACTTCGTCATCTTCTGCTGCCTGCTTTTATGTTCTTCTGACACAGGTACAGCTTAGCTGCTACAGTCTCAGTCAAACTCAACGCCTAATTATTCTTTAAGTTTCCAGCGTAAATCGCAGCCCACGGTTAGCGACATTAAACGGCCAACTTCCTGCTTCAGGTGAAGATTCTAAAATTAAACATAAATATATTTCAGCAGAAGCAAACTTTGGCCCTAGAGGAGCAATATTCTAGCTACTCAATTCTAAAATTTTGGTTCCAAATATTTTAATCACAATTTTTGACGAGAGTCATTTTTATAGCCGTTTTGATAAAATGCATTGCTCTGTCGAACTGTCTGGTAATGGCATACAGAAAAATGACGGCGATTTTGTCGAAAAGAATGAAATCAAACACAGTTATATGACATCAACAGTATAGTTGGACATTATGGCAAACGAAACAACCAGAAACCACGTTCTAATCAAAAACGTCAGATTATGGTCAGCATCCAAAACTGACAAAAACGCTATTGTTCTCTCATTCGACTTACGCCAAAAATTGAAAAATGTCATTAAAATGTCAACGCAGATTTTCCGCTCCAAAAGCAAGATCACTATATGCATGGGGTCGATATCGGTTATTTGAAATAGAAAGCTGTAGTCAAGCGTAGATCTGAAATCGGAAATCTACTCTAGACGCAGTCCCACACGCACGCAACTAAGCTAAAGAGTGCCTCAATCGCTGTGTGTTGACATTATAGTAAAAATATCATAGCTTGCAGCACAACGTCAATAAAAATAATTCATTGTTTATCAGATTTCTTCTTACAGTCAAAGCTTAGCAATCAATTCAATTTTGTGAAAATGTTTCGATAGAACAGTCAACAAATAGATTTTTACGCAAGTTTTGAAATGGATTAAACATTTTTTTAAAAAAATTCAGTACAACGTCTATTGGCAAAAACGATCTCAAAGCGGCAAAATCTCATATCAATTTTTTAAGCACGTCTTCAGCGCACCTGAAGTAAACGCTTTTTGGTTTGAATTACGTGCATTCAATAAACAGCTGGAGATTTAATGTTGAATCAGACAAATGAAACATGATCACAATATTTTTTTATGTGTGATAACAACGACCGTTTTTAGTAGGAGTTCGATACAAAACAGTTCATACAGGAAAAGTAGATTCTATGACAAGGCTAACACAAAGTTCTTGTCTTAACAATCTTAGTCTCCACCCTAGTTTAAGCTTAATGTCAAATTTGCAATTATTTGGTCTGAATATATTTGTCCCTAATTGATAGCAGTTGGCCTTGTAGGGTTATTTGATCACACATATCGCTTACAAGGTGTACTTTGAACATTTTTTCAATTGAATTATGCATTCTCTGAGAAATGCTCAGGAAAATAACCCACATTGTTAAATTAAGAAGAGCTCGACCGGAACGAACTCGGTCAATCGTTTGCAAATTTTTGCAAACTTAACATTATTTTGCAAAATTTTGCAAATTTGACGTTGCGAAGAGATAATTTGCAAATTTTTACAAATTTGGCATTATTGAGCAAAAATTTGCAAATGTTTGCAAGTTTGGTATTAGTTTTGAACTAGGGCAGGCAGTCCACTTCTCCCGTCTTTATCAGAATTCTAAACACGTCGGTCAATTGGCATATATAGAGGCACTGTTGATGCAGATGAGCTCAGATCCAGTTTAATGATTCGCAATGTCGTAGTTTGCAACTTTCTATATGAGTAACTAAGTTCAGTTCTTCGGAAACACTATGGTTGCTAATTTATCGAATCAGATCCGAAAACGATTTTTCAGAATTGAGTATTCAAACTGACAAAATTTGTGGCCAATAATCCTGACGGCCGGCAGTTGCTCAAAAACAACCAATTTGAAAAGTAAACTTTTTAGTTACCAGTTTTTGGCAAAAATTGACCACAACAATTGATGACATTGATGAAATTGATAACCCTTGTAGTTTAAGAAGCTCAGGAGGACTCACGAAAAAACCAAGACTTTTTAAATGCCCCCCCTCTGTGGTTATGGAGAAGTAGTAACCATAGAACTTCCATATTATCGAAAAACTGCAGTCATAAAACTTCCATTTAAGGAAATGTTTTAGTCATAGAACTTTCATTGATGGCAAAGTTATAATTTTACCAATCTTTTAAAACTTTTTTGATTTATGAAGTCAATTGTTTATAATATAAAAGTTCTATGATTAAAACTTTTGGTCAACCCGGGATTTCACGAAAGATCATGTGCTGTTTACCATGATCACTCTATGAACATTTAACACAATTATTTGCTCTCACGGATAGCTTGGCTTCTTAGCAACGCTGTGATCTTTGCATCACAAAAAGACTATTGATTCTGACTCACGACAAATTGAAAAAAATGTCTGGCATGGGATGACCTGCTTTCTGGTCATAAATGTAATTTCCTCCAACGCAAAAGACCCTCTCGAAATCAAGAAACTTACCTATGAAAATCATTCTTTGTTGATCTCGGCTTCAAGGAAGACTGCTTCTTCAATCAGACAATTGATTGGATCACTCTTCTATCAGTTAAGTTGACAACTTTTTAATGTCTTCAAAACCATTCTCATTGAAGCAGAATGTTTTGTGAGTCCATACCAGTGGCCCACATCAGAAACGTCAAAATGACAGCCTCAGCACACCGGATCAGCGAATCTTGGGTCCGCCTTTCTAATTAAAACCAAAATAGTGAACCTAAGCTGGTCGATGAAAACCTTTCGTCCAGAAAGTCCATTTTCTTGTTTTACATCGAATGAATTTTTTTTGAAAAAAAAAAGGTTTTTGCGCCTTTAGAATGCGCCTCTACTTTTTTCATAAGTCGAGCAGTACTTCTTTCGAAACAGCTCAGCATTTCAAAAACAAAACTAGTGCCGGTATTGTAGGATACTGCCTGTGGTAGTTCGTTTCTGAATATCTTTACAACAATAAGACATTGTTTTTTCGAGGGAAATTTCTGACCTCGTTGGCGGGAGAAGATGATAGGCAAACATGAAGAACTACGTTGGATACCGTGTTCAGGGAATCAGATACAAACAAACACTGATCAACTAAGACCCCTGTGGAAAAATTATTCCCGCTGACGACATTTTGAGATCAATTTGACTAAAAGATGTCATCGCTTTATTTCTTGAAATACCCAACTTTCAATAGATGCCACAGTGGAAATAGATGCTTATTAAAAAGCAACATAGTTTATGCATCAAATTGTTTAATTAGAAGCCGACTAAAAGCTTGAAAATTTTTCAAAGTGAAAAAACTTCCGAGAGCCAAAAATTGTGTCTTCTGTATTCAAGTTTGTTGGAAAAGTCTAATAAAGAAAACTGAGATCCTTGTCTTAAAAAACCAATTGACACACAATAATTGACGGCATAGCAATTAAACACCAACTAGACAAGAAAAATTGTCTTTTCACATAACAACAATTCAAAATAACTGTTTTTGCTAAGCGTCAGAAGAACTGTAATCAGTTCATTCTTGTCGTCTGAGGCCAAATATCCGTTGACGCAAAATACTCGGCGCCAAAGAAGGAATCAAAAAACCCTAAGATGCAAATTGTCACAAAATCTGCGCAGTTTACAAACATGTCCATAATCGGAGAAGATAAAACAGGTCTTGTGTTCATGTATATTGAAAAATTGTTTACGTGCAACAAATGACAAAAATTGAGAGCCTACAAACTCGAGCTTACTGCAAGAAAAAATTTTAGAGCATAAGACCACCAATAGTGGATATTCCAGATGCGCGATTTGCAAACGAGATTTTTTACAAATGTTGGGCTCTTTTACTTATTTCTTTTTGTTGTCGTCCACAGCGAGATAGATGTCGGATGTTTGCCTGTTCTAATGTTTTTATAATCAACTGGGATTTAGAACAACATTTATTTAATAACAGACAATTAATTAATGGCAAAAAACTTCGTATTAACACTTCACAATTCATAGATATAATTTCATGCAACACAATAGACCTCCTTCGAATCGGGAAAAAAAACTAAAGGAAACCACTCATTGTTGAAATTCGGTCGTGATAAGTTGTCTGGTTGTAGTAGTTTCATATCAAATCCCACGGTCCGCTGAGGCATGAACAAGGCCCGCAAGGCATGGACAAACGCTCTAAATCCGCAGTTATTTAATAGTAAATCGGGGGTTAAATTCCGTGGGGGTTTATTTCCTATCGAAAATGAAGTGGTTTTTTTCCGTGGGGTTTTCTTCCGCAGCCGGTTGATCACAGCTTCTTGGAGGACAACATCCTCAACCAGTCAATTGTTTGGCAATTTTTTACTCCTTCTGAACTGAATCTCTGTGGCGACCCCGCCAGACTCATCCATATTGTCAAACAAAATATTCTTTTCTGTGTTCTTTCAACTCCGTCGATAACCTGCAACCTGATGTCTTAAGAACCATTTTCACTGAAGTGAACAGTTTTATGATTACAGGCCAGTGAATCACTTCAGAAAGGACAAACCAACAGTCCCATCACAACGGATCTTTTCATCTTGGGCAGACTTTTGTAGTTGAAACCAAAATGAGGAACCTAAGTCAAGCGACGACTGGAAAAAAGTTTGCAAACCACTGCTGCGATAAATTTGCTCCAAGCTTGAACGGAGAAGAAAATGATTATCGACATAAGCTGGTCTGTAGCTAGCCGACTGCGTTTTGGAATGAGCAATAGTAGACAGTCTAACATATCTGGCAGTTAGGACGTGCCACCATGTTTTCCAGAATGTAAACATGTTTTCCCAAACCCCTTGCAAGATAGGTTAAGTTTAAGGTTATCAAGGATGTTAGTGGTTGCCTTCTCAATGTTTTTCTTCATTTTGATTTTGATATGGGTACGCTCTTCTGCTAGACTAATTGTTGCGATGAACTTCTTAAATAGCTAGATAACTTCTTCAGATCTTGTTTTGTCATTCACTTTTCAAATAACTGGAGAAACTAAATAAACACAATCAATGACGAATTTCAATTTTGTTTCATCTTCGTCCCAAAATCTATTGAATCCTCAAATGATCTGTTCTATGACTATTCAAATTGATAATCTGAATTATGCTCTCCATAATTAATTAGTGTCTTTATTCATCCAAACCTTCAAAAAGTGTCCCATACTTAAATCTTCCATTTACTCACATCTGTAGAGATGGTATACAATTCCTTTTCTATGGAAACTAAATATGTCCTTGTTATTTTACCAGCGTGTTTGAACTCTAATAAAATTTTTTGACTCGTTGAACAAACATGCTCCTGCTTTCGTTGACTATCTTACCAAGTGCTATGTTTTTACCAAAAGGCATCTTCTTGACGGAGCTCAGCAGGTTTCTGCTAATAACGAAGTGGATAAATTTGGCAGATGCAGAGCATTAGGTGGTGTCACAGGTTCTGATAAGTGCAGAAGGAATTTGTAGTGAGATCACTAAGACAGCAGAACTTTTTGTCAAAAATGCTAGTCCTCAATGACAATATTTCACTTCAGACAATTATTTGCGTCAGTGGTTCAGCACAAAATTGACCTTCATAGCTCGTGCAACCACTTATACTGAAGAACTGTTTAGCAAAAGCGAGAACCCAATCACTAGCGAGCTATTACAGAAACTAAAAAAATATCCAGGCTGCGATCAAAAATAGCGACATATCTTTTCTTGCAAGGTGAAGGTGGTGTAGACATCCGTAAAATTGAAGGCCAGTTTAACGAAATACGAACGATCATTTCATTTATCACACCTTTTATTCCTCTCCTTGCCCGAAGTTGAACTACAGCAACAAAAAATAGTAAAAAGAACAAATAAAAGCAGAATAGAGGTATAAGAAAAAAATATTAATCATGATATCAAACTGAGAGAAACAACAATTTAGAGTGAGGTGATTAAGAGATAGATGCTCACTTGAAATTGCTAGTTAAAAAGTGGCATCAAGCTGCTTGAGTGTTATGTCATTGAAGCAAAATCAATTTCACCTAAAGAAAATTTAGTGTCATGCTGGCATTGCCCTCCTTTATGCTTGGATATAGTAATGACGCCTTCATTATTAGTAGGTAACGAAAATTCCAACGTGGCTTCTTCTTTATGGTACAAAAGGATGATGCGAACTCATGAGACATAATGAACATGGCAGTTCCTTGGCCAATCTGTTAACTGATGGCTATGTCTTGATATTGATATCAAACCTCATCTTCAGCCATTGCAAGGGGAAACATTTGCTCCTAAATCAGAGACAACAGATGACGATGATGCAAGATTGGACTTCAAGATGCACATTTGTCGATTGCCAGGATTTTTAGATCATCCGCAAAAAAGAAGAGCAGAGAGAATTTTGATAAATATGCAAAACATGAGAGAACCCGAGAGCAATCCGTGAGGTACACTGCTTGTGAATTCTAATTCCACTCATCTGACATTATCGTCCATCACAAATTGCCTCCAATTTGACAAACAGTCAATTAGCACCACGAGAAGGCTTCTGCTTCAACCAATTTTATTCGATTTTTTGAGTGTTTCCAAGTCAGAAACCCAATCGCATGCTTTAGAGAAAACTGAATGAAAGGCCACAATCTCGTCTCTACAGATTTTGACCAACGCCTCATTTAACTTCTTTAGAAATGTCAGCATGTTTCTGCTTATTGAGTGTTTCCCTACAAAACCGTGCCGATTTGCAACAATGTGACGGGAAAAATGATATTTATTATACAATGGCTAGTATATAAACGTCTCCAAAACCTTGCTGTCTGTAATCAGCAAGGGAAAATGCCTACAGGTTTTTTGTCCATTTTCTATCTCTTTTCCTGTAGTTACCGCGGCTAATTTTTAGCTCCATGGTAATTTCTTCAGTCTTTTAGCGATCATGAACATTTTATGTAGAGCTTTATAAGGTTTGCCACGCTTTTTTAGGTACAAAATATCGGAAAGACACCATTTGGCTCCTCGATTTCGTAAGAGCGAACGATAGCATGGTCCCATGAAAATTGTTTTTTGAGGAACTGAAGTTCGTTTTTGTTGGGTTTTTACTTTTGAATATTTCGATACTTAAATGATTTGTGGGGCGACGGCTTATTAAGAGAACTCATTCAGCATGTTTGCTTTTTCCTTGTCCAATCTACTGATCCTACTGCTAAATGTTATAACTTTCGACAACCCTTTCTTCCCAGTTAAGCTCGTCACGTTTTGAATATAGGATCAGCGTTTCTTGATGACATGAGCACTTATTGATATTCTTAACATGCTTCGTCTCTAATATTTTTCATCCTGTGAATCTTCTCTGTTCTATAACTGGCTGGTTTCTCTTTGAGTAGTTTTTTCAGCGAATCAATTTTCTGCAGTTAATTTGACGAGATTTGTTTGACCAGTCTGGGAGACTTTTCCGATGACTCGTGCGATTCGTACAGGCAACCTACTTTGCGTTGTCCAGCGGAAGTTGCTAACCTATTTCATCTTTCTTTCTTTACTAGGCTTCTTGTGTTTACTTGAAAAATAACGGGAGACCCTAGTCATGGTTGACTTGTTTGTGAGCTTGTATTTTCGGCTACTTCTATTTTTCTTCCTTTAATGAAAAAATCAACATTCCGGCTTTTTTTCTTTTCCTTTGGCACTCCTTCGTACAACAACTCTTTTTCAATGTTTGATTTTCAAGGATTGCTTCAGCTTTCGTTAGTGCTAAAAAACGTAGACTTTTTTGCTATAAGATCACCTCTCTTCTCTTGGGTTTTGTCAGGAGCAACCTGTCATCGTGGTCAAAGAAAAGTGTGACTAGCAGCGTCGTCGGTTTCGTCCTATTTCTCTATTTCGCTCAACATGGACTAACCTCCAACAATGCGTAATCTTTGGTTTAACACTTATGACTTCAGTGATTGAATTGAATATGTCATTCGTTAGATCTTAATTCTCACTCTTTGTCGGTGATGAGAATGCAACGTATTGTCTGCTTGTCTTTGCGTGCACTGGTGCAGAGCGCCAATCAGCTTCAAACAGCTGAAATAATTGGCATCGCAGCTCTCTGCTTGAAAGAGAACAGCAGTAATTAAGGAAAGAATTCAGCTTCGCTCTACTAAGAAGTTCCGTTTTCTGTTTTGAGGCTCCAGGACAGTTAAACGACAATGTTCACCAAGAATTTTGTGGGAATCAGCCAATATTCACATTTGCTAAATTAGTTTTCTCTTTTATAATCTCATTGACAATATATTGTTTCTATCAAGTATCGTATATTTTCCTTTTGTGTCTTCAAGTACTTTATGCGCCCCAGTTACAGAGAATGTGCTATTACACAGTAAATCAATATGTAAAAATATTGCACGTGCATCTGGGGGCGCAAATAAAATGCATCCACTAAGCGGGAGAGACACAAACGGAAGTGAACAAGAGACAGCATTATTTCAGAAACAACTAACTGAAAAAGGTTAAAATTCGATATAAAATTGTTAATTTACTCTAACGTTTTCATACTAACTTGCATCGTCAGGAGTTTAAAATTTGTTAACTAAATATTTACAAATATGCATATATACAGCAACGTGTCTTGATTATCTTTTTACATTTTCGATTTTTTCTGAAATTTCAACAGTTTTCTACCTAAAAGTTTGTTGAATTGTAAAAAACATTACAAATTTTGATAGGAGACCTTTTTTTCTGTGAGTTTTGAATATGAGCTTTTCCTTTCATTCCAGATAGAACGTAGCTCACGAAGAACATGCTAGTGCCAAAGGCAGGTGAGTCAAACTAACATCTTCTGCCTTCTAATATCAGACCATAAACAATAACGAGAGCTTTGCTCTTCTTTTTTTAAGAATTTTTGAAAGACCCAAAAGCTGAGATGCAAGATGGCATTGAAATTACTATTTTCATTTGTTATTTGACTTTACATCTGTACGTTGTACATAAAAATTTAGGCGTAAAATTTGAAGCTCTCTTACAAATGTCAGTTCAAGTTTCTTAGATAGTTAATTTAATACCTTCTTTTTTTCAGAGTAATTTGTTTTTAACTGGACATTACTTCTATACAATATTCATTTTTTTCTTGTGTATTAGAGGAAATTAACATTCTTTTAACACATCAAAAATTAACACTGATTTACTGTAATCAGAGGTTTAGTAACGCAAAGATGATGAAGGAAGATTCGAAATGCATTGAGCTGCCGGAAACTGTGCAAGAAAAAGGAAGGAAAAATGGGATCTTTTCCGTTTGTGCCCCCAGCTTAGTGGGCACATATTATTTGCACCCTTAGACGCACGTGCCATATTTTTACGTAATAATTTACTATGTAATAGCACGTGCTCTGTAATTGGGGGGAGCTTAATGTACTGGGGCACGGAAAAGATCCGAAAAATGACATCTTTAAGTTCGATAAAAACAAACGTACAAAAACGGCCCAAGGCCTTTTTCTTCGGCCTTGAGAAGAATGGACATATACGTTGAATTTGAAAACGAAGCCGGGCTCAAAAGTGATGTAATAGCGATCATGTGGCTTTTCGTTAGCGAAAGTTACTCTGTAAAGAACGTCTGCAGATGGCAACTGTTCTGTGATTGCCTTCTCTGTAGAAATAAGTTGGCAATATTTTAATAGTTGATAACTGGGACTAATAATAACCCTGCGACGGAAATCGCAAAAACCACATTAATAAAATTGGTAATTTTTTTTTCTTCGCCCATGCGCCAGGTAAAAAATTAGTAACTGAGCTATTTATAACTGACCTCGGTTTGTTTTAAGGACTTGATAAAAAATTGCTTTCGTTTAAGAGTATATAAAAGACAATTGTTCGAAAGACAATTGTTCCAATTTAGCACGCTGCGATAGTCAAAATTCCCGTTTCCTGTCAAAGGTGACTTGGGTTTTGGTAGAGTCTCGTAAGCGGAAGGCCAAAATGTAAAACTATTCTGACTAAATATCAATACTCACTCTTAATGTTTCCAAAATAAAAATCACTTATCATAAATGTTGTGTGAACTTATTTAATAGAATCTTGAAGGTTAAATTTGGCTTTCTGGGACAGCAGTTGTGGTCCCTATATGCACTTCGTGATAGCTGCCAGTTCACTGTGCAGAGCTCTTGACAAATGCCCTGCCACTTGAGAGCCATTTGGAAGAAGTGTGATCCTCAAGACGGCATCAGATTTTAGAAGGACCCTCCCAATACGCATTGAGTCATTCCCAGGTCTGAGTGTTCATCCAGAAGCCCAGCCCGGTAAAAGTGTCCTTGAGATCAACACCCCCCAAGGTCACCGGTGATCATGTGGTACGACGTCATCAACAACAGCGTGACGTCCAATCCTTAGCATCCCAGAACTCCAATTACGGCTGCTCATCTTCTAAAGGAACTAGAACGAATCGCAAACCTGGTGGCAATCGTATACGTCCAAAGAAAGACGCCAACATCCACAGCTTCCGACTTTTTCAAAAACCTACTCAAATTCAGAATCCAAGTACTTCACCTAACAAAGGATCTTTTGTCAAAGCGGAAACAGAACAATTCCGACTACACTAAAACCTACCAAAAGCTATACGTCAGACCGTTCCTGGAAGTCAAACTTATGACAACTTTAAGAAGCTACGACTACGATATCAAGAAAATTGTAAACAAGAACGAGCGATTTTCTCAGAGTAATAGAAAGAAAGCCGCTGCAGACGTAACTTCAAAGCACTAGGTACAGTTTTTTAGTAATTTTTGCTTCCTACGTCGCCATTTAATTACTGCGCTAAGGGGAGCGGGAAAACTTAGGGAACCAACTGGCCTACCTATTAAGTTGTCTCATAAGTTTATCCTTCTTTGTCCTTTCTGTTCACCAAAGGCACTTTTTAACTACTGGGCCAAAAGTGACTGAATCCCCCTTTTACACCCACTCCAGGAACTTTCCAAGCAACTAGCTCTAGTCAAAATGACTCGTTCGTGTAGATCTTGCAAGAAAAACACTCCAAACCGCAATCAGACCTTCAATTGTGGCATGCAATTGTCGTCTACATCTTGAAGCAGTCTGCACGGGGCTATCGTAGCTCTTAACGGAATCAAGGAGTTGAGACAAAATGCAATGCTGCTTTGTACTGTGTGAGTCAACAACAACGAAAGAGATGCCTTCATCCGCAACAGAACTCTGATGCAAGTTAATGATAAGATCGACTAACTCAATGTGACAGCAGAAATCGAAAGCATCGAAGAATAAGTAACTGATTTAGTGGAAAATAAGATCAACGAAGCGATGATGAAAGCACACGAAATAGTGAAAGAAAGTTACGCCATTGTAGTCAATAAAGTAGAGGTTAACAAAAAAGTGACTATGTCACAACCCCCAAAAGAGCAAAACAAAAGTTTTTCCCACAACATTGAAATGAGATTTAGAGTACAAGGGATCCCAGAAGATCCAAAAAAAAGCTTGTAACGAGAATTTTGTCCAACACATGAACATGTAACCCACATTTTGGAAACTATAGGAGTGAAAGCTGAAATTGTCAACCTCAGGCGGCTGGGAAAATTCCAGAAGGAATGACCCAAACCGCGCGCTGTTCTTGTCACTTTGTCTAGTGCCACTGCCGTCAACCTTCTCATGGCTAAAAGTGTGGAACGACAACCAGAAGTGAAGGACATGAAATTGTTCGTCCCGCGAGCCCTCTCAATTGAGGATTCCCGCAAAGAAAATATCTGTCTTAGAAGGCGTAAGGAATTCATTGAACATAGCTGTAAAGGGATAAACTGAAGATAAGGAACTTTACATTATACAACGACGGAATATAGGTGCCATTAAACGACACCCCTAACAATCAAACCAAAACCTGACTATCTCACCTTCAGATCCTGCAGCTTAACGCCCGCAGTCTCGTGGATTGCCAAAGAAGTTTCAAAATGACAAACGTTATTAATTTTGGTTCTTAGAACGTTATATGCAGCTGCGAGACTTGGCTAAACTCAGGCATCCCAGTCTCCGAACTACTACTAAACGACTACACTATCTACCGGTCAGACAGAGAACACCGTTACATTAACCTGCACGGCGGATCCTTGATTGCAGTGAAAAACTCTTTATGCTCCGAGAACATCAAGGTGGATGTGGAGTGTTGTACAATATGCAAAATCAGGTTGACCAGCGAAGAGATATATATCTGCTCTTTTTACAATCCACCGCAGAACAGCAAGTACAGGTATGACGTTGACTGTTACCAACGTATACTCGAGGCCATTCCAAAAAATCGGAAAGCAGTAATATTTGGCAATCTACATTTTAGCTCAACAAACTGGGGAGCATATTGGAGCACCGACAAAGAGGAACAGGACGTCCTCCACATCCTCGAAGAGCGTCTCCTCAGACGAGCTATTGACTTCCCAACTTGCTTTAAAAATATTTTTGCTGTAGTGCTCTACCGAAACTGCGAGGTATTCTCCCAAATTAGATTTGAGGCCCTAAACGACTGTAGTGACCAACTTCCTGTTGTTTAGTCCGTAGAAATTTAATACCAACAAAAACAACGAACGAAAGAACTTTACTACAGTTTCATCGAAGCAGACTTTAACTCTATGCTGTGCCACATGTCATCAAACCTTTTCCAACCTCTATGCTTCTCAAATGCAGTTAACATGTACAACGAATTCCAGGACTACGCCATGATAATAATCGAAAACTATGTTCCAAGAAGAACCACACAAAACCTTCCCACCTGTAAGCCGCTGCCACTTCAAATCAAATGAAAAGTCTGGATACGGATCAATCCAGCTACTCGCCGAACTACCTACAGGAAGACGAAAGTGCTTGCTCTTGAAGCGGAAGTGCTCGAAAATTGCGAAGCCGATCAAACGTTAACAGGAAAAAAAGTTCGGCACTAGAAACATCAATGAAATCTTTCGACATTTGAAATACATAAACAAAGCACCTCGAATACCAAAATTTGTAAAATATGAAGAAGAGTCAGAAAGTACAACCCAGAGCAAACCGGAACTGTTCAATTCATTTTTCCACTCTGTGTTCGCCCCCAAAAGACCTTTTTGCTGTCAACAGATACCAGAACCAGAAAAGCAAACTCCAAAACTTCAAAGTCTCCTTTGGAATAATTAAAAATTTTTTTGGACAAATTTGACATCAAGAAGTCACGGGGCCCCAACAATCTACTGCCAATCTTCTTCAAAGCAACAAAGAAACAATTATGTAGAACGTTAAACACCATTTTCAAAAATTTTAAACGTATCCGGAAACCACCCTTGTTTTGGAAGACAGCGGCCGTAGTACCAGTGTCCAAAAAGACAATCAGAAACTCGTCGAAAACTACTAACCCATATCTCTCCTTTGCATTGAAAGCAAGATCTTTGAAAAGTGCATGTACATGCCGCTATACAACCACATCAAAAACTTTCAGTCGAAGAGTTAACAAGGTTTCGTCAAGGAAAGATCAGTGATTACCAATCTCCTGCAATTTTCGAATGAAGTGTATGTCGCCATAAACAATGATCCAACTGCTCAAGACATTGCACTTTACAGTGACCTTTCCAAAACGTTTTACACCGTGCCCCAAGAACTGCTCATCTCCCAACTATGTGACATCGGCGTAGGCGGATCTTTCCTAGACCTCCTATACGACTACCTAAATCAGCGAAAACTTAATCTTCGAATTGAAGATCACACATCAAAAGAATTGCAAGTGACCAGAGGAGTAGCACTAGGCTCCCTACTGGGACCTTTACTCTTTTGCATCTTCTTAAACAATCTTCGCGATGTTCTAACTTTCAGCCAACCTTTCATTTCAGCGGACGACCTAAAAATCCTAGCCATCGGTAAATAAAACGAAGAAGTCCAAATTGATATAAAGAGAATTGGGAAATGAGTGAAATCAACTAAAATGAAACTAGAAGTCAACAAATGCCATTTACTCAGATTTCGAGGGACACGCGCATGTCTATCATTAAACGGACAACCGCTAGGGGAGCCTGGGAAAGTGAAAAACCTGAGAGTTTACATTGCTAACACGCTAAACTGGAGTACGCACATCGAGCATCGAATCGAGAAAGCAAACAATGTATTCTACTGCTTGGGGAGAAACGTTGCCAAATTCTCTTTGAAACTAGGACTGTACAAATCAGGCCTGCTACCTGTTTTGCTCTACGGGCTGAATTGCGCGTACCAATCTGGAACAGATCAACGGAAGCTCGAAAATTTTCAAAGGCGTGTACTGAAATGGTTGTGTGGACCCCACCGTGGTGACTACAAAGCTCAGTTGAGACTACTGAATGTCGTACCTCTACCCCTCTTCATTCAATTGAATGAGCTGCTCTTTTCGAAACTTTACAAGGACATTGAGGAGCAAAAAATCAACCTAACCATTCAATCATGGAACAGCAGGGCAAGTAACGCTGAAGGTAAATATAACATAAACTGAGTGAAGAAGGACTGAATTTGTCTCCAGAACTGCTACAGTAGTGAACAGAATACATGAGAATGTTGACTTTAGTTGCGAAATTGGACTAAAGAACAGAATCATCAATCTTATATGGTGGCACGTGGAAAATCGGTTTTCCGAAAACAAGTCTGCACGTGGCAGCTATGCTGCGACTGTGGGAGTTGCAGAAACAACTGGACAAATTTCTGAACAGACAGCGGGGGCACAGGCCCCTGCAGGCCAACTGGGAATCCAAAACAACAACAACAAAAGCACTTCCTCAGCTGTTGAACTCTGCTTTGGAAGCACGCATTCCACATTTTGATTGGTTTTTCAATATTGACATGAATTCGGGAAGGAACAACAAGAAATTGTGCAATTTTCAAAACTTCTTTACGACATGTAATGACACGTGCTCTGCAACTGAGGTGAATAACAGACTTGGAATGACACAAACGGAAAAGATTCGACCATTTGAAAGGCTTAAGTTTTTATGAGCTTTTGTTTGAGATTCATAACAAATAAACTTTTATAAAATTCAATTCTCCGGACGCTGCTCTAAAAGAGTTATAGTGCCTTGTCTTTAAAATTATATACGATGCAATGATGTCTCATAGTAGGTGATCACTACTTATCCATTGGATTGTCCTACGCGGCTTAAGAGCAAACCCCCTTTATTGTACTTTTCGTGTTTAAGATCTGATTTGCCTTTTAGTCACAATAATGGCTTTCAGCAGTGAAGGACAACAATTCACAAAGGTGATCGGGCAGTTGAACACATGTGTAATGAAAGTTGATCATTTTAAAGGCATTGGCATTTTACCACCAAAGTTTGAAGGTGCCCCCAATTGGAGACAGATGGGAGATCTGCTTGTTTTCGGCTCTGCGCAACCTACTCTTGAAGGAATTCAAAATGTGCTTGCACATTACAAAGGGAACAGTGTGTCAAAGCTTTTGTGGATCAACATGCGCACTGAGCCAGTGGTTTATGTTCAAAATAAAAGCTTTGCTCCGAGATTGAAAGAAAATCCAAAAGTAAGGGCTAAATTTCTAACACTGACAGAAGACAGAAGGAATGTTCAGGCATTTTTATTTCACATTTTCATTGCATGTTACGGTGCTTTTTATGATCACTATTGTAAATTATGTAATACGGTATTTTTTGAGTTTTTTTTTGGGGGGGGGGGGGGGGGGGAGGGCTTTGATTTCCACTCGATGGCACTTCTAGACACCTTGAGCAGCAGAAATTCAGATGGTTTTTAAAACAATTATAGAATCAAAACAGTAGAATTTTAACAAATTAACAACCTTGTAAAACCTGCAACAATGATTTTGCGTTCTCAGACATTCAATCTGAAAACAAAATAAAACAGTTGAAAGGGTTGTATCATCCTTCTTCTAATGGACGGAACAGTGTCTCTGGGTGAAGCTCCCTTTTGGACAGTTAGTGTGAACTTTTCATCACAATGGACGTTGTTAGGTGTATTTTCCGCTTCAAGGCTTTACCAAATACACAAATCTCACAGAATTCCTATTTCGTCAACGTGAAACCTTAGCGAACTCTAGGAGGGTACTTCTATAATCATTAAGACCTTCAGAACAACAAGCTTTCGAAAGGTGTATTGGGAGAGTACGTTTGCACGTATTCACCGAGAACCACTATTGTGAAATTTTGTCGATTGAGTTGAACCTGATTGATGACTCAACTTCGTATACAAGGATTCTAGTTTTGATTTCAGACCACTCTTTCGGTACAACCACTATTGTGAAATTTTGTCGATTGAGTTGAACCTGATTGATGACTCAACTTCGTATACAAGGATTCTAGTTTTGATTTCAGACCACTCTTTCGGTACATCTTCCTGTTCTCAATTGGTTGCATACTTTTGTAGATCTATGGTAGTAATGTGTTTGAGTACTGTAATATAATTTTGGCAATTGAAGATAAATTAAGATTGAAATTTTAATCGTTAAATTATTAGTAGCCGGGAAGCGATAGCGGCTATTATTGGAGACATCGTGGTTTTTACAATTCAGACTTTGAATTGTATTGGTGCGCTGTCTTTTCTTAAAGATCTGTTCACGCTTTTTTCAGCTTTTTCACGTCAGTGAGATGTCAAATTAGATGATGATTTTGGTCACTCTGAAATAGTAAAGGGAGCGAAAAATCGAGTAGGTTTGAGGCGTGCGGTTTTTCAAAATACCTTTAAAGTGGAGTGAGAAATTGGTATTTGAACAATTTGGCGGTTTTGGAGATGGATATTTTTCGGGTGCGTCAATTTAACTTGTTTTAAGAGTTTCATCTCCTTCAGTTCTTTTAATACGGTACATATGTGTTCAAATTGTGCCTATTTGCCTTTGCTTGAATTCATTAAGGGGCAGCTAAAACTTTTTATGACTTTGCCACCATTTTTTATCATAATATATTAGTGATTTTGCCCTCATTTTTAAAATTATCTATTGTCTTATCACTTAGTACCATCAATGACAGGTTTGATTGGTTGCTAATGAGGCGTAAAAAACCTAAATAATGGCTCGAGTTAATAGCTAGTGGTTTTTATTACTTTGACTCTACTTTTTCTCAAAATTTTTGAGTGAAATTTTCAGTTCTGCAAGTATTTGTGCTTTTTGATGTCTTATCATTTAATCTCATTGGGGACAGGTCTGATGCTGCTAATAGCGGTTAAGTTTATGATTTGATAGTTTTTGTTCAAAGTTAATATCTTCTATGACTTTGACACTAATTGTTTTCAATAATAATTATCAAAGTTTTTGAGTTTTTCTTTTCATTTTTGTCTTCTTGACTTAGTCTCATCATCGACCAATCTCATTGATTGCTAAAAAAGGTTCATTTAAAGCAAGTCATTTCAGTTCATAGCTATTGTTTTTTGTAACTTTTAAGCTTGTTCGTTTTTTTGAAAAAAAATCTTAGTGTTTTTTCAGTTTTGCTAGTATTTGTTGTACTTATCGCTGTCTCATCACTTAATCTCATTGATGGCAGGTCTCAACGGTCGTCATCGAGGACTCAACATTTGATGTAATTGTTTCCTTCAGTAGCTGTTGCGTTCTGTGATTTTTCTACTAAGTTATTTCAAAAAGTTTCAGCTAGTTTTAGTGCTTTTTTGGTTATTTCTGTCTGATTATTTAATATTATTAGTGAGAGCACTCATCCGCATTTAATGACAGTTTGATATTGATCCTGAATTTTTAAAAAATGAAAGCTGAATTTTTAGTCTTGCTTGTTTTTGTTGTTCTGTTGTTGTTTTTTTTGCTTAGTCTTATTACTAAGAGCTCTCATTTTCGAGCAGAGTTATTGATTGTCACGTCATAATTCAATACAATTGTATTTCAGGACTTGTCATGCTATGTTTATATAATTCGTCGTCTCCATCGATGATTCTTGCGAGCTGGCATCTTGGAATTGAGTTTTTCAATTTCAGTGATTTCTACTGCTTTGCAGATAAAATTTGTGTGCGTGACGTCATTTGTTCTGCCTTTAGGTCAATTGGATGACTTACCTCACTCAAAAATTACTTCTGAACTCGCTTGATGAACTTTAAATTTTATGAACATTTACTAGTCAATAGTGTGACGCTAAGTAGTGACAAACGTATATGCCCTAATTCTTGAGTATTTGAGTCTTGATTTTTTGATTTTGAATATTAATTTTTAAAAAGCTCCATTAGGGGTTTTTTCCTTATAGAGCGTATGTGTCTCATAAGAATGACAGTCGGAATCTAACCAAAAAGTCTAGTGGTCTATTAAAAGACTGGTTGTCAATCTGGCGATCTTATTTTTTTATCTATGGAAGGACACAAGCGTCTATCGCTGCTATTTTCCGGCAACCTGCCGGCTATGTTTTTTCCATTTGACTTCATCCTCAAAAGGCTATGTTTTGATTGAGAAATATCTCTGTCATTGATACTCTAATTGTTTCTACAGGAAAATCTGGAGATCGAAGGCTTGTCGGCCGACAAAACTTTTGAATTGGAAAACTACTTAGCTGATGAGGTATTGAGACCTTCGATCACTGCAAACAAGGATACGATGCACTATTTTCGAGACACCTACTCGCTTGTGCCAGCTGATAGAATTGACACGGAACATGATTTATCAGGAATCAAAGATGGAGATATACTTACAGTTAGCGGCATGTATGAGTCTGTAAATAAAACAGCCCCAGTTCCTATTGACTTTGTTCGGGTACCAATCAACGATGTGCCAAATGAACGCGTGCCCGAGTTACAGGAGTTTGACTACCTCATTGAAATAGTTTGTAGTAAAGTTGACAAAAGCACGGCTATTCACTGCAACTGTCAAATGGGACGCGGAAGGACAACTACTGGAATGTTCATTTGTGCGCTGATTATGTCGAAAAGCCAGAACAAGCAGATCCGAACTGATGTTGTCAAAAGCAAAGACAAAACACCCGAAAATGGCTACTATTCTTATGTCACCGCATTGATTAGCGCAGTACCTGAAGCCGAAAATGCGAAGCATGAAATTGATGCTCTTATGGACATGTGTGACCACTTGATTAATATGCGTCAGTTTATTTGGAAGTGCAAAGGTGATTACGCTAAAGAGATGGAAAAAGGAAACCAATCGAGAGCTGACTTCTGGAAGAACTTGGCTATCAACTATGTGGAACGTTATGTATATTTCATATTCTTCTGTCTGTATCTTTCCAGCAAATTTCAGGGAAAGGAAACTGGAGGAATAAAGTCATCCTTCAAATCGTGGTGTGAAAACCAGGAAGATTTATTTGTGAAGATTATTGGGCGTAAACCTGGACAGCGTCAAGATGTCGACGTGAAGAACCCATTATTACCCAAATTTAACTGGGAGTGAAATAATTAAATCAAGTTCTCTGATGCTCTTATTGCATACTAACTGTTCAAACTAACAAAATTGTGACAACAGAATGAATGCGCGAGGTCGAAAGAACTTGGCCGCGATCAATTTGTTGAGAGTGAGCGGATGACTTGACATTGTCAATTCTGCGTGATGTCTGTTCGCAGATTCAAAAGAAGTATCTGAACCCCAATCAATCAACCTTGTCTTCTGTGCTAATAACAATCACCTACTTAACCTGGCTAACGATCAGCTTCATAACATCTGTGCAATATTAACACAAATCAATCTATAATTTTGCAATTGTAAATAGTATCTTCATCTAATGTTAGATATTTAGGAATTAAAATTAGTTTACTTAAATTTTCTCCGAGACCCCTTGTTAATTAATTGCTCTCAAACGAAGTTTGTAGCAATTATATTAGGCCTGTCGGTCTTTTTTTATGCGATTTTTCGCTTGACCGATTTTTTGGTCTGACGCTTTTGACTTTTCGTCCTCAAAAACGGGATAAACAGGTAGCGCCCAGCGGGCATTACGTGATCTTAGAGCCTTTCAGCTCAAACTGTTTTGGAGACTTATACTTATCGTCTGAAGGGAGGTTCTTAGAGGTTGAAGGCACACCCCCACTACTATTGCCCCACCCCCCACCATCACGCTGTTGCTCCCCACCCCAAGGTTGTTGCCCCGCATTAGCCCCCATGCACATCCCCTCCGTGGCTACTGACGAACAACCGATCGCTAAAAACAAGCAATTTTATACTAATTTTCACAATTTTTTTCAAGCTTTTTGAAAATTTTTGTCATTTTTTGAGTTTTTCAGCCCTAAGTGTCAAGGAACCTCCTCTAGGGCTTTATAATAGGCTACTGCATAAATTCTATTATAAGTGGAGTGGTTTCAACATTTTAACATCAGGAATTTTAGCATCTTTTTGACAAAATGTGCAAATTTTTTCAATTTTTTTGACATTTATGTTTCATTATTCACGTCTTTCCAGACGCAGGGGCCAGAAAACGTCCTTAAGGGTTTAAAAAAAAGTTACTGGAAAATCTTTTCTGGCCATGGATTTGTTTTCAACTTTTATCACAAATTTTAGCAGTTTTTATGCAACTTGCAATTTTTTTCAAGTTTTTTGAAATTTTTTGTCATTTTTTAGGTCTCTCCAGACTCATGAGCCACATAAGCTCCTCTAGGGTTTGATTATAGGTTACTGCATAGCTTTTAAATGTAATAGAATGTTTTTAAAGATTTTAATATCAGCAATTTTTAAAAAAATATTTGCAATTTCAAGTTTTTTGAATCTTTTTGACTTTTTTTAAATCATTTTTTACGGCACCAGGGTCGTAGGACCTCCTCCATGGCATGATGATAAGCTGTTGCATAGTTTCTACAGTTAATGGATTGGTTATCAATATTTTAATGACTCCAGCTTCAGCAATTTTTCGATAAAATTTATTTTTCATTTTTTCGGAGGAGTATCATTTTCAAGTTTATGGATCTTTGAGCCAGTGAAACTATTTAAAGCTTGAAATAGGGATACTGGATGGTCTCTTGAGACAATGAAATGGTTTTGGAGATTTTAATATCTTGAATTTTCACAATTTTAGTTTTGAACATTTTCATTTTGCAATATTTTGCTAATTTTTAAACTATCAGTTTTTTATTTGATTTGTTTACTAACAAGGCTAGAAAATTAAAAGTTGCCGAGTCAAAGCAAGCTAAGCTAGCCTCACTAAACCGTGGCTAGCTACTGACGAAGCCAACCGCTCGCCGGTCGTTTGAGAGCAGTTCGCCCGACGTTAATCGGTTATGTTTATTATTTTAGCCCAAGAATAGCAATGAGGAATCATTCAGATTTTTTGTTTTTTTTTCTAGTTAAGTGAATTCAAAAAGTCGTCTCTTTTGTTTATTTTTGCAGGGGACTGAGATCTGGTGTTAAATTTTGTTTATGTCTCAATTTGCATAACGCTGCAAGCCCAAGCGTTTCTTGTCTTTTGGCCGTTTTTTAATGTATGACTTGAGAATAGAAAATTAATTCATGGACCTAGAAGAGAATTTGATTGACGTCCAAATGTGTTGTCGTTCTAGTCTTGTGACAACTCATTTCTGTACCAATTATCATGTAGCATACCTTACACATTCAAGAAATTTTTAATTGCTCTCGAACGAAGTTGAGGTAATTAATTTGAATTAACCTGCGTGTCTTTTTAATGCAAAGTTTTTCACCATTTCTGCACTTGTTTATTTCATGCCTGACTTCTTTATTAATTGCTTTCAACGAAGTTCGTAGCAATTATTGTAAATGTGTTTTTTTATCACATTCTTCGCTTTTCTTCTAGAACATTCTTTGACTTTTCAAGTGACTTTTTCACGCTTTCGTTCATTTTTGAGTTACATCTACTGTTCTCACCCTGAAGTAAAGCTTGTTGCTAATATAAACTTGATTGCAACATAGCAATAAGATGGGCCTGATAACCGAGTGAGCAGTGCTTCTGTTGAGGAATGGAGAGGTCCATGGTTCGAATCCCGCGTGGTCAAAAATTTTTGCACACATAAAGAAAAATTTATCTAGGCTACAGCCCCTGAATAAAATTGCCTCGCTTTTCTTTCGAGAGCAATTCTTCCGACGTTAGTCGGTTTATGTTTTTGTGTGATCTCAATTGTCGTTCCAAAATAAAATTTGTTGCTAAAATAAACCGATTATGAGCGATTGAGAATCAAAGCAGTTGAAGCTAAATTGTTAAGATGTCACGCTGTAGTCCGGGAGGTCCTGGGGTTCGAACTCCTAAGAGGTTGTAGTGTTTTGCACCCATAAAAACAGTTCAAACTACACCCTGTAAGTTATATTGCCCCCCCCCCCCGCGCCTGTCATTTGAGAGCAATTCAGCCGAAGTTAGTCTGTTTGTTTGATTGTTTTGTCAACGGTGTCGCTGTCATCGTGTTAACTTAGACAATATTAACAGTCAATAGTTGGTTTCTATCTTGAGGTCTTGTTCATGGTACTATGATTTTCAGAATAAGTATTTTTAATTGCTCTCACGAAGTTTGTAGCAATTATATTAGTCCGGCTGGTCTTTTTGTATGCGATTTTCCATACTTCCGATTTTCGTCTGATCGTTTTTTTTTCATTTGATTTTTCGTCCTCAAAACGGCATAAAGAGGTGAAGCCCGGAGCGCATTAAAATGTCAGAGTGTTACGGCCAACTAGTCTTCAAGTATGCGATTCACCGAAATTGTTTAAGAGACGTAAGTTCATGATAGAAAAGGGGTTCTTAAAATTTGACTCCCCCATTAACCCCAAACGTACCTCCCCCCACGTAACGCAAACGTACTCCCCCCTCCCCCACCACCACTTAACCTTAACCCCCACCATCACTTCAACCGCCCCAGCCCCTCCACCTCATTCTACACGCTCTCAACACCCTCCGTCATGCTCTACCTCCTTTAGCAGCAGCTTGCTTTTGGCAAAGCCAACAGCTCGAAAGTAGTTTGAGCTTTTAGCCCGATGTTATGGTTTATCTATCCCATAACGTTGAATAATTCGATAAGTTGCTAGCAAATGAATTTTGGAGCAATTTTATTAGTCCGGGTGCATTTTAATGCAGTTAATTTTGCCTTTTTTGGTCTGACCATGGGGTACTTTTGCCAAAAGGGAAAAACCGGTAAGGCCGGGGGCATTAAGTTGCTGAGCAGGTCTCTAAGTTTGCGTGGTCCAACGAAATTCATTGTGTGAAGGGCAGTTTAGACCCCCACTCCCTCATCCTCCTCACGCGTTAAACTTCACGCGCGCACACCGAATTCTGCTTTCTAGGCCTAAATTTACGATGTAATAGACAATTCCAGGTGGTTTGACCCTCTAACAATCTCCTAGCCCGAATTTCTTGTCTCGTAATAATCACCATATTACGACGGAGCTTCCCTTCAATTGGTTACCCAGCAAAAGGGGGCGAACTATAAGTTCAAAAAAACTCATTTTCATCTCATCCAATGAGCGAAGAGATAGAGAGCGGCGCGATCTTTAAAATAAATTGTTGAGAGTTATGAAAGAGCCGGTAGGTCGTTCGCATGTAGAAGTTGAAAAATTACCTCAAGCAAAATTGACATAAGTAATGTTTCATGCTCATTGATTTCATTATCCTAATTTTCGATGTAATTGGCCGGATTGTCTATTACAATAAGGTTGAATTTTGAAGAAAAAAACGGTGAAAATTGGTTCATCGCCTTATTTTTTTTTACTGCTGACCTACAAAGCTCTTGTGACTATTCTCAAGCCTAATTTTTTGATTAAATTTTTCTTGCAACTTCTATTTTTTCTTATTGCCTTTCCTTTCCGTTACAGCTCAGTATAAGTAAATTATTTCAAATGTTTCGATCAATATTTGGCAATATTTTTTTTCTGCATCCATCTAGTCTGATTCTCTTCGTCTTGTAGTAGCAAAAATTGGATGCGGTTGGTGGCTCACTCTGGACTGTTTTTGAACCGTTTTCTCTTGCGTCTGTATCTTGCGTTATCAGTTATGGGTGTTTTGTGGTGTTTAATTGTGATTCAGTTTTAATTGTCTTCTATTTACTTGAATTGTGTCCAAAGGAAACTGCTAAATTTAATTAGAATCAGTCGCTATGAAAGACGTGCAGAACATGAATCTTGGGAATAGTTTTTCCTGAGCAATATACTGTTCGCCAAGTTTCTACTTACTGTATCTTTGAATTACTTTTCAGTAGTCAGGAAAACTCCTGAAAAAAAATTTAAATTTACACCATAACTATTAATGAAATAAACTCAATTCTGATCGCATGAAATGGATTGAAATCGAAAGTAGAAATGTAAAAAAAAAGCTCTGCAGGAATTGCTATTCGTTGTAAAATTGATCCTCGTGAAACTATCCAATTGTCATGTTTAAGATTTGTGAAATTTTCTTACCTTATTAGGATACTAGATGCTTTCGGACCTATAAACTTACTATAAAAATGTCAAAGAAAACTTTTCGACGAATACATGTTTTCACAAGTGCTTCTAAGAAACATTGTTGGTTGTCTGAGCTGCTAGTATGAAATTTTAGCTATTTTCATTTATTGTCTCAATCATACGAAGTATAACATTCTTGACTAATTGTTGCTACAGTTAATATACATTTTTCGAGGTGAGCATTTACTAAAGTCTCAAGTTGTCATTAAGTTGAACATCTATAATTACAAAATTGAAACAAGGTAAAATGAACTTTATTTTTTTGATGCCCTGATGTTATTGTTTGCGTCATCCTTATTTTCTTGACTGGTCAATGTGGATCGAATGTGTACAAGAAGTCAGCGAAAATGTGTATCTTTAATCACATTGGCTTTAATCACGAGAATGTTACGCATTTAAAATTTTCGGGGTATGTTTGGCTTTTGTCTTTTATACGTTTGCTTTTTCTTACAATCGTAAACTGAATTTTGACTAAGCTATTGACAAAAATGTACATTGTATTTAGTAAAACGCAATGAAAAAGCACACAAGCCTGTACAAAAATAAGCGTATATTTTCTTGCTGTCGTTGAGGCGTATCACATTCTTTATCCGTTGATTATAAAATGGCCATTTATTCCTCTTGAATTCTTAGTAATTTTTGTTCAAAAATTTTCCCGAATTTACGTGCGAGATCTAAATTTCGTAAAATTTTTGCTAGAAATTTAGTACGTTTGAGATTTAATAATTTTGATTGGAAAAGGACAGCTTTTCAAATTGGATCTTTTATACTTCATTACATACATAAGTGAGTGAGCTAAAATGGAATCGGACACTCGTCCTCTACAGGTAATGCTAATTTGCCAGGTTAATACTTTGCTTTCATACTTCGGGTAGATTTCTTTAGATAACTTAAAATTGACTTAAGATTATTAATTGATTTTTACAAAGTTCTCTAGTTATAGTTCTCTAGTTACGCTCAGTGTGTGAAAGTAATGGGGGTTTGAATCTACTATTTTCTGTACCGCTTCGCAAAAATAGGCGTTTTTACGCGAAAAAGAAATGTGACTACGTAGAAATGGTTGAGATTTGTTTTTTTTGCGTTAATTGCTCGAGCTTTTGCGTGCGGAGTATCATAAGTTGAAGATGATCAGTAGCACGACCCGACAATTCCAAGCTGAAAATTAGCTAACCAATTTCAGGTTATAGGGACATCAAAATTTTGATGAAACATCGTTCACAAAAAATTATATTTTTCAAGCACTGTATCTCGCGATTTAATTTACAACCTGACAATTCAATGTCTTTAAGTTAACCAATTGTATTTCACTCAAGGCACTGAGCATATTGTTCAATTGCATCTCGAGAACAAAAATTGCGTTAGGACTCATACACTATGGTGCTAAAATCTACTACAAATAACTTTCTCATTCACAAAATTTTCAATTTTTTTGTTAACAAGGAGGCTCGTTAATGTGCGTTTGCACATAAAGTTCCAATCCCGCTCATCCACATCGTTGGCATAAATGTCTACCAAATGAGGAACAGATAGAAAACTCCCCAAAGTTCAAGTATTTTTTTAAAAAAAATGTATGAACAAAAAGATCGCCTCCAACGCAAATAACTCAGTGGAGTAAAAATGGCGGACTAGATTGATGAGATCAGCCATTATTAAGAAAGCAAGTCAAGACGAAGAACAAAATCAAACAACAATAACAACAAACACTAATTACATCCAAAACTTTATGTCCATTTTTGTAAAAGAAAAAAACTTATTAACAAGGTCAAAATAGCGCGGACAAAACTGAAACTAAACAAAATAACTTGTATTTCACTCGAAAATATATGGGATTACTCCCTAAAAAGGTTCGGTAACATTTAGACTAAAAAGAACAAAAAAGCTGCAAAGTTAAAAAAAATTGGCTTCTGTTTTTAAAAATAATTTCAAATTAGTGAAAACCATTAGATAGCAATTGAAAACATACAACATGTTTATGATCACATACGACTCTATTGGAGGGCATTAGGGCCTGTCATTATTCAATTTCTCATGAGGTTACGAAAAGAACAGCAAAGAGACAACAAAAAAAATTCAATTAAAACTTGCGAGAAAAGGCTGTGGAAGCCGTAAAGCCACATTCTGCCCCTCAAAATGTGTTCAATCGAGCCTTCCTAGAATGCCAAAAATGTGGTATAGGACCTCTCATTAATGAGAATAAGTAACAAATAGACAACAAAATTTTGTAATATTTTTGTATTTTTCGAAAACAATTAATTTCAAAGTCATCAAAGCCATGAGCTACAGAATGAAATAATTAAATAGGTTTGTCTATTCTTCCAAAGGAAGCGCTTCAGACCTGTAGTTTTTCAGAATATGACTTACGGTTACAAAAAGAACATGAAATATAGACAAAAATAAAAAATTAGATCACTTTTTTTGCGAAAAACCCGTGTCGAAGCGGGTAAGTTCATAACGAACTTTTAAAAAAATATTATATTCCGCACACTTACACCTTCCCTCGACGACACTAATGTTATTTGTGACCTGTAGTTAACGAGACTACGAACAAATAGACAAAAAAGAACAAAAATGCGAAGTTAAAAAGTGTTTTTTTGTTTTTGAAAACAATTGTATTCAAAGTCATTAAAGCCATCAGCCATCTACTCAAATGAGATCCTAGGCTCATTTATTACTTCATAAGAAGCCAATGAGACCTGTCATATTGCAGGAACTTTCATACGACTAAAAAGTATTAACGACTGTTAGACAAATCAAATCTATGAAATTCAATTCAATTCTTCGAGAAAGGGTTGTTGAAGCCGTTAAACCTTAATCTACGTCTTTCATGACATTTATATTTTTAACTGTACTTTATTTTGAAGGCCAATTATGGCACAAAGACGAGAAATTTGGGCCAATGCCTAAACATGAAAAAAGAGAAATTGTCAAATCTAGTTGTATCAAAGCCAGAAAACCATAACGTAAAGCGTAAAACCGGAAAAAGATTGGAAGTTATTTGAGTTGAAACGAGCGGGAGAGGAAGCATTCTTTCTTTGCTGACGCTAAGCTACAAGTTGACCAAATTGAGAGAAAAATAGTGGCAAAGTTCAATTAGCCATTGTTTAATTAAAAATCAAACATTTTTAAAAGTTAAAACGACCATAATCTTTCGAGTAAAGACCCTAGATGCATAAGTTTTTAACTGCTTAGGAAGACATTTGGACTTTTTAACAGTGTGCTTGGATTTGAATTTTTCTGTTCTTTAATTAAAATAAAAAAATCGATTTTAATAAAAGACCCTATTGATTAGAATCCGAATTATTTTTGGATTTTAAGTCCAAGGTTGGACCAAAACCAGCGCTACTCGTGCTATGGGTACATTAAGAACACTCAATTGTTTTGAATGCGACAGATCTAGATAATATATTAAATAAAAGATCAAAAATAACTGCTTCGTTTTTGATAATCATAGATTAAAGTTAGCAGAAAACGGCAAAAGTTTCATTCCAGGCTGCTCTCAATGGAAGAAGGACTAGCTCCTTTTGTTATTTATAAAGAATGTTTTAGTTATTTGAGATGTATTTTAAAAAAGCTTATTTCGACTAATTTTTGATAAAAGGCTGAATTTTGAAATTTTTAGTCAAAATTTTAGACAAAATTAAATCAAAATTGTCAACATTATTTTTTTGTCTGTAATATTCAAATCAACAGTGCTATTGTTAAAAGTTACATAATTTAGTCGAATTGACGAAAAAATTCCGAAAAAATGTCAACAAAAATATTGCAAATCGATCTTAACATTCGCAAAAATTTAAACCACGATAACTCGCTCTAGAAAATGAAATTCAAAAAAATCAATTACAGAGCATAACATTTCAATTCCAAGTTTACTAATGGCAGCTCCAATTGGCGTTCTATGTAGTTTCGTTTTGTTGTCGAAAGCTAATGGTCGTTTTGACTTGTGAACGTACTTGTTTTCAAAATAAAACAATTATTGAGTTTTGCCAATTTTTTCTGTTGTTCTATCAACTTGTAGGTTTAGGTCAGGAATGATGGGTCGCATCGTCTATCTAATGTATCAAAATATAATTTGTATTGTGGTTTTAAGTTTTAAGTAATGGTTTTTCGGCTTTAATACTAGTTTTCACAATAAAGTTTCGATTTTCGGAAATTTTCCCATCTTTGAGGTTCCTTTTTTGTGCCATTATTTACATCTCAGATATCACATTATTGGCGTTTAAAAAGGCACAATTGAACATATAAATGGCTAGATTATGGTTTGAACGGCTTCGACACCGTCTTCTAGCAGAATTATTGGATTTTTTTTGTCGCATGAACTTTTCCTAGATAATTGAAGGAATTGGTGGTTTCCTCTGGACAAACAAAGAAATGTTTTTACTGACTAAGTTGATTGCTAATATTTTCATGACTTTGAAGTTAAATGAGTTTAAAAAAATTTAGGCGTGTTTTTTTTAATTTTGCACTTTTTTGTTCTTCTTTGTGTTTGTTACCTAGTCTCATTAATTAAATGTCGGATGTTACATTATTGGTGTTGAAGAAATGAAAAATTGAACATATCTAATGTTCTGAAAGCTTTTCCTATTGTTTTTCTCTGCATTTATCAATCTTTTTGTAGACGTAACACAAATTCCTATTAATGACAGATGTTAATTACTTTTTTGAGAGATAAAAAGGCTTAATTAATGATTTACGTTGCTAGCTTATGTTATGTCCTTGAAATTAATTGTCTCCGAATGTATTTTTTAACTTTGCCCCTTTTTGTTCTTTTTTGTCTACTTTCCTCTGCCTAGTTTCATTATTCAGACGTCACATATCACAATTTGTGTTCAGAGAAGGAATAATTGATTATATTGTCATTTTTTAAGGATTTATGGTTTTAATGGCTTCGACACCGTTTCTCACAAATTTATTTGAATTTTTGTTTTCGTCTGTATTTTGTTGTTTGTTTTTGTAGACGTCCATATTCTGCATAATGACAGATCTCAATGTCTTCAAATGGCGGTATGAATGACCATAAAACCTATTTAAAGGTTCTAGCGGGGTCGGATTATCATGTACAAACGCACATTACGAGCCTCCTTATCTTAAAATTGTGAAAATTGTCTTTGGCTTCTTTATTAGGGTACCCCGCTTGTTGCTCGATAGTAATTCGTCCGACTTTAGTCGGTGCGTGTTTGAAGTTGTTTCTTTTTGGTCAGGCGAAAGATGTTTTTGAACTAGAAGTATAATTGCGCGTCTTTTCATTCTTCGAAACATTGATTCTGAATTTTTACGCGTGCTCCGTTAAAAGTAGTTCAATTTGATCCAATAGCTTATCAACTGATTTTTTTTGCGTGAGGTTAATTTCTTCTTTCAGTGGAGTAAGTTTTTTCTTTCCGTTGAACTTTTTATGCTGACGAAAGACTTGCTCTTGAAAAAATTAGATTGTTTTTTTTTGAAATCGTAATCACAACTATCTTGTATTCTATAGAAAGTGGTACGGAAGAGAAGAGCGATCAGAACTATTCTGGTTCAGTCCTGTTTTGGTTTTTCGTGCAATCAAATTTAAAACTCAGACTTCCTTTGTACAAAGGAAGTCTGAGTTTTAAAGAGCAAGTCTTTCGTCAGCATAAAAATAGTAATTCGTCGGACGATAGTAATTCGTCCGACTTTAGTCGGTGCGTGTTGAAGTTGTTTCTTTTTGGTCAGGCGAAAGATGTTTTTGAACTAGAAGTATAATTGCGCGTCTTTTCATTCTTCGAAACATTGATTCTGAATTTTTACGCGTGCTCCGTTAAAAGTAGTTCAATTTGATCCAATAGCTTATCAACTGATTTTTTTTGCGTGAGGTTAATTTCTTCTTTCAGTGGAGTAAGTTTTTTTCTTTCCGTTGAACTTTTTATGCTGACGAAAGACTTGCTCTTGAAAAAATTAGATTGTTTTTTTTGAAATCGTAATCACAACTATCTTGTATTCTATAGAAAGTGGTACGGAAGAGAAGAGCGATCAGAACTATTCTGGTTCAGTCCTGTTTTGGTTTTTCGTGCAATCAAATTTAAAACTCAGACTTCCTTTGTTGGTTTTGATTTAGCTGCAAAGCTGTAAGCTGAGCGTAGCTATTTTGTGGTGATATTGGTTTTTCTTTTTGTTTCATCGTCTGACGCTTTTTCGTTTCACATTTTTTTCACGCCGCAAACTACGAACGAAATTTTGTTGATCTTTTCATGCCGCTATTTACTGCTTTTTTGCTACTTGTATGTGCGTGACCTCGTTTAAGCTAATTTGCAGTGAATTTTAAGCTGAATTGTGATAAATCGTGATGAATTATATATAGTAACCCCATATAATAATCAATGTCAATAATAAAGCTTGGCGACCTAAATAAACTAACGAAGTTGATTATTTTGAAAAGAACTTTTTATTTTGTAGAGATTTAGTCTTTAAAAAGGTTGGCAACTGCAGCAAATCAATTCTGTATCTGTTGCCTTTCTGTATCTATATGACGTAAGTCTGTTTTGCTGCTATCTTGGCTATCTACCGGCTATGTTTCTGTAGTTGTTCTTAATTTGTATTCAATTTTTTTTTCTTGTTTCTGCTTTTAAGTGCAAGAGGTCAAATTTACGTTAATTTTTTTTTCGTGTTTGTTCAGATTTTAATAGCGGGTGAACTACCACAGGTTGATAGCTCTGGTTTTTTTGAGAAAAATCTTCAAAAACAAATGGCAGCCTTTTTTATCCCTATCACATAAGGATTCCGTTTAAACCTTTCAATAAAAACCAGCAGAACTTCTTTTGTTAATCACGGTTAAGTGCTTTAAGACGCTGATCTTAGCAGCAACACTAAAACGTTTGTGATCTAAATAATAGCTGCAAAGTAACGTTTGTTTATTTTCAGAACGATGACTATCGAGCTAGTCGACTGTCTTTTGCTGAAAGTGTTCATGGCGACACTGGCAGCCCAGTCTCACAGGTAATTGCTCTCTTCTGCTTAATGTCGGAACAAGCTTCGTTTAGATCCAATTCAACTCCATTCCATTTTCGGCTTTCCTTTTTTATTCACGCAGGGGGTAGAAATTTAACGATGTTCTGTGTAGGGTAGGGATGAGATGTTGTTCCACCGCACCCTCTTTCATTGTCAACGTGAACAAACCTCACTGCCCCAGTTTTGTAAAGTTAGAGCCTAAAGCCTTTACCGTAATTTAATGTTGGTTATCCTTGGGGAGAGGGGTGAAATCAAATGATTTAAATGGGTGCTGAAATGTGATAAGACACTTTTTTACGTGCTTATACATTAATGGGAGGAAAAAATAACCTGCCTTCCAAAAGCTTGAAACTAGAAATATTGCATTTAATTATAACTAAACTTAATTAAAACTTTAGATGATATTTTCGTAACGTTGAAAAAATAACCCTCCAGAAAAAAATGGATAGCGGAAAACCGGTAATGAGTTGTTTTCGGCTGAGCTAAGCTTCAGTTTTTTTAACCATGAAGGTTGTTCACTTCATTGGTTTGAACTGAAATTTCCTGTTTTGCTTCCTCTCAAACGACCATGTAAAAAGCAACAGATGATAGCAGTGTTATTTTACGTATAGCTAAAGCATGGATTTTTTTTAGCAGTTCCTAGTATGTATGTTGTCGTTTATGAAATGTACGCGTACCATCATATATTTGCTGTGTATTGTTTCTATGTTTAACGCTGGCGTTTCCTGTGTTATGTACAAGCATAATAGCTAATGCAATATATATTTTTTAGCTTTTAAGCTTCATTTGCTATACTCGTTTTTAATCATTCGCATTTTTCTTCTACGCTTTGTCACAAAATTGCCAACTAAAACGTATACATATTATTAAACTTTTTGTCGGTTTGCATCGACAATTAACATTTTTCCTCAAAAATAGTCTTATTTAGAACCAGGCCGTCTGTAAATAAAAACATTTTCCTTGTTTTTTGATGAAATAGTCCCGAATAGCGAAGCAGTTTGCTGAAGCGGATGCTAGCTTGCTTATATCAGCTTACATTTCTGTTATATTTACGAACTGACAATCTGTGAACAACTGTATCTAAATGTTTAAGAACGGCTATTCGTTGGAATCGACCTCGATCAGCTCCCGATTATCTAAGGACACAGTGGTGGTAGTTGACGATGTTCAACTTGTAGTTCCTCCAACATCGAGAAGCGGTGGTGGTGAAGATGGTCCTGCTTTTGCATCTGGTGGCGATGGAGCCGTGCCTGAAGTTGGTTTCAGTTCATCGGCCGTTTTGAACTTCTCAAACGGGAGTGCAACTAGACTCACCACAAATGGACCAGGTCAGCCTGATGATGTTACTTGACTATTTTTTAATGTTAAGTTTCAGTTATAAACAAGAGTTATAATATATTTTTTCACATTTGAGATGTGCAGTTAAAGGCTGTGAGCTATTACAATGAATTTTACTGTATTACTGCTTAAGTTTATTAAAACCGCTATGTTTTTATTAGTGTGTTCTGATTGAATTGAAACAGATGCGAAACGATGGCACAGTATTTCTTTGTGTTTATATGAAATAATAAATTTGCTCTCATAAACCTTGAGAAATTGTATTACTTTTTTGATAAATTGTGGTACCGTTAACACAAAGATTATATCAAGTTTCAGCAATTTGAAACGCACTTTCTTCATTTAGCTGATAACACAACTTTGTTATATAAGAAAGAGCAGTTATCATTATGTAATCTATTATGTGATTAGATTGGAGTTGAGTGATTGAGTTATCAGTTATTTTCCACTCAACAGGTGGGACGGTGTTGGCAACCACTAGCATGAACAAGTACAAAGTGGAACCGGGAGTGAATTCGGAGGGATACTCGATGGCATGGCAGAACATATCTTACACGGTGCCAGTTAGTCGGTTGCCATGGAAACGGGACAGGAAAGTGTTGTTGCAGTCCATCACAGGTCAGTTAACGTCTTGTAGCAATTTTGGAGGAAAAATTAGGAAAAATCGACAGGCTTTGGAGGAAAAACTAGTAAAAATGGAACGGTATCGAGAGAAAGCTAAAGCGGTATGAACAACAATAGTGTCCATTATAATCTTGACTGAATTAAATTTTATCTCAGAAATTTAATTTTCCCAGAATTTAATAACACTTAAGGTCCCGAATACATATTCAGCTGCTGAATTTTAGAAGTCAACGAAAAAATTTGCTCGGTGACTTCTTGGCTCTTGATCAAATTATCGTAACATAAAACTAACAAAATAACCCAAAGACTTCGGAAACCAATCGGAGACGACAAAAACGATGATAAAACTCCTGTGCTTGTATGACTCAAAACTTAACATTTAGGAAGAAAACAAAAAAGAATAATTGCTCAAACGAATTACTAATTGCATTGAAACTTTATTCACTAAATCAAATTTTAGGACACTAAACAAGTTAGTTTAGCTGCAGCAACATTGCTATACGAACTGATTTGCATCGCGAAATACAGCCAAAAATAAACAAAAGTGAAATGTTTTTCAGAAATATTTGCTGTAAAATCATTGATACAGAATGATTGCGAACAAAGGAGATTAGAAAAAGTCTACCGCCTACAAAAATTTAAAACGGTGATAAAAACTATGCGAAAAATTCCAAAAAAACCCACTTGAGACCCTACTTCGAAGCGCGCTTATTTTGATATTTAATAGGCTATAAATGTTAATTTAAATGTAAATATAATAATGTAAGCATAATAAAATACTTTGACAGGAAGTTTTCCCGGATAAATAGATTAACTGAAAAATACAAATCAAGGTTGATAGAAATAATAAATGACATAGCGTGAGTTTTTTAAATTACAGTGATGAAAAACTAATCAAATTAAGATCAATGTTATCTTTTCTTTAGTCTGATCCACTTTCAGAGACAACGACTGGTTTTCAAGAGTTTATTTTGCTGTATGTTATTCTATAAGCAATTTATGTAGTGAAACATATATTCTAGACTTTTGGTTGCTCATATTTGGTTGCGACTTCTTGTCAGATGTTTTTGGGAAAGAGTAACTCTCAGGTTTTTGGCGGTAGTTTTAATCATCATCAAATGTCATGCTTTTCTTGAGTTCCAAGGTCATTGGGAACATGCTCCAAGAAGGAGGGCAGGGGTTCATCTTGATTGTCGTTTGATCCGATATCCTTGAACCTATATAATTGGAATGAAAATACTGTAAGGGCAATAACATCAAAGGGGGTGGATGTAGCTCATGTTGCCTAAGACCGGTGCGAAAAATTTGAATTTAAAAAACTACGGGGAAAAAACCCGTGCGAGGCCGGCGACCGGACGCACGAACGAGCCGTAAGCCGTTTTTACTTTGGCAACTCGTACTTCACCGTCTCGCCCAGGGGATGTTTCCACAACTCTTCCGAGGGGCCAGATTCCTCTCGGCGTCAAGTCCTTGAGTACCCACACAACATCTCCAACTTTCACAGGAGGCTGGTTGTTGTCTGTCCATTTACGTCTCTTGAGTAACGTCGGCAGGTACTCCTTAATCAAACGCCGCCACACGTGGTTCATCAACTGCTGCACGTGCTTCCAGTTCTTGAAACTAGCTGGCTGTTGGTCTCCAAAGTTTCCGGGTGGCAGGGAACTGTAAGGGCGTTGGATGAGGAAATGGTTAGGAGTGAGTGGTTCTTCGTTTTCAGGCTGATCAGCAACGTTTGTCAAGGGTCTGGAATTCAGGATTGCTTCGACTTCAACCATAATTGTCTCAAAGATGTCGAAGGAGAGACGCTTAGATCCTAGAATGATTAAGAGTGTCCTCTTGGCGCTCTGAATCAATCGCTCCCAATCAAAAGAAGACCCACAGGGACTTGTGAAAGAGAAGATCCAGGACTTGTTCACAGGTCGACAGTTCAGGTTCAGTGCCTCTTCCTTCACCTTTCGACCTCTGCCAGTGCTGCAAGCGGGCGACCTCGTCGAGTTCAGAGTGGGCACAGTAGTGAAGACTGGAGAAAAGAGGGCAGTTGAGGTCAAGCCCACCCAGGAGCGCCAAAAATTGTTATCTTTTCTTTAGTCTGATCCGCTTTCAGAGACAACGACTGGTTTTCAAGAGTTTATTTTGCTGTATGTTATTCTATAAGCTTGTATGCTTGTTAAATAATAGCTTACAAAGGTGTGGTTTATACCCGCATTTACTATCAAAGTTAAGTGTGGCACGATGAAACTCATGCATGATAATGAGTAAAAAGGTTTGGCATTGAAAGTCATGAAAATTCAAAGTTAAAGATATGACTTTTACAGCGATTATGAATATGAACTCAACAAATTTGAACTAAATAACAAGGGGAAGGATTGGGGGGCTAAACGGTTACGGACCGTTTACAATCAATGCAAGTGAGTCGATTCAAGAAGAAACTATAAAATATTTTACCATTTGTGAGTTTTACGTTTATACACCGCGTGGTACAATTTCAGTCATAGACTGATAACAGAATGGACAATACATTAAAGTGATGCATGAACTTAGGAAAATTGTAGACACAGAAAAATCGAAATTCATTTTCTAAATTGTCTCAAACTGCAGAAACCAAAAAACTCTTCCCGGAGCTGCAATGAACATTAGTGATATTCACCCGTTTGTGCATATTTTTACACCTTTTTAATACTTCTCAGAATTTATCAGAAATTTCCCGAGGTTCAATTTGTTGTCAGAAAATTTTGTTCGATAGCTTCAAACTTACTTGCAATAGTGATAATTAAATTTTAAGTGGTACTAATTTCAATTCTTTTTAATCTCAATTGATTGAAGTTGATTGATCCTTGTTTTGCCTCTCTACAGTTTACTCTGGGCTATATATGTGGAACTTTTGCGTAGTTTTGCGTTTTAAATGGAGTCGGAGCATTGTGCAAACGCACATTATCGAGTTAAAACTTTTCATGTGGATCATTATAGCAGTTTTGATCAATTTTCACTTAAGATTTCACACCGAAATTGTTCGTCTTTTGTGGATCGAATGAATGAATTGATGCTTTTTGATACCAGGTAGTTCTTCAGCTGCCAGTTTTGGCAGATTAAATTGCAGAAATATTAGTGTTTGGAAAATTTGCCTTTTTATTTTTTTTTCAATTCAAGTGCGGAGCTCTTTTGCTTCACTGATACATTTCAAGTATAGTGACGTCTGCCAATGAAGGGATCTAGTGTTTGCTTACTTGGTTGCTTACAAGGGATTTGACTGATTTCTCCATTTGTAATATTTTTGGGATTTAGTAAAACTTATGGAAGGTACTGTTATGCAACGCAGCGTTGACATTTTGCTCATATTGTTGTCCATGGTGTCTTGTATTAGAGCATTTAGGAATTTTTATTAGGAAAAAAAAGATTGTTCCCACATCAGCGTTAGTTGTTTTCTTAAAGGGCGAGCTGGTGTCACTTTTTCATCAGCGCCTCTTCGAATACCTCACGGATTTCAAAGAGGTTTTCTGCCAATAGAAGGGCGAAATTTTCTATTGATCTCCCTCTGTATAAAAAATGTTTCAAAATATTTACTCAGCTAATGAAAAAGTGACACCAGCTAAGAAAAAATAGTTTACTCAGCTAAGAAAAAATAGTTTTTTCCTACCAAAAATCCCAGAAATTTCAGTTGCTATAAAGGCAAAAGTTCTGTTTTGGGTCCTCAAACGTTTGAGACTTCAATGTATTTTGTTGACCAAATATTTCTCATAAAGATTGCTTTTGGGTTTTTTCAAGTTTTTTCGAAAATAATGTTAGTCTATGTATGCCTTCGAGATCCATTGTGAATCTTGAGGTCGCATGAGAGATTCCGCATTGAAATTTTGCCTTTATAGCTTTTTTGTATTTTCTGCTATCAGTTGTGTCGATGCGGTTTCAAATCGAAGCAGGGTTCAGTTTTTCCAAAATTGGTTTTGTATTGCGTACAAGGAACTGCCTTTTTAATCAAAAAGAATCAACCTACTAGGGTTCCGGTTCTTATAATTCGATCGGCGACAAATTCCGCAAGTTTGTTTTCGCAGGTCTCCCTCTAGCCTAAATAATGTCTCGCTCTCACGTGAAAATCGACGACCTCGCTTAATGATTGCTGAGTTTTTGAATTGCTGCCTCCTTTTTTGTTCGACCTCTAAGAAAAGACTGCCTAGCCTAGTTGAAGAATTGAAGTAAAGAAATGCCTAATTGATGTGTTGCTGAAAACGAGAAAATTTTGCTGTGTAGGTCACGTAGACAAGGGAGGAATAATGGCTCTTATGGGTCCCTCTGGAAGTGGGAAGACAACCCTTCTGGACATCCTGGCCGACCGTGTGTCCAGTGGAGAGATCATGGGAGAAATTCTCATCAACGGAATCCCGCGAGACCCCATTGTGAGAGATTGTTTCTGTAAAGAGTTTAATTACGTTTTGGACGTTTCTGGTATGGTTTTTCCTGGTATATTAAAGAAATTAGATGGAATTTTTTGGATTGGTAGCACGTACATAGTGCAAACAAAAAGTTCACGAACATTTTGGAGTTTCAAGCCAGTTGATTAACGACGCCGAGGTTTACGAAAGATAATGTTTTTGTCGATTTTTTCATTGAATTGAATGTCTGATGCTTTTTGTCAAGGATGCTCTGATATTTGATTTCACAAGATAACTGGCAAGAAAGAAAAACATGCAACATCAAAACATGACAAAATAGCTTAGCTTCTCAAAAACTACCAAGAAATCGAGCGAAGCAACATTTTGAGTTTCACATTTTTAATACAGTGCTCAAATTTATAAGACCTGATCAAATCCCCCCCCCCCGACAAGATTGATAAGACCCTTGACCACCACGTCTTATTGAAACATATTCCAAAGCAAAATTCAGTTTATGTGTAATTGTATAGACTGATTTTTTTAAAAAAAAGTTCTACAATGGTCAAGAGAAGTACATATCGTTTTGGTATTTAGGGTTGTTTTCAAGGTTATATCTGGTGTATTGTTGACAGGACTTTCGTACGTACTCGTGTTATGTGGATGTGAACGATGCATTCTACGAGATATTCACAGTGAAGGAGACTATGCACTTCACAGCCAACCTCTGCTTCCCATCCTCTCTCACATACGCAGAAAAGAGCAAAAAGGTTAATGTGGCATCAATGTGTTCGCGTGCTGCTACTAAAGAAAGAAAAGAAAGAATTAATTTCGTTGTTGAATAGATGTAAATAAACAAGCAACGTCAACAAATAACGAGATCAGAGCTATCTTCTTTTTCAATTTGCCCAATAAATTATTGACAACGATGACTTGATATACGTTCGTTAAATACATGCATAATATAGCAAACAAATTATTCAAATAGGATAGCAATTCAACAAACTAGAGTAGCACATGTTCAACATTGTTGTTGTTGCTACTAGTTTTCTCTATGTTACTGTAAGCCCGCCAATTGCGGATTCGGTAAACTTTGATTCAGTATTTTGCTACAGTAAGTAAGTTTTCCCGAGTGCTTGTTTCGAGGCAAAACGTTCTGATTTCCGTTAAATTAATTTTTCGGTGCTACATGAGCAAACTAGATAGCAGAGTGGTATTATCAACCTAAATTTATGAGATTTTATTGCATGCATTATTTTTCATTTTCTATATTTATCAAGCGATCAGTAAATATGGTCGACTAGGAAAACTCACGATTATTGACTCGAGAAAAGAGCTGTGTTAAGAAAAAAGTGAAATTAAATGCGGATAGTTTTACAGTCTTTAATTGTTCCGACCCCCACTTTAGTGGGGAGGGAGGAACTATATACTCAACTGGGTTTTTTTATTCAGTAAATTTTGGCCGACCGATATATTAATCGTAGAGAATTGTGAGTGGTATTATTAAAAATCCCGTCCAGCGTAGAATACGGAATTGAAAAGATTTTTTCGACTTTCGTGTTTTACAGGGAGTTATCGAGGTTTAAAGTTCTGTGAACATTTGACTGTTTTTGTTCACATTTTCAGTAATTTTTGCTAAAAATTGGCACAATTTCGCTAATATAATTCAAAATAAGTTAAAATTTTTAACGGCAGAGTGTTGTTGTTACCGTTAGAAATAGAACAGCGTTGCTGAATTGTTTGATTAAAGTTTTTTTGGCTAAAATTTTTGATAAAATTTTCAAAATTTAAACTTTTTTCGCCAAAAATGGCACAAAATATGCTTTTTGTTAATTTTGTTAAATTTTGCCGGACTTAGTGACCTAGAAACCATAACACAGACTCCCTAAAGAGCGCTAGTTGCAATTAGGCGCCGTATGAAAGTCTTCTGGGATTAAATTTTGGCCGTTTTTTGGAGATATAACTCTATAATTATACAAAATGCATTTTTTCAATATTTGAAGAATTCCACTGAACAATTGGTCTATTTCGCAAATACTTGGAACACTTGGTCGGTTTGCTAGGCGCGCGACAAAATCAGGGAGATGTTCGATAATATCATGGACTCTTAGAATCAGAGACTTTTCGGTTTTTATTTTGATGCTGCGTTTTTTCAAAATTTTTTTTTAATGTTAATTACTGACAATAATTTATATACAGGGGTCCGTTAATGAGAGCTACAATTTACGTAAATTTGAGGCTGAATGTAGATACAGTTGGTTTTCAGAGAAGCAAAGGGTTTTTATGGCTTTGAGGAAGAGTTTTAGTAAAATTTAACTGAATTCTTGTCTTTTGCCTTCAATTGATACTCTTTTGGCAGTCTGATTTTAAAGTTTAACCACTCAAAGATCTAAATTTCTTACTCAAGAGGTGCAACTGAACCTTTTCATTTCTTTCGATTGTTACCTAATGTCTCTTATGTTATTGAACGTAATTGCTTTAAGGAAATTTCTGTGATTTTTTGAACTTGTCAAATTTTTATATTATTTTAGTCAACCTTTTGCTTATTCTCAGTAAGTACAGGTCAACCTTTCCTCCATATAGAATAAAAAATTTTCTGGCCGATTGTTTTAACAGAAGGTTTTCTTGCTTTTGGTACTACGAGTTTTCACACAAAATTTTCTGATTTTTGTGCATAATTGCTCATTTTAGCTCTTGTTTTTGTTTCTTTTGAAATTGTCATAATATTTAACAGTCTAACGAAAAAAAGCTTTACAACATTTGAAACTGAACATAAATTTTGTTTTCATAACATATGGTTTGACGGGCTGCGACACCGTTCTGTTGCAGAAATTTGTAGTTTTTTTTTGCCGTTTTATTTGTTAATTTTTGCCAAATATTGTGTAATAAAAGGTCTCAGTGGCCAACTATAGATAAACAAGTGAACATAAATAGCTAATGGTTGTTTTGACTTTCAAACTAAATTTCTAAAAAAAGAGTAATGGTATTCTTCAACTTATAACTTTTTGTTCTGGTTTGCGTTTTTTTTTCGTATTTTACGATGATGTATCATTTTCGTAAATTAGCCTCATTACTTAGAGCACTTTTTATTGTTTTGTTGAATCAAATAATAATTTTTCTGTTATTTAAACTTTTTAAATGATGTCTTGAGAGCTTAGACATTTTGTTTCAGAAGAATTTTGTGAAGTTTAGACAATTTTCAGTTTTTTGGTTCTTTTTGTTGTCATTTTGTGATAGTCGTTTTACAAAAAGATGTTATGATGATCAAAGGAGACGAAAATGAAGATGCTATATTCTCGCGGTGAATATTTTATAAATTTAATGGCTTCAAAACTGTGGTTTCGTAAAGTTGTTTTTGAAAGTTATTAGTTCAGCTCGTATTTAATGTTATTTTATAGTCTTATAATTTAGTCTCATTAATAACAGTCGCAATTAGTTTTCCGAGTAGTTGGAAGAGAAACTGTCTACTCTTTTAGTCGAAAGCTTTTGTTGGCTATGAATTTTTAAAATATTTGTTTTTAATAAAAAAAAGATAGATTTTTGAGATCTGCCAATTTTTGTTTCTGTTAAATTGTAGGTAAGCATCTCTATTTACAATTCACATCATTCATCTTTTGTAATACAAATTGCTCCTCATAACGGTTTTATTTTCTTCAAATGCTCTTTTTTTCTTGGAACAACCAGTTTTCATAAAACCAATTTTCGTGATTTTTGCAAATGTGCCCCTTTTTTGTAGGTTTTTGTTTTCTTTTCAGTATCACAATAATGGGCGTCATTTGATTTACAAATTTTGTTACCTTCTAAAAATGCAAACGAAGGTTTTTATTGTTTTTAGTGATCTCTATCGAGGTATAAAATACTCTCTCAACTCAAAGATTTCATTTATTGCGTAATGTTTCTAATCAGTTCGAATTTAAATCTTTTTAAAAAAAGCATTGTTTTAATAAATTTTGCCGCTTTTGCTCATTTCTAGTCGACTTGTTGCCAAGTTGCCTTGAAGAAAAGTCCCATATTTTGTTCCCAAAATTGCCGGTTAATCTTCCGAGTTTTAATTTTATCTGATGCCATTTTGATTTGGTTATTAGTGGTTTTCAAAAAATGGACAAGGAATTTTGGTCGTAATATTAATATTTGTAACTATTTGATTTTTATTGACGTCTTTTCTGGTAGCCATATTATGGTAGCCACAGGTCTCATAGGCCCTCTAGAGTAGATTATTTTTTTAGTAGTTTGTTGAACGATATGTTGATATGTTAATTTTTTTATCTCTTCCTCATTTGTTAGACAATTAAGTGAAAAATGTGATGAGCGGGGTCGGAACTTAATATGCGAACGCACATTACCGAGCCGCCTTGTCGTAGTAAAGTTTCAAAATTAAAAGTTCAAAATTTAGTTTTTTGTGTTTGTTAATATAAGCGTGTGAAGTATAACTTTAACGCAGCGAAGTACGGCTGTTTAGGGTAAATTGCTAGAGAAATTTTTCTACTTAGTAAAGTTGCAACAAGACGAATCAATATATAGTATTTTATTATACCTTTCAATCCAAGCTGGCATTTTTTTCTTGTTTAACTTGAAATAAGATTTGGATTGTTCGTCTTGAGCAAATGGTCAGGAATTCCAGAGAAATTAGCACATTAAGCCTTAATAATGTAGTCTCAAAATCAATTGCTTTGAATACTTCTGCTGCTCTTATAATTTTTGACAAAGAAGGTTTGAGTTGGCTACTGTAATGCTTTTATAATTGGTATCTTTCAAGCTATGAGTAGTTATTTACTTCAGTCGAAACTAGAGTTCTATCCAAACTATCATATAATTAGTTTTCTGTCCAGTCAGCGAGCATGCATGAAAAGATTTGAACATCCGAAAAAATGTTTCATGCATTTTTTCAAACGCATGCTTTTTTGCTTGAACTTGCGCTTACAGACAGCTTTTTGCACAAAGTTTAATGATCGTATATCGGACCACTGCAATTTTCTTTGACATAGCAGGCTATTACTGGAGACTTGATGAGACCATGACTATAGGCCATAGAATTAGACAATCCAAGATGACGGTTGCGTAAGAGCAGTCAAAAAGTCGATTGATTTCAATTTTGTTTTCGACATTAATTACAGCAATTACAGCTTGGTTAATTACAGTAATGCGCATAAGCTACTTGAAAACAATTTACTATTATATATTATTGGATAGTGTTAATTGTTTTTCAAAGTGACAGTTACCGTCGTTTTATCGGACAGTTTTGCTATATTGAGTGGAAAATTTGCAAATGTCTGTAAATTAATCTTATGAAAAAGGCCAAAATTTAATATTAATTTGTAATTATGTACAGGTTCGAAGTGTGCTGACAAAGGTGGGACTTGAATCGTGTAAGCACACTCGCATTGGTGGTGAACTGTTTCGTGGACTGTCAACGGGGCAGAAAAGGAGACTCAGTATTGCCCTGGAGCTGTTGAAGGAACCTTGGATTCTGTTTCTGGATGAGCCACTGTCTGGTCTGGATGGCGCAGCTGCTGCAAATATTATGAAGATTCTGACTAATTTGGCTGATTCGGGTTTGTTTCTCTTCTCAAAATTTTCCAAGTTTTTCAGATTGTTCATTGGAAACGATGGCCTGTGTATACCGATGATTCGTTATAGAAAAGTTTTTAGAATTGGCTAAAACTGTAGTGATTGACTTAACAGAAAAGATAAGAACTAGTGGGATTTGGTTTTAAATAGCCACATAGCGATAGCTGGGGCGATTATTGGCCTTCTCTTGGTTTTTTACAATTCAAAGAATTTGAATTGTATTGGGGGCGCTGTCTTTTTTTAACGATCTCTTCACAGATTTTCATGATTTTTGAAGTCAAATTGGAGCAGTGATTTGGGTCACGCCGAAACAGGAAGTGAAGCGAAAAAGCGAGTGGTTTTGCAGCGTGAATTTTTTTGCTCTATTTTTAAAGTAGAGTGAGAAAACATTGTTTCAACAAAAATTCGCTTTCTCGCTAGTGGTTTTTTTGTTCACATGCGGCAATTTCACTTTGATTTTTACTGTTTTTTTTCGATTTTTTGGATCGGATTTTTTTCTAAATGGTTTTCCTCATTCCATTCATAATTCATTCTAGGTCTCCTTTTTTGTTTGAACTAAATGTCCATTTCTCGCTAGTGTTGTTTTTTGTTCACATGCGGCCTTTTGACATTGATTTTTTTATCTGATTTTTATGGAAATGTTTTTCCCAATTCATTACTAGTCCGTTCTAGGTCTGGTTTTTTGTTTTGTCAATGAAAATTCTTCGAATTGTACCTCAGGACTTGCCCTGCTATCCTATATATTAAACGCGTGAGCTCTAAAATGGGACAAAATTTTTGCATGTTTAAGTTGCCTCTCGAAGCGCATGATTAAGAACCGCATTGAGCAGCATGGTTAAGCGAACATATCGAGAGGTCAATGACCTAAAAGGCTCGAGGAAGATGGGTGAGAACCGAACCTGGGATAAAAGACTGTTAGTCAGGTGCAGTTACCACGAGGCTAAGAGGGCTTGAAAGTATGCTCGCCCAGAGGAAGGATTTACAGTCCTGGGTACTACGTGTTTTTTTATGCTCGCGAAGTAAATTTGATTAAGAACCGCATTGAGCAGCATAGTTAAGCGAACATATCGAGAGAGGTCAATGACCTAAAAGGCTCAAAGAAGATGGGTGAGAACCGAACCTGGGATAAAAGGCTAAGAGGGCTTGAAAGTATGCTCGCCCAGAGGGAGGATTTACAGTCCTGGCTGCTACGTGTTTTTTAATGCTCGCGAATAAGTTTGATTAAGAACCGCATTGAGCAGCATGGTTAAGCAAACATATTGAAAGAGGTCAATGACCTAAAAGGCTCAAAGAAGATGGGTGAGAATAAAAGACTATTAGTCAGGTGCAGTTACCACGAGGCTAAGAGGGCTTGAAAGTATGATCGCCCAAAGGTAGGATTTACAGTCCTGGGTACTACGTGTTTTTTAATGCTCGCGAAGTAAGTTTGAAGTTCTTATTGTATACGTGTTTTTTTGCAAATATTTACTTCCACAGATTCTGCGCTATTCTAGAACACTCTTAGCTTTCAACTAAGTTTTTCACGCTTAACTTTTTGACTTTTGTATGATCCCAATTCTTCTCAATTGGACAAAATTTTTGCATGTTTAAGTTGCCTCTCGAAGCGCATGATTAAGAACCGCATTGAGCAGCATGGTTAAGCGAACATATCGAGAGAGGTCAATGACCTAAAAGGCTCAAAGAAGATGGGTGAGAACCGAACCTGGGATAAAAGGCTAAGAGGGCTTGAAAGTATGCTCGCCCAGAGGGAGGATTTACAGTCCTGGGTACTACGTGTTTTTTAATGCTCGCGAAGTAAGTTTGATTAAGAACCGCATTGAGCAGCATGGTTAAGCGAACATATCGAGAGAGGTCAATGACCTAAAAGGCTCAAAGAAGATGGGTGAGAACTGAACCTGGGATAAAAGACTGTTAGTCAGGTGCAGTTACCACGAGGCTAAGAGGGCTTGAAAGTATGCTCGCCCAAAGGGAGGATTTACAGTCCTCGGTACTACGTGTTTTTTAATGCTCGCGAAGTAAGTTTGAAGTTCTTATTGTAAACGTGTTTTTTTTTGCAAAATTTTACTTTCACAGATTCTGCGCTATTCTAGAACACTCTTAGCTTTCAACTAAGTTTTTCACGCTTAACTTTTTGACTTTTGTGTGATCTCAATTGTTCTCAATGTGAAATATGTTTTTTTGCACGTTGTTTAATGTGTTTTTTTAAATTTGGTTCTGACAGCTCAGAAGTGAAGTTCATTACATCCTGTTTGTTACACATAAATCTGGATGTCAGTATTTGTGTCTTTTCCAGGGAAAACCGTGGTCTTCTCAGTTCACCAGCCCCCTTCTCGAGTGTGGAACACTTTCTCTTCCCTGACTCTGTTGAGTGGGGGTCTGTTACTATATGCTGGCCCAGTGGGGGAGGCAATCCCCATGCTCACCACTGCTTCTGGACAGGGAATCCCTGAAAACTGCAATCCGGCTGATTACATGTTGGATCTGGTCAACAACGACTTCAAGGGTGAGCACGCAGTAAATTTTCTTGATTTAGAGCTTGTTAAATGAGATGAAGATATAATATTGCGTTGTATACCTCCTCACCGACACAAAACCTGTACGGTGAAAGTTTATTATAGCTGCGAAGCTGTAAGCTGAGCGTAGCTATATTGCGGTGCTCTTGGTTTTTTTTGTTTCGTCTTCTGACGCTCTTTTTTTACGACTCGAAGAGGAGTATTGGTTTTCTTAAGGTTTTTTACGACTCGAAGAGGAGTATTGGTTTTCTTAAGGTTTTTTTTTTTACCGGAAGTACTATTCGTTCAGACGATGTTTTGACCTAAAAGCGAAAGCGAGTAAAATTGCAGTGTGAACTAATTTTTTCTGAGCGAGAGAAGTTTTTTGATCATGCGCTGCGTTTAGTGAATGACTTTTTGACATTGAAAAGCAGTTTTTGACTAAATGGCACATATAGATAACCGTTTTTAGACGTTTTTTCGTCTAAGCGGCCTAGTTTTTTTGCGTGTAATTTGGTTTTTTGTAGAAATAATTTTTAATCGATGCTATGTTGAGATGTAAACCCCGGAAATTGATAGCACAGTATTTTGCGTAGCCTGAAATTGCGTTTCAAATGCAAAATTGGCACATATTTCTTGATTTTTTAGTTAATTTTTGGCTTTTTTTCTATTAATTTCTTCATTTTTGGATCTTTTAGCTGTTTTTTGTCAAAAATCAGTTAATATGGCAATTTCCCTTTGATAATTCATATACTCAATGCCTCTTTCTACCTCGATGTAATTTTGTTTCATAAAATTGTACATTTGCGAATCCGATTTTCGTAGTTTTTTGCAATTTTTTTCAGTTTTTTGTTTGTATTTTGCTTTTAATTACTAGAAATAGTATTTTGGGGAACATGAGGGACTTTAATTTCGTTTCAATAAAAATTCAATCAGTTTTTGGTGTTAAGTGAAAAAACAGATAAATTTTTTTCATAAATGCAGTCTTAAATATTTTGCAAAATGTTTCATTGTTTCGTATGTCTGAATTTTGCTTTTTCTTGTTTTATTCTGTTCAGTAAGTTGGATTTTTGTCTCGAATGACTCGTTGTCTTTTCTATGTCTGGAATGCTGATCAATGAAATGTACTCGTTTTTCTTGATTTTTTTAAATTTGATTTTTAACTTTCAAAAATCAAGAATTGGTCTTTTTGTTACGGTGTTCCTAACATTGTGTACATATTCTTCACATTCTCGTTTGTATCATTCTAGTTTTGTCCTGGCACCTACTTTTGTATTCGTTATATTGATTTTTTCAGTTGTTAAAAATTGAATGAATTCAGCTTTTTCTTAGATCTTGGTTTCTTCGGTTTTCAATTGATTTAATTCAAAATAAGGCAGTACTGGGAGTTTGCTAGAAAGTCTTTTCCAACATTTCGACTTATTACTATTTATTGCAAATTTATTCCGGGCTTGGTATTATTTTTAGACGATTGTTTGCCTTTGAATATTATTCTGTTGCTTTTGTTTTTCTATGATTAATTTAATTTTTGAATTAGTATGAAATCATGTTGTCTAGCATATATACAACAAGGAAGAATCATGTATTTTTTGTCTTAATCGCCGTGATTAGAAGTCTAATTGTAGTGGTTCTCCGATTCTTAAGTTTGAGCACTCTTTTTTGAATAATTTTGACTTTCCTGTCTTTTTTGGAAAGTTTTTATCTGCCGTTTGCTTTCGCGATCTTTTTGAGATTAGAATCATTAATTATCTGAGGGCAATTGATGGCCCTGTCAGCTTTGTCAGGCTATCAGTTTTTTGACCATCCTAAAAATTTCAGACTTTTTTAACGTTACCAAACGTTTTCAATAATAAAATTTTGCTGCCTTTTCTTTCTCTTGGTGACAGTGGTTTAAATTTCAGCGATTTTTAGATCAGACCCGCGGAGGTAATGAGTTAATGGTTTAATACAAAAGGTAATGGTTTCAGCTTTTGGTGAAGTTTTGGTGCTTCGAGTCGCTTCCGGAATTCTCCCGGCTATGCGAAAGTTTTTAGGTTATTTGCGTGATTAGATTTTGATCACAAGTGACTTAGCTCACTCAATAAAATGACTTTTGCACTTTAAAACTTAAGTTTAATTTGAATTTGTTTAAGGTCAAAGGAACTCGTATGTGCAGTAAAGGTCCCTAATAAGAGGCTTCTGCGGAATGAATTTTAGCAAGCTTTATTAATTTATCGCTAAATTTTTTTACCTAGTTTTTTGAGCGGCGTCGATGTTTTTTTTTCAATTTAGATCTGTATCTGTTTCTATCTCTATTATATGGCATGCAGGTCTATTCTTTCGCAGCTATTCCGGCAATCTGCCGGCTATGTTATGATTTTTGCAAACTAAATTTGACTATTTGTTTAAGATTTTGTCGAAAAAATGTTTATTTAGCTTTCAAAATGCTTCTCAAATTCTTACAAACTCGAATTTACGGTGTGGTCTTTCAGGTCACGTAAAAATTGACAAATTGAACGACGTGTATCTTAGCTCACAGCTACATCGAGACATCTTCGACACCATTAAGTTCGAGCGGGAGCGAGCTCTGATCTTTCTTGCTGACAACCCGGAGTACTTAAAAGACAACAGAAGACGAAGGTTCCGTGCTGGCTTCCATACCCAGATACGATACCTGACCAGTCGTGCTCTGTGGAACAACATCCTTCATCCTGGATTGTACTGGTCCAGAATTGTCATCTACATTCTGTTAGACTTGGTCATTGCTTCGATGTTCACTCGATCGATTGATATTAAGGACGAATACAAAGCTGGAATGATCTTCTTCGTACAGTCTTATCTTGTTATCATGACTGTTGCTGCTCTGCCCTATCTGATCTTGGCTCGACCTGTGTTTTGTAAAGAACGCGCGAATGGCTTGGTATCTGTGACGCCGTACGTGCTTTCGACATTGATAGCGATGATTCCGGGTGTTATGTTGGCTACTTTGATCTCGGCTTTGCTCATATTCGTAATTACGGGACTAGAAAGTTTTGGTTGGTTCTTCTACATATTATTCTGCACATTACTCTGTGCTGAGTCAATTATGAACTTGGTAGCTTCATTGACGAATCAATTCATTGTGGGTTTGGCGATCGGAGCTGGTATTTACGGAATTTTTATGATAAACGCTGGGTTCCTACTCCCAAGTCATGCGATTCCTGAGGAATGGTTCACGGGTTGGCGAGTGTTTCATCATGTTGCGTTTCATAAATATTCGCTTAGATCTCTTATGCACAATGAGTTTAGTCATCCCAAATACTTCATCAATGATACGTTGCACTGCGGCGGTCAGGCACTTCCTGGAGATTTGGTTCCGGACGTTAACGGATCCGGATCTGTTGGCGATGCCCATCGGTTCACGACACAACATCCAAGTTTCGGTCATGCCTCTTTACCGCGACATGATCAAAACGAATCTGCTGTGAGTGTTCCGAGGTGTTCGCCGATTCTGGAGCGTTACAAATGGCAAGACGAAAGCCCACTTTCGGATACTTTCTTCATCTTACTATACACAGCTCTTATCCAAATGGTTCTGTTGATGGTCACGTATTTCAAGCATACGGGAAGACGATAGACCCAATGATCAAATGTGTTTTGCGGACATATTTTTTAATAGTAAAGAATATTTGCATATCGATATGTAGTATATCTATAGCATAGTTACATAACCTTGAAACAAATGTTTTCGTAGTTCTCCTTTAATTTGATGAAGTTAATTGACAATATGTCTTCAATGTTTAAAATTTAAACTTAAAGCCATTTTTTATGCACGTCCATTTAATTCAGCTTGATTTCATTGCAAGCTAACTATCTAACCCCTTTTTTCGATAAATCAGAAGTCAGAAAGTTTTACGATTTGGAGCTGAGTTATATGAAGTTTTTCAGAACTTTGATTTGGTGCTGAAACGCGCTTTTTGTTTGAATTTTTGTCAACTCTTTGAATCGAAGTCTTGAAAAATGGCCAGAACTAAGCAGACAGCTAGAAAGACCACAGGTGGTAAAGCTCCCAGAAAGACTCTGGCTACAAAAGCAGCGAGAAAGATGGCCCCTTTGGGTATGCACGGAGGAATTAAGAAACCCCACAGATACAGGCCAGGAACCGTAGCTTTGAGAGAGATCAGAAAGTACCAAAAAAGCACGGAGCTGTTGATCCGAAAGCTCCCATTTCAAAGATTGGTCAGAGAGATTGCTCAGAATTACAAGCCGGATTTGAAGTTTCAAAGCCAGGCAATTTTTGCATTGCAAGAAGCGGCAGAGAGTTATATGGTGAGCTTGTTCGAAGATACGAATTTGTGTGCCATTCACGCCAAGAGAGTTACCATTATGGTGAGAGATTTGCAACTTGCTAGAAGAATCCGAGGTCATCAACATTGAGGTTCACAACAATCCAAGTTGAGCTCAGAGACTGTCAGATTAGTGCAGGTCTTAGTTAAGAAGGACTAAGCTATGAAGGACTAGCTTTTAGATCCAGAGAGATGTACTTTACAAATCTGAGATTTATATTTATAAATGGGCTATGAGTTATAAATGAGGCTTGGAAATACTGCTTTGGTTAAAGAGATCATATAGGAGAGTTTTGTTGATAATTAAAAAATTTAAATTGTGGTTTTATTAATTGCCCTCGAACGAAGATAAGCAATTATTGTAAACGTGAGTCTTTTAAAGTGCACAATTTTTGCTTGAACGTTTTTGCGCTTTTCTCCTAAAACATTTTTTAAACTTCTTGAGTGTCTTTTTCACGCTGAGTTCCTAATTTTTTAGTGAACGAAGTTGCTCTCTTTCTGAAATTAAGTTTGTTGGTAAGATAAAAGCCATTGTGAGCTTTAAAGAGAAGACACCATTGTAACTCAATGATTAAGATGTTGGACTGGTATCCTGTTCTGGAGGTCCTCTTTTTTGATGAAACAAGAGATCGTTAACATTGGCTTAGCGTCTGTGATAGCTAAATTCTCTATGGCTAGCTTGTTTCTAATGTTACTCGAAGAAACAAATGTGGATTAGAGCTCAAAAATGCTCACATGTCTAGGCTTATTAGCCTCGAAAATATTAACCCACTAAACTGAATACTTAAATTTAATTTAAATGAAAGTTAGAAATGTATAAAAAATGAAAGGACTGTTGTAGCTTCGCTAATTTTTTCAGTTTTTGTATGAATAAAAACATTCATCAATCAGTGGATCCATGAAAACTTTTTACCCCATAGCTAAGAAAGATGCTTGACGAATAGATTGTTGGAAAGTACTCAATGTTTTACCGAACAGTATTGGAGAAAAATGAATAATATGACGAACAAAAATTGCTAAGTTTTTTTTTGAAGTTTGCCATAAAGTGTTATTCCATCTCAGCTTTCCTTAATGTACAGTGAGATATGATATGTCTTATCAATAAAACAAAAATTAGGCAAAACTGTAGAAGCCACAAAATGCGGCGACACTGACCTAATTTAATTATCTTTCCAATACTCAAATTTTAACCTTCACTGATTGTTTTCATTCAATTTTGACCGACTGATATTTTGGCGCAAACATGCAAAATTGTACCATTGATGACCTCATCGAAAACTAAGTCGGTCTTTTAAAGAGACTTTTCAAATTTTTCTTGATTCTCTAGGAGAAATTGAGGCTTATTGATTTGTTTTATATTATTGATCTTTTGAGATGAAATCATTCTAAAAGAACATGATTTCTGAACATCCGTTTTCTGAAAAAAATATTCTAGAGTATTTTTGAAAAAGAAAAAAATGGTTGACCAATTGCCTTTGACTTTAACACTCTTTTCTACAATTTTTTTGTTTCGCTCGTAATTATTGCTATTTTTGGCCTTCTTTTCCCTAGATTTGCAACTTGAAAGTCTTATGGATTTGCAATTTAGAATTCGTATATTAATTTTGAGTGTTTAAACTGATAGCTAATGTATTTTAGGACTTTTACATTTGGTTTCATAAAATGTTCGCGAAATTTTAGTTTGGTCCGTAGTTGTGGCCCTTTTGTTGTTCTAGCTGGCCCGTTATTCATTTCTCTTGTTGGGGCTTAATAGTGACAGGTTTATAACTGCTTAATAGTGACTTTCTAATGAGTCATATGTATATCCGTTTAAGTGTTTCAGTTGAAAAGTTTTTAAAAAACTATACCTAAAAATTTTTGACTTTGATACTAGTTTTTGTCATTAATTTTTAATGAAGTTAGAGTTTGCAGTAATTGCTGTTTTTGTTGTTTTTCGCATAGTAACATTAATTAATTTAGAGGTCTCAAATCGTAGCAGGACACAAGAAATTTTTATGAGGTTCTTACTTTTATTTTTCATTTTTATACTAATTGAAAGTCAGTGGTCTGTTGATTTTGCCCGTGTCTGTGTTCTTTTTTTCTGTTCACTTAGCCACACTATTGACGGATATCGTCTGTTGAGATTGTCTAATTACAATTAAGCGACTCTTTTTATAGCTTCAGCTGACTACAAGAGAAAAAAATTGTGATAAAAGTGTGAAAAAAATTGCGAAACGTTTTACATAAGTCACAATTTTCCCGTTTGACTTCTGACTTACTTCACTCACTGTTGCAACTGAATTGATTTTAAATTCTGTCAAGCATTGAATTACGCAATGTGGTGAATAATGTCAAAGTCAAAAGAGCAAAATCAAAGAGTCGGGATAAACCGATAGAGCCCTGTCATTAAGTCGTTGAGAATTAGGTTATTGTTGCGGTGCAACATTAATTGAATCACTTGCTTAGAAATGCTTTATTATAACGCTTTATGCTTAAGAATCTCAAGCTCGAAAAGAACAAGTGAATGTGATAATATCGTTTGAAATTATGAATATTTGGTTTCAGCACGTGGTTAATTATCATTGTTTTCCTCATCTTGCTCGGATTGCATTGAAGGTCATTGTATCAAAGGCTATTGTAAATCGTAACATACCGGCCTCCTTGAACTGGTTCAACTTTATTAATATATTATTGAAACTGGCTTTCTGGTTAAGTGGTCAATTGCGTTAAATAGTTTTTTCAGCAACCCATCACAAGTTTATTGATACTTTCTTAAATTCAATCAGTTCTTGTTTGTCAGTTTTGTACAGTTGTAATTTACATTTCCTTGATGTCATTCCTCGTCTGCATCCTCTGTTGTTCATTCTCATCTGTGTCATCTTCCTTGTCAGATCTTAATGGCGGCATGTCATTATCGTTTTTCATTAACAAGACAAGCTTGTTGACTGGCCGTATAAATAGTCCAGATGATGTCTTCAATTCAACAACTCGAACTATTTTATCATTTCCATCAAAGACCTTTGTTATTCGTCCCATTGGCCACAGAGTGGGTGGCGTGTTCTCTTCCTTGATTATTACTACATCATTGATGTCAATATTTGTTTGTCCCGTTTGCCATTTTTTCCGTTATTGTAAATTTGACAAATATTCTGCTGACCACTTCTTCCAAAAGTCCCTGATAAGATGTTCCATCCTCTTCTTCTGTCGTGTCAGGGAAATTGTTTCTTTTCCTGTTGTTTTTGGTTCAGGCAATTCTGTGATTGGTCGTCCTATTAAAAAGTGTCCTGGTGTAAGTGCTAAGGCATCATTGGGATCATTTGAAACGGAGGTAATAGGCCGTGAATTTAAGATTGCTTCAATTTGTGCCAACAGTGTTGTGAAGTCTTCAAAAAACAGTTTTGTTTTTCCAATGCTGCGGTACATGTGGCGTTTCAAGGATTTGACAGCGGCCTCCCATAGTCCTCCAAAATTTGGTGTTCTCGGCGGAATAACAAGCCAAGTAATATTGTTCTTGCCGAATGTTGATATCAAAGCTTCGAACTCGTGAGTAGCTAAGGCTTGTCGAAACTCTCACTCTCCCTTGGTCCCAATGAAAGTTGTTGAGTTGTCGCTGTATATTTCGTCAGGAATACCTCGACGAGATACAAATCGTTTAATGGCTGCAAGACAGTCGTCCTTGGTCAGAGACATAACTGGCTCTATGTGAACTGCCTTCGTACTGAAGCAAATGAAAATTGCAATGTATGTTTTCAAAAGCGTTCGAGTTCCAGTTTTTGTGTAGAACGGTCCACAATAGTCGAGTCCGCAGTGACTGAACGCAAATGACGGCACTACTCGTTCTCGAGGTAGATCTCCCATCTGAGGCTGTAACAATTTGGCATCAAATCGGATACATGGCTTGCATCTGTATAAGACACCCTTCACTACAGAAAGCCCTCCAGGTATCCAAATAGTTCGTCGAAGCGTGTATAACGTCAATTGTGGTCCGCCGTGAAGATTTTTTTCGTGTGCTTCTCGAAAAAGCATTTCAGTGATCGGTGATTTTCTTGGAATAAGAACTGGAAATTTTCGGTCTATTGTGTAAGGTGAATTGGCTAGGCGTCCCCCAACTCGAATCACTTTATTTTCTTCATCAAAAAATGTTGAAAGGCTGTTGAGACTGCTGCTTCTAGGAAATTTTTGTCTTCTATGTCTCCCCTTAGTGGCTGCTCCATAGGCGTTAACAAAACATTTTTTTCTCTGGTTTCGTCTTTGTTGAATTGATGTACTGTTTCGCTAGAATTGCCTGTATTCCCGGTAGACAGCATGTACAGTTGATCCCCAGGGCCCCCGGCCCAATCTATACCATGGCTGACATCATCCTTTGAGACCCCGACACCATCTACGCTGACAAGACATCCTGGGCCCCCGGCCCTACCTATACCCAAGGAATTCGTAGATACTGAGCTCGCATTTTCACATGCGCCCCCGGCGCTGACATTACTAACTGGGTCTCGGCCCTACCTGTACCTAAGGAATTGGCAGAGGAAACTGAGCGCGCATTTTCACGTACGCCCTCGGTGCTGACAAGACTACCTGGGCCCCCGGCCCTACCTGTACCTAAGGAATTGGCAGTAGAAACTGAGCTCGCATTTTCACCTGCGCCCCCGGCGCTGACATGACTACCTGGGCCCCGGCCCTACCTGTACCTAAGGAATTGGCAGCGGAAACTGAGCTCGCATTTTCACCTGCGCCCCCGGCGCTGACATGACTACCTGGACCCCCGGCCGTACCTATACCTAAGGAATTGGCAGTAGAAACTGAGCTCGCATTTTCACCTGCGCCCCCGGTGCTGACAAGACTACCTGGGCCCCCGGCCCTACATATACCACCAAACCCCTATGGTCCAGTGAATTTGTTACCTTGCTGAATGTCTTGTTGTGTCGCATCTCTGCTGCTGTTGCTTGCATCGTCAGTGGGCTGATTCCTGATGATCTTGTATTCATGAAGAAAGTTTCGCTGTATGAAGCTGTACAGTTGAAGTCTTCCTTCGTATAAATCTTTCCCTTGTAAGGAGACTGAATTATAAGTCCGGATCATGGGTTGAGACGTAGACTCATTCCTATCAGTCGTTTCCTTTGGCGTTGAAGAGCATGCTTTTAAGCGTTCCGACATTTTTGTTGTCCGGTGTTTCACTTTTGAAGATTGAATTCTTCTCTTAATACTGCTGATGAACCTTTGGACATACGTAAACATCCTTTTAACTTTGTGTATTGAGGAATGCCGATTTATCATCAATAAAGTTGCGTTATCTAATTTTGATGAAATCATTGTCACGTTTTCAGATTGTACTTTTACTTCTTTTTCGGTCTCTTCTCCTGCAAGTGACAAAATGTCAAGTGAAGGCCAGGCGTTTTCAGGTTGCCGCAACCACTCTGGTCCATTCCAACAAAGCTTATGGTCCAATAAATCAGCTGCTGCTAATCCTCTTGAAGCACAATCCGCTGGATTATCTTCTGTTGGAACATGTTTCCAACTACCAGCTGGAATAATTTCTTGTATTTTCGCTACTCGGTTGGCGACAAATGTTTTCCATTTCCTCTGATAATCTCGCAGCCAGGCAATTGTAACCGTAGAATCTGACCACGCAAAAACCTTCGGAGTTGGAAACCGTTCATTGCTAATAGCATTTGTCACTGCCTCAACAAGCTTAGCTCCTAGCAGGGCAGCACAAAGTTCCAACCTTGGCACACAAACTGATTTAATTGGTGCAACTCTCGTCTTTGCTGTAAGCATTTTTGTTTCAATGAAATTGTCTGTCTCCTGTCTGATGAAAACGACAGCAGCATAAGCTGTAGTAGAAGCGTCGCAAAAGACGTGCAACTGCAAATCTGATTTTGTGGCTGGCTTGAGAACCGTTGAAGACTTAATTTTTTCAAGATCCTTCAGTTGTGCTCGAAGTCGCAGGTACTGCTGTACAATTGGGTCTGATAAAGGTTGATCCCAGCTAAGTTTGTCCATCCACAACAGTTGAACAAAGGATTTATGTTGAATAGTCGTTGGTGATAGCCATCCGAGTGGGTCAAATAAACGTGAAACTTCTGAGAGGATTTGCCGTTTAGTAAACGGAGCTCCCTTGTCAAGTTTTACTGTGAAACCAAATTGATCAGGATTTGGATTCCACCTTATCCCAAGCGTCTTAATGGCATAGTCTTCGCTTTCAATTATCTTCTCGTCTTCCGTTTCTCTGAAAGTGGCAGCTAGTCTTGATACAAGTTTTGAGTCGCTAGATACCCATTTCCTTATATCAAAACCTGCTGAAGCAAGAAGCGTAATAATGGCGTCCTGGAGCTTCTCTGCAGCTTTCGAATCTTCGCATCCTGTAAGTAGATCATCCACATACATATCAGTTGTTAGTGACAAACGAAGTTTATTGTTTGTTGTTTCTTCGGCAAGAACTTGCAGTGGTCGAATTGAATGAAAAGACGAAGAAGCAATGCCGTTTGTTACCCGAGTCATACGAAAGGTTTCAATCGCCTCTGAATTTGGATCTTTCCACAATAATCGGTGATAATCTTTGTCTTCTTTGTCCAATTCCACTTGCCTGTACATTTTTGCAATATCAGCAGAATGTGCTACTTGGTGTAGTCGAAATCGAACAAGAATGCTGAAAAGGTCTTTCAGAATTTTTGGTCCAACCATGAATCTGTCGTTAAGAGATATTCCTGTTGTTGTTTTTGCGGATCCGTCGAAAACGACCCTCAGCTTGGTGGTAGTGCTTGACTCCTTGAACACACAATGATGACAAAGATAGTAGCAGTTTTCAACAGGCTTGACAAGTTCTGATGTTGGAACTTTCTCCATGTGTTTGAGATGAAAGAACTCTCCAATGAATTCTGCGTATCTCTTATAAAGGTCGGGTTGTCTCTCCAGTCTGAATAGAAGACTGTGGAGTCGTTTTCGGGCTTGTTGAAGTGAATCTCCCAATGCTTTTGTCTCGTTCTTGAAGGGAAGTTTCACTGTGAAGCGACCTTCAGGGCTTCTTCTAGTTGTTTCCTTGAAGTGATCATCGCAGCGTTTTTCTTCGGCTGTCCAAAGCTGCGCTGCTGGAACTTCTTCTATTTCCCAAAAACGCTGCAAATTTTCTGGCTCTGAAGAAACAAAGAAAGTCTGTAGATCGTTTGTATAGGTTTTGTCTGTCTGTTCCCTTCCAATAACGACCCAACCGAACATTGATAGCCTATATGTTATTCAACAGTTAGGCTCCTTTAGTCGATTTTTGCCAATCATTATATCTTCATAATGGGATGCTCCGATCAAGAGGTCAATTGATGACGGCTTGTTGAAGTCTGGGTCAGCAAGCTCCAACTCCTTTACTGTTTCCCATTGGCTGGTGTCAATGAACCGTGATGGCAGATTATCAGTCATTTTTGTCAAAATTGACGCACTAATTTTGACAGTGGACAATCTGTTCCTTGATGAGATAAGAAGATCCACGCGACCTTTGTTGTCTTGAACCGTCCCACCTAGTCCAAAAACTTTTGTGTTGCTGCTTTTCTTCTTCAATTGTAACCTTTGTACTGCTGATTCAGTTATGAGGTTGTTTTGTGAAGCTGAGTCTAGAAGTGCCCTAAGTAAAATTGTCTCGTCGTGAACATTAACGGAAACAATTGCGGTTTGAAGAAAGACTTCTTCTGAAGTGCGTTGAGTCATAGCTCCTGTGAATTTGTTTTCATCCTTAGATTTTGCAATTGCTGTTGTTGTTATAGCGTTGTTCTTCTGTTTGTCATTTGCTTGAGTGCTGGTTGTTCCGCTAGTTGTTTGCTGATCGGTGTTTCTGTTGTGAATGTTTTCATGATGAAGAAGAGTATGATGCTTTCTACTAATTACTTGCATTTCGATCCATCACAATTTTCTGATCTGTGTCCCGGTCGCAGACAATTGAAACAGAGTTTTCAAACCTTTATCAGCTCTGCACGTTCCCTTACTGAAAGGTTCTTGAACTTTCCGCATTTAAAAATTTTGTGCGTTTCTTCACAACATTCGCATTGTTGCTCGGAAGTCGCCAAATGTGTGTGCAAATGTCGTTGGTTCCCTTTCATTTGAGTTTTTGTCGCTCCTACTCCATTTGGCGCTGTTGCCTCGAGTGCTTGTGCGCGTTCCTCTAAGAAAAGTCTGAGCTCTGCATACCTTTGAGGTTCCTTGCCTTTTGAAGACAGCTCCCATTGTTTTCTTGTCTCTGTAGGCAGCTTCTCACTGATCAAGTAAACAAAAAAGACGTCTTGACTGTTGACTGATTCTCCCAAATTCTGCAAGGCAAGTCGATGTTCGTCCATTGCTTCATTTAAATTTCTTAAGTCTCTGGCATTATCGGTTGTCAGTGATCGATACGAAACAATTGAATGCAGGTGTGTGCGAATGATGATCCTCTTGTTCTCTTATCTGTTTATCAGAGTATTCATAGCAATGTCGAAGTTGTGATCGGTAACTGGTATCGAGGCAAGCAGTTTGGCGGCATCACCTTTTACAGATGCTTTCAGATACTGCAACTTCTGACTTCCTTGAAGAGAACTGTTGTCGATGACTGCTCCTTTAAACAAATCAAAGAACGAAGTCCATTCCATATAATTACCCGAAAAAACTGGCAGATTGAGTTTTGGTAACTTGATGTTGGCTGAGTTCCTCATAGCATCGGAGATGCTATGTTGGCTTAGTTCCTCATCTTGCTCGGATTGCATTGAAGGTCATTGTGTTTGCTAGCTGACATTAGTATTAATCTTATTAGGTTTCAGTTTAGAACCTGAATTAAGTGTAGTTTTAGAATCTAACCAAAACTGCACGCTAAATTAGAATACTTTGAGTAAGTACTTTGAGAAGCACTGAAAAAAAAAACAGAAAAATTCGGTCAATTTGTCTTTTTTTTTTGTTTCAATCCCGATGTCATCAAGCACATCCACTGCGGCTATTTTCCGGCATTCTGTCGGCTATGTTTACTACTTTTTTGTGTATTTATATTAGTATCAGCAATGATAGGTCTGATTATAAGTATGTTGGTGAGCCTTTGATATCTATGACACCACAAATTTTCAAAGCCCTAATTGAAATTCTTTTTATTGTCATTTTGTGTTTTTCATTTTGTGTTCATTGAAGGACTCCAGAAGCTTGGTAATCATTAAACAGACCAGTATTAAGTTTATAGATACTGAAAATTTATAATAATTATTTTGATCATTTTATTTGGATTCTCTCCACTCGTACGTTTCCCCTCATACCATGATAAAAATGGTGATTTTGTTGGTCGGAAAACACACTGCGCAAAGCACAGCGATTGCAGATTTTTCTTGTTGTTGCCGTGAGGAGAACGTTTCAAACTATTACGAAAAACTACTTGAAACTATCTCTACTACGGAAAAATTAGAGAATGCCGCACGTGAACAAAACATTCTTCTTGCCTTGCAAAAAATTTACTCCTTGTTCTCGAGCTACTTCAGAGTAACGCGCGCATGGACAAAAAAACAGTGTCTCTTTCTTCTTTTGACTTTTGTTCAGCAGATTTGCCAAAACCCAAAAAATAATCGGGTCGAAAAATAGAGCCTAAATACTAGCCATTTGTTAAGCTGATGGCAGCTATTAAAAACTGTTATTTTGTAGGTCGGAAGACTGCGACTCACAGCCGATGCCAATCCCCCTTGTTTTCAAACTGTGCATAATTCCATTTTATTAGCTATTTGTTTTAATGACAGATCGTTCACGAAAATAGTAAAATAATAGTGGGTAATTGATAGAGGTTTTGTTTTGTAAGCTATCACACATTTTGAAATTAGATTAATTGGTAAAGACTGAGCAGTAAATCTCCGTGTTATCTCTAAGCGAGCGTTGCTATTCTAATAAAAGCAGGGTTGCTGATTTTAATGTTTTCTCATAAACTCAATCAGTTATTGAAGATATCAAAGAGCCCAGGATTGTTCAGGTTACCAGCTTTTTGTCTGATCCCTTGAGTTTTGTTAAATTATCTCGAGGTTTGTGAAAATTTTATGTGAAATTGATTTACTGGGGTAATTATTGAAACCGTGTGTTTATCCACATTTTTTTTGCTTCGCCGATTTTGTTATATTCTTCTGCTTGCTTGATTGATCTGGGTTTTCGTCACAGAAGGGATAAGCTGGTAAAGCTGAAGTGTCAGGTCGCTGTGTACATCAGAGCCGTAACGGGTGCTTGTTGAACGGGTCACCGAAGAATTTTGAATTAGAGCTTCTTTAACTATGATTTTTTCGGTTTGTCTCAATTCTGTGTTTATACCTATTATCAACTGAGCTTTCTCTTACCTTCGTGATCTGATTGGAGGTGTGACTTTCGATTGTTGTTCTGGTCTAGCTTTTTTGTGACTGTAGTTCAGAAATGTTCTTCAGGCTGGCTAAATTTTTTTGTTTCTGAATACCAATACCAACTTTCTCATTGTTCCGACTCACCTTATTGGGGGAGCATTTAAATGCTCAACTGTTTGTTGGTTCAGTCAATTTTGGCCAATCGATATATTCATCGTAGAGAGTGGTATCAATCGAAAAGCCCATCCAGAGTAGAATATGTAATAAAAAGATTGTTATTACGATGTGCAAAATTTTGTGAACATTTGACTGATTTCCGTTTTGGTTCACATTTTGGAGAAATCTTTTTTTTTCAAACTATTTCTGACTGTTATAGACTAACTACATTTTCGCTCATTCGGAACAATTCTAGTCTATAGTTGTTACACTCATGAACAGTTTGTTGTTCATGAGTGTAATCTTACATATATACGCAGTCAAGTTTGAAAACTAAATGAAAATAGAAACGGCTTAATTCCCTGCAGCGTTTATTTAAATTCCTCTGCGATTTGATCTGTTTAAACTACCCTGCTATTTGATGCCAATTACACGAAAAATTTATGCGATTGCAGATTAATTCAGATTGGTTTTAACGCCATTCAAATTATACTCGGATTTGTAGAACATTAATCGCAACTACGATTTTCATCAAAATTGCTCTTTTTAAAAAAAATTTCATATTTGCTCCTTTTTTTGAAAAAAATACATTAAATCTTGTTGTAGCCTATCATTTTAATTTAATTGAGGTCATGGGGTTTCAGTGCGGCAATTATTCTGCAAGCTGAAGACTATGCTTTTTTGCGCCCTCATTTTTGTTGTTTGTTATCTCATTGAGTTCAATTAAAGCTGGTTCGTGTGGCTTCTGGGTGCACATATCTCTCTGGAGTTACAAGTTTGCCGAGTAAACATGAAGAGCGAAAAACAAAGAAAACGGTTTTTATTCATTTTCCTGAGAGAGAATGAGAAAAGTAAGTGTGCAAAAATTTGGTTAATCGGGCGTTCTATATCCGTGCGGCATTTCAAAGCTGTCTTTTCGTTTTAACTTACTTCTGTTGGATATTAATATCAGCCCTTAAAATGGGGTTTTGTTCTTTAGTTTTTTTTATAATACGCCGAAACTGAACTACGTAGTAAACTTCTTTCCAATCTTCTACCTTGTTGCAGTCAAGTTATGTCAGTGCTACGTAAATATAGCATAGGAAGTGCTATATTTAACTTGTTTTGTCTAATTCATGGTTCTTCTCATGTTTAAGTCAGTTTGGCCATTTATTAAATGTTTTTTTAATTAAAAAATGATGATATTTTGCATGTTTTTAAATCAACATAGGGTGGTTTTTGGAGATGTCTAGTCAATTGCTCTACAATATTTCTTTTTTTATTTTCAGGTCTTTGAATTTTAGGTTTCGCATGATCTAAATTGTGCTCTCATTCAGAATTTTAAGCAGCTAAACTCAAGAACTGGCGGCAAAAATTTCTATGAAATAATGTGTTAAAGCTAGTTTCACTTTTCACATTAAATCTTAATAGTGATCTGTAAATCTTATAAAGTCATTTGAAGCCCACAGTGAACTTACCCCCAGAGGCAACCCCAAGCAAATCAGACGTGGAGTGACCGCCAGCCATTCGTCAGGCGTTAGTCAGTTTTGTTTGCTGATACAGAAATTTGATATTGGGGCGTTGGAATTTGAACAATTTTTTATCCTGTTGGCCTTCTGTCCTGTTTGTTTGTTTTGTTGTCCTAATGGGCGACCGAATATTGTTTTTATGGATGGTTTGATCCAGGATTGATTAGTTCTTATAATATATTTGATGTTTTTTAGTTTTATCTTCCTGAGAATTTAAAGGTTATAGTTGCTTTGGTTTTGAATTAGAGGCATACTGGTCATTTTTGTTTTTGTTCCAATATATACCCCTGTTTCCCTAATTTGATCTTCTCAATATTGCGCTGAAAGCATTTGCAAGCGGAAAATGATAAATGGTTCCTTTAAGCGCAAATTAGCGAATGCAAAATAATATCAGTAGACAACAAAAGTTAATAGTTGAGACGCTTATCGATTTTCGCCAATGCTTTTTTATTGGAGACTATACCAACCGTTTATCTAAGTCATTTTTTGTTGCATTATGTTTGATTTTTTGTTGCATTTTTTGTTGCATTAAGTTATGTTTGATTTAAGGAGTTTCATTTGAGGGAGTGCGTACAGTTTATAAGTGCAGTTTCTCAAAAATTGAAAGGGTTGAAAGTGATTTTTTGTGGTGATAAAAACTAGCTGAGCATCGTAGATGATTTTAAAGGGACTTCGGTGACAAGTCTTCTGTCGTTGAAAAGGATTCCTCAACGATGCTAGTTCAAAGTGATGAAAATATCTTTCAAATGATTCTTCTACTGATATAGAAGTCAAGGCGTTTCTGGTTCTGTATGAGCCCCCAGTTTTGCGCCTGTGCTTTTAAATTTGTCGATGAGAATGGTTAGTTATAAATGATGTTTCTGCATAGCTTTTTAAAGCGTTTTTCGCTATTCCTTCAGGTATGATTAGTTAAGATTTTATTGCACGACTCCTGTTTTTTTTTTTAGCTAACGCAAGTTTGTTCATGACTTGAACTTTGTCCTTTCTTTTTGAAGATTGTTTTCTGTTTTAGAACGCCGACGTCCATTTTCGAATATTGGGTTATAAAAGTAGCTGAGAAGTTTTGATCCCATAACAGTCCCTCCTCGGTGCAAACTACAGACAGCCCCCCACCTACCTACACCAACCTATCTACCCCCCCCCCACACACACACACAAGCACAAAACACCACCTCCATCTGCCACCCCTACCTACCCCCGAAAACCTATCCGCCAAGCTACCCCTCGACACCCAACTACCCAATGCCCCCCCCCCCCCCCCCCCCCATCGAAAGCCCTCCCCCTCGACTGCTCTCACACCACAAAATAAAAAATTATGTCTGCATATTTTGAACACTTTCTATATTTTTATTGGGCAATTAACTGTTGTTTTTAATAGCCGCACAGCGATAGCTGGGGCTATTATTGGCCTTCTATTGGATTTTTACTATTCAAAGAATTTGAATAGTATTGGGGCGCTGTCTTTTTTAAGATCTGTTCACACATTTTCATGATTTTTGAAGTCAAATTGGAGTAGTGATTTTGGTCACGCCGAAACAGGAAATGGAGCGAAAAAGCGAGTGGTTTTGCGGCGTGAATTTTTCTCGCTCTAATTTTAAAGTACAGTGAGAAAACGGTGTTTGAACAAAACTTCGGTTTCTCGGTAGTGGTTTTTTGTTCTCATGCGGCAATTTCACTCTTATTTTTTACTGTTTTTTCGATTTTTTGGATCGGGTTTTTTTTTAAATGGTTTTCCCAATCCATTCACAGCTCATTCTAGGCCTAGTTTTTTTTGAATTAACTTTTTATTTCTCGCTAGTGGTTTTTTTTGTTCACATGTGGAGTTTTGACATTGATTTTCTGTTTTTTTCTTATTTTTTATCTGATTTTTTAAAAAATGGTTTTCTCAATTCACTCATAGTCCATTCTAGGTCTAGTTTTCTGTTTAGTCAATGAAAATTCTTTGAATTGTACGTCATTCGACTTGTCCTGCTATGTTTTTTATTTCGTCGCGATTTTCGTTACGACCATATGACGTCACAACCATTTCAAATCTGCTTTTTGTTCATTCGTTCATGCAATTTCAACTGAAGTACGTGTGTGACGTGATTTTTCGCTCTTGACGGAGCGAGTTTTTTGTTCATTCGCGTGATTAAAATTTTGGTCACACTTGAATTTCCTCACTATCAAAAATGACTTTCTCACTTTGAAATTGACTTTTATTTACTTTAATTGAAAAGAGATAAGGTCAAATGGGTGTGTGTCACTCTAAATGAAGGTTATTTGAGAGCAGCTAATAGAGTCAGCAAAAACTTATACAGATTTTTCATCAAAATATAACATAGCCTTCAATGAAAAGACGAATTTTTGCGGTCTGTCTTTTTTTACTGTTTTTTTGAGACTGCAGATCTACGAAGCTTTTGCGGCTATTTTCTGGGCAATCTGCCAGCTATGTTCTTAATTTCCTTTTCTCTTCAATAGTTTTGACTTAGGTAAGCTTAATTAAGAGTTTATACCGCACGTTCTCCGAGTCGTCTCCGGTATTCTACCGACTGCTTTGACTTCCTTTTGATAGACTTTTTTGTCACACTTGACTTCTGAGTTTTAGGTTAACGATATTGAGAGAACAGTTCAATTGCTCACGATAAATTGCGGCGCTTGACTGAGGAAATTTTACGTTAAAAATGCAACATAGGGTTGTAAGAGTGATCTATATCAACCTTTTTGAGAGATGGCAAATACTCTAATGCCTTCATTTACCGCTTTATGACCAACCCCCCCCCCCTCGAAACCAGCGAAGTTAGAATACCCCTACCACCTTAATGATCTAGAATCTCCAGCTAAACCGAGTCTACAATCGAAAAGAGTTGTCGAAGTTTGAGTTCAATTCGCCGATTTAGTCGGTTATGTTATTCCTCGTGTATTTATTTGGATTTGACTGGCTTGATGTCAATATAACTCGAAGGACAGGCGAGCTCTCAATTTGAGATGAGAGGTATTTTCCTATCACTTGATGTTTTAATCAGTCAATATGGCTACGCAGTTTAAACTGAAACCATCTTGCTATCAGGTTCTGAGACTAATTCAACTAGATAAACACATTAGTCATATTTATTTTGTGATTGGCTTTGACACTGATAGGCATTGAAATATTTCCAGTGCTCATTGCCTTCAACGTTGATTACGTAATCTAGCCAGCGAAGAATGATTGTTGACAAATGAAGTGATGAAATTGATAATGAAGGTCGAATTGGTTTCAGATTCTGTTTGAAGGTTGTTTCCTGCTGGTGTGTTCTAGCCGAATTGCGTCTGTGAACTTGTACCAAAGTGAACTGTTGTTGAACCCTTGAACAAAGCTGTTGTTTACCTGAAGTGACTTATCAATCAACAGAATTTATCATCAACTATTTTATCACAACCTCAGGAGTTTATTGGCTGTCCGTTGATTTCTCTAAACGTTTAATCGTGCAAAATTGCGATTTTTTTTGCTTATAATCGCTTAATAAATAGTATTGTTCTACGGAAATCTCTGTAATTTTAATCTGTTGTTACTGACTTGCGTATTGAGTAATATAAGTGAAAACATGCCAGAAGAAGTTAATGGACACGCACACAATGGTACGTCGGTTGAGGAGACGGGACCAGAATCCTTCGGGTACTTTTCAGCAGGGCCCTCCAAGTTGCCTCATGATGTGATGTTGAAAGCACAGAAGGAGTTTTTGAACTATGGCAACAGTCGAGTCAGTGTAATGGAACTAAGTCACAGGTTGGCACTTCTCTTTTTAATTGCTCTGGAAAGAGGTTTGAAACAATTATTAACAGCCGCACAGCGATAGCTGGGGCTATTATTGGCCTTCTCTTGGTTTTTTACAATTCAAAGAATTTGAATTGTATTGGGGCGCTGTCTTTATTACAATTCAAAGAATTTGATTACAATTCAAAGAATTTGAATTGTATTGGGGCTCTGTCTGTTTTTAAGATCTGTTCATACATTTTCATGATTTTTGAAGTAGTGATTTTGGTCACGCCGAAACAGGAAGTGGAGCGAAAAAGCGAGTGACTTTTCGGCGTGAAATTTTTTCGCTCTAAATTTAAAGTAGAGTGAGAAAACGGTGTTTGAACAAAAACTCGCAACATGGTTTTTTGTTAACATGCGGCAATTTCACTTTGATTTTTTTTACTGTTTTTTTTTCGATTTTTTGGATCAGATTTTTTTTTCTAAAGGGTTTTCCCAAACCATTCATAGTCCCTTCTAGGTCTAGTTTTTCTGTTTAGTTAATGAAAATTCTTTGAATTGAACGTCAGGACTTGTCCTGCTATGTTTTTTTATTTCGTCGTCGCGATTTTTGTTACGACCATATGACGTCACAATCACTTTAGATCTGCTTTTTGTTCGTTCGTTCATGCAATTTCAATTGAAGTGCGTGCGTGACGTCATTTTTCGCTCTTAGTGGAGCGAGTTTTTTTGTTCATTTGCGTGATTAAATTTTTGGTCACACTTACCTCACTCACAAAGATGACTTCCCTTTTTTGAAATTGACGTTTATTTACTTTAATTCAAAGAGATAAGGTCAAATGGGTGTGTGTCGCTCTAAATGAAGGTTATTAAAGAGCAGTTAATAGAGGCAGAAAAAACTTATAAAGATTTTTAATCGAAATATAACATAGCCTTCAATGAAAAGACGAATTTTTTTGGTCTGTCTTACTGTTTTTTTTGAGACTGCAGATCTACGAAGCTATTGCAGCTATTTTCTGGCAATCTGCCAGGTATGTTTGTAAAGGGATGTTTTTTATGCAAAATTTTTGCTGGACCGTTTGCCTGGAATATTTGTTCGATTTCACTTCTCGGCCGACTTTTTCACGTTTGACTTTTTTTTTCAATTGAGCGTGATTTAAATTGAGCTCATTCAGAAATTAAGCCTTTTCCTATAATAAACCCGATTGTGATATATCACCGTTTATAGCCCGTTTAATTTAGTGGTTACTGTGCAGGGATGGTATTGGGAGGGCGCGGGTTCGAACCCCTCCCTAGTTAGAAGTTTTTGCATCATAAAATTTCTCTAGCCTATGCGCCCTTCTAAATTGTTTGCTTCGCCATTCATTTGAGAGAACTTCGTACGACGTTTTTCGGCTTATGTTTAACTAACCCAAAATCATGAAGCTGAACTCTTAGTATAATTATTGTTCGGCCGGTCCTTCATTGTTTATTGTTGTGGTCCGAAAAGATAGCCTAGGAATAAATTATGGGAAGCGGATCAGTCACTGGTAACGTTGGGCAGTCAGAAACGTTTCCTGTATTTCCCCTGCTAGTAGTAGTTTTTCTTTCTGTTCACTTACATTCCTTTACTATTCCATTTTTTTGTCAAATATCAAGAATTTTAGGTATGAGAAAATTTTGGCAACTTAAGAATAATTTTTAAAAAATGTGTTGCTGAAGCTAGAATTTGCGTAGTCCGAAAACAAGAAAATACGCAGTGAATATTATTTTTAACCGTTATTTTAGCGCTGCTTGCTTATGCGTTTGACCTATACTGTCCTTATTTTTTAAACCCGTAGACCTATAGCAGATATATGGTGCCACCGTTTTTCATAGCTGCGATAGCTGTCCGGATCGATTACTGGCATTTTGTGTACTTGTTTGTCGTTCTGCGTCTGTAACTTTTTCTTTACGCTAGTTCTTTCATTCAATATGCCTCCCTATTTTGAGTGCGTGACGTCATAATCACTCTCATTGGAGTTTATTTGTATTTGCATGAGTAGTTTTTTCGACACATTCAATTTACCTCAAACTCAATTATTTCCGCTTACTTCTTTCGGAGGATCAAAGGTCAACTGATATATTCGATGAATGTCATTTTGGCAGTATCATTTTGACATAGAGCGCTTCTTCCGTATCCAATACAACCCTTCCCTTAGAAGTGTAGGAGTAGGGGAATCCTAACTTATTATCTAAATACGCCTTTCCCTTTAAAACATTAGGTATATATTTTTTACTGTAATGGAAGCATATCGAGAAATCAACTGTAATATAGACAATCAACAAAGCTTATGAAGCTAAAACGTGGTTACATACAAATCATGACTTCTACATTTCCGATTTCATTTTGAACGCTTTAACTTTTCCTTATATGATTATACTTGATATAATGACCTCTAAATACTGCTGTGTCCTACATATCTCCCCCTCCTGAGTGTCGGAGACCCAAAATAACGCAAAAATAGAATACCCACCAAAATTCGCAAAATACCCAGAATATCGTAGAATAACCACCAAAACTCGCAAAATATCCCGAATATCGTAGAATATCCAGCAAAATAATACCCAGATCGTCCCATAGGTTGCCCACATCGTCCGATAACTCGTCCACATCGCCCAGTAGGTTGTCCACGTCGCCCAATAGTAAAATAATCTAAAAGAAAACCTAAAATAACCAAAATTGTCAAAAATAATGAAAAATAAGCAAAAATGGCAAGCAAATAATGAAATAAAACAAATGAAGTGTTTTAATGTCAATAACTGGTTACGAAAAAGCAAAATATGCAGAATCGGGCCAATTTTCGTCATGTAAGATGACAAAATAATATCGAAAATGGTTAAAATCGGCCAAATTTTGGAGAAATTTTGTTCTTTTCAGTATGAAACTTGCCTGAACGAATATTTAACTTTTGTAAATAACAGCAGCTATGATTTTTGACAATTCAAAGGGGAGTCAAGGGGACAAAAGTGTAATAACTAACCTAAAAAAATATAAATGGGGAGAATAATGTTGCAAACTGAATCTGCAAATTTAAAATAAAAGCTGCAATTATGTTAACAAAAAGGCAAAGTTGTTCAATCAGTGCTCAGTTTATCAGAATCTATGCGCACTTGCTTGACATTAAGAGGGCTTTTGCAAGTTGAGCAGAGCCATGAGCCTTTTGGATGCGCTCTTAAGCCAACACAATCTAAATGAAACCATTTAATGAGGCAATTTTTGTTACAACATTTGAGCATTGCTCGATTGTATGGCTCATTGCAAAGACAATAGCGCTCTTGTGAAATTGATTGTGTCTCAACATTGTTGTTAGTTTGGCTCTCTTTTGTAGAAATTTTTGGTTCATCGCTCTTGTTAACGGCTAAAGGTAATTTGCATGGTTTTAACCTTTGTATACTAACTGTTTGGATCAAACCATTCACTTTTATTTGGGCTGTGTTCAACTCATGATTGAAAGAGACTATTTCATGTGGACCTGAATATGGAGCTTCTAATGGTTGTTTCACACGATCAATGCGTAGCCAAACATGAGAGCATTTAGAAAGTTCTTTTGGAATAAAGACATTGTCTTTGGAACTTGATTTTGTTTTTCTCTCCGAAGTGAAAACTAAAAGGTCTAAATGACTTTGTAGCTGGCGAATATACTCAAATGACAGTTTTTCTAATTTACCGCTGACTATTGAGTTTGGGATTAGAACATCAAGACCAGTGGTGGCTGATAGTGCAGAAATTCCATTTTCGTCAGGTTTAATTCGAATTCCAAACAGAACAATAGGCAAGGCTCTGAGCCAATCGCTTTTAGCCGACTTTAAAGCCTCTTTAAGTGTTCTATGAAATCTTTCTATCTGACCGTTTGATTGAGGATGATAAGCAGTTGTTCTTAGCCGACAAAAACCAATAGTTTTTGCTAAGCATTCGAAGAGTTCACTTTCGAATTGAGAACCTCTGTCTGTTGTTAAGTACAAAGGCACGCCAAATCTAGAGAACCACGAATTTAGGAAGGCATCACTTATAACATCAGCTGTAGTTGATGATACAGGTTGTGCTTCCACCCATTTTGTCATTCTGTCTGTAAATGTTACAAGATACCTATGAGGAGAATCTGGAACTGCAGAAAGTGGTCCCACTATATCTAAATGTATATGGCTGAACCTGGTAATACCGTCATTAAACTGGCATGTCCTAGGTTTTATGTGTCTTGAGATCTTGTTTTGTTGGCATTGTAAACATTCTTTGCACCAAATTTTGATATTTTGACCAGCTTTGGGCCATGTAAATCTGGCTAGTATCATCCTTTTTGTAACTTTCCAATCAGGATGACATAAGTCATGGAACTGGCTGAAAATAGGAAAGCGACAATCCGGAGGTAAAATAGGTCGTGGAACGACAGATTTATCACAGAGAAGTTTTTCTTTGCCAATATCAACTTCTTGTACTCCGTTCAAGTATTCATTAATCATCTGAGTACGAAAATCTTCTGATTGTCTTTTCGCTAATTCTGGCAAATCAAAAACGTCGATGTAGACGCTGGATACGATTTGGGATTGTTCTTTGGTCTCAACTGATGGAGGACGAGATAAACAGTCGGCAACAATATTTTCCGAACCGGACAAATGGTGAATTTCGTCTATATATTCAGCTATAAAAGAAATCTGTCTGGCTTGTCGAGGACTGTGGTTATTGGACGAACTAGTTCGACGAAAAGTGCAAGCTATAGGTTTGTGGTCTGTGAAGACAACGGTTTTTCTGCCTTCTATGAGATAACGAAATTTAACAGTGGCAGCATAAATTGCAAGCAATTCTTTGTCGAATGTGCTATAATTGCGTTCTGCTTGACTTAGGCGTCTGGAGAAAAACGCTAGTGGTCGATTTTTGTCTGAACTAGATACCTCATGAAGAGCTGCACCAATGGCTGTTTCCGACGCATCAGTTGTTAATGACAAGGTAGTATCTGGTGATAAATGGTGAAGAAGTACTGATTTGCTCAAGGCCTGTTTAAGTTTACTGAAAGATTCTGAATGCTGGTGAAACCAATCATAAGTGGGTTCAATGGTATGCAAAACCAAATTGTTTTTGTTTCTTCTTTTTCTCTTTATTGGTTGACTTTCATTAAGAAGTTGCTGTAAAGGCTCAATAATTTGTGCATATTGTGGAATGTGCTTCCTGTAAAAAGAAAACATTCCCATTATTCTTCGGAGCTCTTTGTAGTTTTTTGGTTCTTCTAAACCAATCAGACTTTCAATCTTTGAAGCAAGTGGTTGAATTCCTTCAGATGAAATTTCAAATCCTAAGAAATCGACAGTTGCTTGAAGCCATTTGAACTTGGTTAGGTTTACACGCAAGCCATACTCAGTTAATCTTGTCAATAGGAGATCAAGTGTTTCAAGATGCGACTCAATATCAGAGGATGCTACCAATACGTCGTCTGAGTACACAAACACATCTTTTATATTCTGAACAACTTCGTGAATGAATCTTTGAAATGTTTTCCCGGCATTTTTGAGACCAACTGGCATTCTGATAAATTCGAACAAACCAAAAGGTGTAGTTACAGCTGTCTTTTTTATGTCATCCGAGTGAATTGTATCTGATGGTATGCTTTGACCAAGTCAAGTTTGCTGAAAGTTGTTCTGCCATTAAGTTCAACCATTGAAAGTTGAGGCATTGGATAACTGTCTCTGACAGTTATGTGATTTAAAGATCTATAGTCACCGCAGGGTCTCCAATCGCCAATTTCTTTCTTCGGAACCATATGCAAAGGTGAGGAGTAAGGACTCTTGGATGGTCGTATTATACCAAGCCGTTGCATTTCATCAAAAGCATTTTTGGCAATTTTTAGTTTTTCTGGTGTCAACTGTCTTGGTTTAGAGAAAACTGGTTTACCGGATGTTTCAATTCTGTGGACTGTTTTATGTTTTGCTTCGTCACCAAAATTAACGTCTCCAAAAACATCAGAACATTTTTCCATAATCGCTCTTAGTCTATCATTTTTAATTGAAGAAAAGTCATTTTTAACAACCTGGACTGATAAGTGGCTGTTGTCAACTGGTGTTAAAGATTGTCTCGTAGAAAGACCTGTTAAGTTGTCAATTAAGGTGAGGTTGTCACAATTAACTGTTATTTTGAATTCATTCAGAAAGTCTAAGCCGAGAATATTGTCCTTGACATCTGCTACAAAGAATGTGAAAGGAAATGTTCGTCGCAAAGAGGGAATTGAAATTGATAATGACATTCTGCCAAAAATTTTAATTGCATCTCCATTGACTGTTCTAAGTTTTGTTACAGTAGGAGTAACGAAGTTTGTATTAATAAAACTTGGCATAATTATTGAAGTCATTGAACCAGTGTCTGCTATGAAATCAATTGAACTGTCTCCTAATTTTGCGGCTATGCGAATGCAAAGATTTCCCCCAGAGGTTGCCGCACACAAACTAGGGGTTACTAGTTTGACTGATTTGAAAGAGAATTTGTTCGAGACGTTGGCTCGATGTTTTTGGGCTTTTGTCCTGGCCACTGACACCAAGGTTTACATGATTTTGCTTTTTCAGCAAAATAGAGATGATAACGACAAATTTTTGGCCTTTGACCTGCTGTGAAAGGTCTATGTGTATTCTCGATTGACCTGTTAGACTTTGAGTTGTTAATAGGTTGGTTGCTTTTTGTTGAATGCTGATTGTACTACGATCTTGTTGGAATCTGTTGTGCTGAGGCTGCGAATACGTTTGGAGTAGGTGTGGCAACTATGGTGTTTGAGTAGCTGTAAATGGTATCAGCTAATTTGGCAAATTGTTCAACGGGAAGTTCTAGGTGTGCTGAGAGTGCCGTTTTAACAGAAATTGGCATTGCTTGCATTAACCTGTGTTTTATGACATCGTCATCTAAGGTCAAGTTGCATTCGGCAAGCTTTCTTTGAATTCTCATTAAGCACAATGAAGGTTTTTGGCCGTCCAATGAAATCATTCCCAGGGCTTCTTCAATCATTTCTTGTTTTGACTTCTGGAATATGCCGCAGATATGTTCTTTGATGTCACGATAATTGTCTATGCCCATTGGAAGATTGATTGCAACGTCTTCGGGAATTGCAGCAAGTATGTGATGAAATTTTGTTTCATCATTTGTTATTCCGGCAAGGACAAATTGAGATTCCATTTGACGGAACCATACTCCAGGATTTGACCTGTAGAAAACAGGAGGTTTCACAGAAACTCTTCCAACATAGCCTCCTGAAGCTATATGTTGTTGAGCGAGCAATATATTTGGATCAATTGCTCCAGCTAGAGTCTGGGATCCCGATGGAAATTGTCCCCCCATACCTGTACCTACCGAACCTCCAGCGTCACCCGAACCTGTACCTATACCTGTACCCGCCATACCAATACCTGTTATTACCATACCCGAACCTGTACCTACCAAACCCTGACCATTACCTACCAAACCTTGACCTTTACCTACCGAACCCGAACCTACCGTACCGAAACCCCCCAAACCTGTACCTACCGGGCTACCCCTCGAACCATCCATCGCCGTAAAACCGGTAATGGGAAAAAAATAACGGGGCCCCGGAAAGGAAACAAATTTAAGAAGTCGAGCAAAGGTAAAGTTCGACTCGAATTTTTTTTTAATAAAACGATTAAGTTTGATTTTGATTATCGTGAGGGAAAAATAGGTTGTTAGCTTCCGTATTAGGCGTATGTTAATAGTTAAGGGTCACCATTGTAGGAGTAGGGGAATCCTAACTTATTATCTAAATACGCCTTTCCCTTTAAAACATTAGGTATATATTTTTTACTGTAATGGAAGCATATCGAGAAATCAACTGTAATATAGACAATCAACAAAGCTTATGAAGCTAAAACGTGGTTACATACAAATCATGACTTCTACATTTCCGATTTCATTTTGAACGCTTTAACTTTTCCTTATATGATTATACTTGATATAATGACCTCTAAATACTGCTGTGTCCTACAGAAGTTCCCCAAAACGTTTAGTTATGAGAAAAACAAGAAAATCTCTCCCTGATAGAAACTTTTTGGTTTGCGTCATCAAACAGATTAACAAACTTCATTTTAACACTAAGTTTAACGTCTTCGATGACTCTTTGCGCTTTCGGAATGATATCAAGCCACTTTTTTCAATGTTTTTGTTGAATAAATTTGATAACCATCATTTTAATTGTTTGTTTTGATTGCTATATAGTGCTTAAGTGGGCAATTAAGTCTTTTACTACCACTTCATTGGAGAGAAGTTTAAGAAGAAACAATTCATGAGACAAATACATCAATTATATATTTTTCGGTTTATTTAGTTTCTGCTGCTTGTTTATTTTGCTTTTATTGAAAAAAATTGTGGCTGTTGCCATTCATTCGTGAATTCTCCAAACGGCGAGCTTAATTTATTTAATTTTTGCAGAGTTGAGACCTGTTCATCTTAAGCATTCAGTCCAACGCAATTGTTTGATCGAGAGTTTAAAAATAAGATTTGCGATAAATCAATTTTTTAAAGAATCTCCCAACCTTCGTAAATTCTTTGAATAAAAGATTTTATTGCTAAAAGACGTGTCGTCAAAAGAGGATTGTGAGTTTTGGATCCTAATGGATTTTTAATGTTTAAATGTTAAATTTTTAGTGTTTAAATGTGTAAACTTTCTTCTTGAACACTTGGTAAAGCTTTTGAAAGTACCTCTAAAGTCATAGCGTGTCTTTGGTCGGCAGAGGTTATTTGTGCCATGAATAATTGCGCTTGAAAAGTTCAAAACTGTCATTTTATTTTTTGTTCCGACCCCACTTGTGGGGGGGGGGGGAGGAACTATATACTCAAATGGGTTTTTTTGTTCAGTCAATTTTGGCCGATCGATATATTCATCGCAGAGAAATGTGAGTGGTATCATTAAAAAGCTGGTCCAGCGTAGAATTCAACATTAAAAAGATTTTTTGATTTTCGTTTTTTTCGAGGAGTTATCGAGGATTGAAATTTTGTGTGAACAACGGGATATTTGTTCACTTTTAGTGTGATTTTTCTTCAAATTAAGATATTTTCTTTAAAAATAGTATTTCAAACTTAAATTTCCTGACAAAAAAACCAATTTCGTGTTCTTAATAGACTAAAGGCGATAAAAAAGACTAGTTCTGGTCTCATAGGGAGCTTCAATATAAAAAAAAATCGAAATTTTTTGAGAGCTGTTTTTTTTTACAGTTTTTAAAACTTTTCTACTTTTTTTGCTTTTTTAAGTCACCTAGAGACAAGTCACTTTTCATACCGAGGTTCCATTAGTGGAAAACCTCCTTTACAGTCAAATGAAGCCCAATGAACAAAAAAATCAATTTCAAGGAATTGCTCATGTCTTTTTTAAATTCGACTCTGAGTTTTCGTAATTTTAATTGAAATTTTGAATTTTTTTGAGGTTTTACTAATTTTTTGGAATCTTATGGCCTGGCCTCATTGACTAGCAGTGCAATATGTTCCGTAATGAGATTTAAGTGAAAATATTCAGTCCTTTGAGCGGACAGCTAATGGCTGTTAAGACTTCAAAAATAATTTTTCGAAAATTTTTTTTAACATTAACCAATCGTAAACTTATTATCGTGAACTGTAAGTCAGTCTCTGTGATGACAGCACCCTTTTCCCTACTATGGTTTCAAATGGCTTCGACCTTTTATTCTCGCACTTCTCTACCGAATTTTTGGCTTTTGCCTGATTTTGTTGTTTTTTAGTCATAAGACTTATAAGACTTGTTGAGATTTCTTATTGATCACCTTTGCATGACAAACATCCCATTACTCCTATTGAAGCATATTTGAGCGTATTTTTTGACTTCCGTTGAAACTTAATGAATTTAATGGCTGTTAAGTATTTAAAAAATAATTTTTCGAAATTTTTTTTGAACATTAACCAATCTTAAAATTTTGCTGAACTGTTAGTCACTCTCAATATTGACAGAACCCACTTGCTTTCTAAAGAAACGAAAATAAATTTCGTTGCTGTTTTTATCTTCTAACTATTGATTATATGACTTCAATAACAGAAGAATTCAAAATTAAAAATTTTTGGGTATTTTCCTATTATTGGCTACTTTTGAACTCTTATCACATTATCCAAATATTATACACACTATACAGATATTATTTTAATCCCATTGGCTTGGAAAGGACATTCAGTGGATCACTGATAAAGTTTTCAGAGGAAAGCTAATGGTTTAAATGGCTTCGAAATTTTCTTCTCGCCTTTTTCTACTGAATTTTGGTTTTCGCATGTTTTTGTTGTTGTTTTCATTGTCTTAAGACTTATTGTGATCTCTTATTGATTATCTGTGCATGACAAGCATTTTTTTTTATTTTTTATTTTATAAAAATTATTTTATTTTATTTTATTTAATTATTTTATTTAGTTAGGCGAGCTTATTTTATTTAATTTTTGCAGAGTTGAGACTTGTTCATCTTAAGCATTCAGTCCAACGCAATTGTTTGATCGAGAGTTTAAAAATAAGATTTGCGATAAATCAATTTTTTAAAGAATCTCCCAAACTTCGTAAATTCTTTGAATAAAAGATTTTATTGCTAAAAGACGTGTCGTCAAAAGAGGATTGTGAGTTTTGGATCCTAATGGATTTTTAATGTTTAAATGTTAAATTTTTAGTGTTTAAATGTGTATAGTTTCTTCTTGAACACTTGGTAAAGCTTTTGAAAGTACCTCTAAAGTCATAGCGTGTCTTTGGTCGGCAGAAGTTATTTGTGCCATGAATAATTGCGCTTGAAAAGTTCAAAACTGTCATTTTGTTTTTTGTTCCGACCCCACTTGTGGGGGGGGGGGAGGAACTATATACTCAAATGGGTTTTGTTTTGTTCAGTCAATTTTGGCCGATCGATATATTCATCGCAGAGAAATGTGAGTGGTATCATTAAAAAGCTGGTCCAGCGTAGAATTCAAAATTAAAAAGATTTTTTGATTTTCGTTTTTTTCGAAGAGTTATCGAGGATTGAAATTTTGTGTGAACAACGGGATATTTGTTCACTTTTAGTGTGATTTTTCTTCAAATTAAGATATTTTCTATAAAAATAGTATTTCAAACTTAAATTTCCTGACAAAAAATGAACCAATTTCGTGTTCTTAATAGACTAAAGGCGATAAAAAAGACTAGTTCTGGTCTCATAGGGAGCTTCAATATAAAAAAAAAATCGAAATTTTTTGAGAGCTGTTTTTTTTATAAAACTTTTCTACTTTTTTTTCCTTTTTTAAGTCACCTAGAGACAAGTCACTTTTCATACCGAGGTTCCATTAGTGAAAAACCTCCTTTACAGTCAAATGAAGCCCAATGAACAAAAAATCAATTTCAAGGAATTGCTCATGTCTTTTTTAAATTCGACTCTGAGTTTTCGTAATTTTAATCGAAGTTTTGAATTTTTTTGAGGTTTTACTAATTTTTTGGAATCTTATGGCCTGGCCTCATTGACTAGCAGTGCAATTTGTTCCGTAATGAGATTTAAGTGAACATATTTAGTGCTTTGAGTGGACAGCTAATGGCTGTTAAGACTTTAAAAATAATTTTTCGAAAATTTTTTTGAACATTAACCAGTTATAAACTTATTATCGTGAACTGTAAGTCAGTCTCTGTGATGACAGCACCCTTTTCCCTACTACCGCAACCAAATTTGGTCTAGCTGGCGGTTTTTTCTTCTAGCTTTTAGTAATATGACTTCAATGACACAAGATTTCAAAAAGTTTTAAAATTTTTTTGGATATTTCCGTTTTATTGGTTACTTTTGGAATCTTATCACATTATCCTATTGACAGCTCCTATTGGCTTCAAGAAGACGTTCAGTGGATCACAGATAAAAGTTTTTGGAGAAAAGCTTATGGTTTCAAATGGCTTCGACCTTTTATTCTCGCTCTTCTCTGCCGAATTTTTGGCTTTTGCCTGATTTTGTTGTTTTTTTCATAGTCATAAGACTTATAAGACTTGTTGAGATTTCTTATTGATCACCTCTGCATGACAAACATCCCATTACTCCTATTAAAGCATATTTGAGCGTATTTTTTGACTTCCGTTGAAACTTAACGAATTTAATTGCTGTTAAGTATTTAAAAAATAATTTTTCGAAAATTTTTTTTGAACATTTACCAATATTAAAATTTTGCTGAACTGTTAGTCACTCTCAATATTGACAGAACCCACTTGCTTTCTAAAGAAACTAAAATAAATTTCGTTGCTGTTTTTATCTTCTAACTATTGATTATATGACTTCAATAACAGAAGAATTCAAAATTAAAAAATTTTGGATATTTTCCTATTATTGGCTACTTTTGAACTCTTATCACATTATCCAAATATTATACACACTATACAGATATTATTTTAATCCCATTGGCTTGGAAAGGACATTCAGTGGATCAATGGTAAAGTTTTCAGAGGAAAGCTGATGGTTTAAATGGCTTCGAAATTTTCTTCTCGCATTTTTCTACTGAATTTTGGTTTTCGCATGTTTTTGTTGTTGTGTTCACTGTCTTAAGACTTATTGTGATCTCTTATTGATTATCTGTGCATGACAAGCATATTTTTTATTTAATTTTTATTTTATAAAAATTATTTTATTTTATTTTATTTTATTTTATTTAGTTAGGCGAGCTTATTTTATTTAATTTTTGCAGAGTTGAGACCTGTTCATCTTAAGCATTCAGTCCAACGCAATTGTTTGATCGAGAGTTTAAAAATAAGATTTGCGATAAATCAATTTTTTAAAGAATCTCCCAACCTTCGTAAATTCTTTGAATAAAAGATTTTATTGCTAAAAGACGTGTCGTCAAAAGAGGATTGTGAGTTTTGGATCCTAATGAATTTTTAATGTTTAAATGTTAAATTTTTAGTGTTTAAATGTGTAAACTTTCTTCTTGAACACTTGGTAAAGCTTTTGAAAGTACCTCTAAAGTCATAGCGTGTCTTTGGTCGGCAGAGGTTATTTGCGCCATGAATAATTGCGCTTGAAAAGTTCAAAACTGTCATTTTGTTTTTTGTTCCGACCCCACTTGTGGGGGGGGGAGGAACTATATACTCAAATGGGTTTTTTTGTTCAGTCAATTTTGGCCGATCGATATATTCATCGCAGAGAAATGTGAGTGGTATCATTAAAAAGCTGGTCCAGCGTAGAATTCAAAATTAAAAAGATTTTTTGATTTTCGTTTTTTTCGAAGAGTTATCGAGGATTGAAATTTTGTGTGAACAACGGGATATTTGTTACTTTTAGTGTGATTTTTCTTCAAATTAAGATATTTTCTATAAAAATAGTATTTCAAACTTAAATTTCCTGACAAAAAATGAACCAATTTCGTGTTCTTAATAGACTAAAGGCGATAAAAAAGACTAGTTCTGGTCTCATAGGGAGCTTCAATATAAAAAAAAATCGAAATTTTTTGAGAGCTGTTTTTTTTTATAAAACTTTTCTACTTTTTTTCCTTTTTTTAAGTTACCTAGAGACAAGTCACTTTTCATACCGAGGTTCCATTAGTGAAAAACCTCCTTTACAGTCAAATGAAGCCCAATGAACAAAAAAATCAATTTCAAGGAATTGCTCATGTCTTTTTTGAATTCGACTCTGAGTTTTCGTAATTTTAATCGAAATTTTGAATTTTTTTGAGGTTTTACTAATTTTTTGGAATCTTATGGCCTGGCCTCATTGACTAGCAGTGCAGTTTGTTCCGTAATGAGATTTAAGTGAACATATTTAGTGCTTTGAGCGGACAGCTAATGGCTGTTAAGAGTTTAAAAATAATTTTTCGAAAATTTTTTTGAACATTAACCAATCATAAACTTATTATCGTGAACTGTAAGTCAGTCTCTGTGATGACAGCACCCTTTTCCCTACTACCGTAACCAAATTTGGTCTAGCTGGCGGTTTTTTCTTCTAGCTTTTAGTAATATGACTTCAATGACACAAGATTTCAAAAAGTTTTAAAATTTTTTTTAGATATTTCCGTTTTATTGTTTACTTTTGGAATCTTATCACATTATCCTATTGACAGCTTCTATTGGCTTCAAGAAGACGTTCAGTGGATCACAGATAAAAATTTTTGGAGAAAAGCTTATGGTTTCAAATGGCTTCGACCTTTTATTCTCGCACTTCTCTACCGAATTTTTGGCTTTTGCCTGATTTTGTTGTTTTTTTCATAGTCATAAGACTTATAAGACTTGTTGAGATTTCTTATTGATCACCTCTGCATGACAAACAGCCCATTACTCCTATTGAAGCATATTTGAGCGTATTTTTTGACTTCCGTTGAAACTTAACGAATTTAATGGCTGTTAAGTATTTAAAAATTAATTTTTCGAAAATTGTTTTTGAACATTAACCAATCTTAAAATTTTGCTGAACTGTTAGTCACTCTCAATATTGACAGAACCCACTTGCTTTCTAAAGAAATTAAAATTAATTTCGTTGCTGTTTTTATCTTCTAACTATTGATTATATGACTTCAATAACAGAAGAATTCATTATTAAAAAATTTTGGATATTTTCCTATTATTGGCTACTTTGAACTCTTATCACATTATCCAAATATTATACACACTATACAGATATTATTTTAATCCCATTGGCTTGGAAAGGACATTCAGTGGATCACTGGTAAAGTTTTCAGAGGAAAGCTAATGGTTTAAATGGCTTCGAAATTTTCTTTTCGCACTTTTCTACTGAATTTTGGTTTTCGCATGTTTTTGTTGTTGTGTTCATTGTCTTAAGACTTATTGTGATCTCTTATTGATTATCTGTGCATGACAAGCATATTTTTTATTTAATTTTTATTTTATAAAAATTATTTTTTTTTATTATTTTATTTAGTTAGGCGAGCTTATTTAATTTAATTTTTGCAGAGTTGAGACGTGTTCATCTTAAGCATTCAGTCCAACGCAATTGTTTGATCGAGAGTTTAAAAATAAGATTTGCGATAAATCAATTTTTTAAAGAATCTCCCAATCTTCGTAAATTCTTTGAATAAAAGATTTTATTGCTAAAAGACGTGTCGTCAAAAGAGGATTGTGAGTTTTGGATCCTAATGAATTTTTAATGTTTAAATGTTAAATTTTTAGTGTTTAAATGTGTAAACTTTCTTCTTGAACACTTGTTAAAGCTTTTGAAAGTACCTCTAAAGTCATAGCGTGTCTTTGGTCGGCAGAGGTTATTTGTGCCATGAATAATTGCGCTTGAAAAGTTCAAAACTGTCATTTTGTTTTTTGTTCCGACCCCACTTGTGGGGGGGGGGAGGAACTATATACTCAAATGGGTTTTTTTTCAGTCAATTTTGGCCGATCGATATATTCATCGCAGAGAAATGTGAGTGGTATCATTAAAAAGCTGGTCCAGCGTAGAATTCAAAATTAAAAAGATTTTTTGATTTTCGTTTTTTCGAGGAGTTATCGAGGATTGAAATTTTGTGTGAACAACGGGATATTTGTTCACTTTTAGTGTGATTTTTCTTCAAATTAAGATATTTTCTATAAAAATAGTATTTCAAACTTAAATTTCCTGACAAAAAATGAAACAATTTCGTGTTCTTAATAGACTAAAGGCGATAAAAAGACTAGTTCTGGTCTCATAGGGAGCTTCAATATAAAAAAAAATCGAAATTTTTTGAGAGCTGTTTTTTTTATAAAACTTTTCTACTTTTTTTCCTTTTTTAAGTCACCTAGAGACAAGTCACTTTTCATACCGAGGTTCCATTAGTGAAAAACCTCCTTTACAGTCAAATGAAGCCCAATGAACAAAAAAATCAATTTCAAGGAATTGCTCATGTCTTTTTTTAAATTCGACTCTGAGTTTTCGTAATTTTAATCGAAATTTTGAATTTTTTTGAGGTTTTACTAATTTTTTGGAATCTTATGGCCTGGCCTCATTGACTAGCAGTGCAATTTGTTCCGTAATGAGATTTAAGTGAACATATTTAGTGCTTTGAGTGGACAGCTAATGGCTGTTAAGACTTTAAAAAAAATTTTTCGAAAATTTTTTTTAACATTAACCAATTATAAACTTATTATCGTGAACTGTAAGTCAGTCTCTGTGATGACAGCACGCTTTTCCCTACTACCGCAACCAAATTTGGTCTAGCTGGCGGTTTTTTCTTCTAGCTTTTAGTAATATGACTTCAATGACACAAGATTTCAAAAAGTTTTAAAATTTTTTGGATATTTCCGTTTTATTGGTTACTTTTGGAATCTTATCACATTATCCTATTGACAGCTCCTATTGGCTTCAAGAAGACGTTCAGTGGATCACAGATAAAAGTTTTTGGAGAAAAGCTTATGGTTTCAAATGGCTTCGACCTTTTATTCTCGCTCTTCTCTGCCGAATTTTTGGCTTTTGCCTGATTTTGTTGTTTTTTTCATAGTCATAAGACTTATAAGACTTGTTGAGATTTCTTATTGATCACCTCTGCATGACAAACATCCCATTACTCCTATTAAAGCATATTTGAGCGTATTTTTTGACTTCCGTTGAAACTTAACGAATTTAATTGCTGTTAAGTATTTAAAAAATAATTTTTCGAAAATTTTTTTTGAACATTTACCAATATTAAAATTTTGCTGAACTGTTAGTCACTCTCAATATTGACAGAACCCACTTGCTTTCTAAAGAAACGAAAATAAATTTCGTTGCTGTTTTTATCTTCTAACTATTGATTATATGACTTCAATAACAGAAGAATTCAAAATTAAAAATTTTTGGGTATTTTCCTATTATTGGCTACTTTTGAACTCTTATCACATTATCCAAATATTATACACACTATACAGATATTATTTTAATCCCATTGGCTTGGAAAGGACATTCAGTGGATCACTGGTAAAGTTTTCAGAGGAAAGCTAATGGTTTAAATGGCTTCGAAATTTTCTTTTCACACTTTTCTACTGAATTTTGGTTTTCGCATGATTTTGTTGTTGTTTTTATTGTCTTAAGACTTATTGTGATCTCTTATTGATTATCTGTGCATGACAAGCATATTTTTTCTGCCATGGTATTATTTCTGAGCGTAGTCATTGTCCTCCGTTAAAAGCTTTTGAGTTTAATGGCTGTTAAGACTTTAAAAAAAGATTTTATTTTATTTTCGGGCATTTTTTATATTTGGATCCCGTTGAAATCTTATCACATTATCCTAATACTAATAATTCCCATTGGTTTAGGGAAGACGTTCAACGGATCGTGCATAAAGTTTTCAGAGAAAAACTTATGATTTAAATTGCTTCGACACTTTCTTCTGGCACTAATAATTCCCATTGGTTTAGGGAAGACGTTCAACGGATCGTGCATAAAGTTTTCAGAGAAAAACTTATGATTTAAATTGCTTCGACACTTTCTTCTGGCACTTTTCTAATCGACTTTTGGTTGTTGCCTGTCTTTGTTGTTGTTTTCATCTTAATAACTTGTTTTAAGGTATTATTGACCAAATATGAATGTCCAATGAACTTGTTGTCCCACGGAGGCATAATTTAGCGTATTTAGTGGATTCCGTTGAAAGCTAATGAAACTAATGGCGTTGATACTACGAGTTTTCTCAAAAGTTTCGTGGTACTAATGTATTTGTTCATATTTGACTTTTTGAAACTATATTGATAAAAAAGAGGAATTCGGTGGAGTTAAAAAATTAATTCAACATAGAAAATTTTTTTTGTGAAAAGTTCATTTTTTATTGTCTTCGACACTTTTATCGCTCAATTTTTTTCTTGAAATAGCTGTTTTTGCCTGTTTTTGTTCTTTAGGTAGCCGTAACTTGCTGACAATTCTCTTCGGCTTGTAACTGAGGTTTGAATTAATGCTATTACCTGAATCAGTTAGTCAGTTTATAGCCTTTAGTCTTAAAGTTTATGATATACATTCAAACATTTTTCAAACCTTTCAGATTTTGTTGTTCTTTTCGTCGAATTATAACTTATTTTCATCAATGAGAGGTCACATCCAATTTCTTGTATTCCAAAAAATAGCATATCTACTGATATTTTTTGTCACCCATGCTTTGTTTGTTGGTCAATAAACGTTTTTTGAGTGGTCATTTTGCGCTTCTTTTTCTCTTCTTTCAGAACAATCTCGTAACAGATCCCAATGGTTTACAAATGTGGCCCAAATAAACTTATCTCATCTCTCAATATAATTCTCCTGCAGCTAAATTAGTAGATATAAGAATTGAATTAAAAATACATAATTTTCAGATAATAGCTAATGATTTCAATAGTAGCAATAGTTTGTGTTTTCGCAAATCGTTTCTACTTTTTAAGGTTTTTCTTTAGTTCGTTTCTAAGGCTTAAACTACACAAAGACATCTCTTTTGTGTTTTGTAGTAACTTTTTTGGTAATTTATCATGGATTTTTTAGTTGAAAGCTTCTGAACTTTCTTTTAAATACTTGAAATTTCTTGGTTTAAAAAATGTTGATTAATTTTTGAATTTCGCCTCATTGATCGTAACATAGTCCCATTAAGAAAACGTTCCGTCCGCTGTATAGTTAGGACAAATTAAATTTGAGTAGTTAAAGTTTTATCTGACTGCATTTTGCATTTTGACGTTGTTACTATGTGCTTTTAAATTTAGATATTCAGTTTTTGCCATGAAGTTTTTGTTTTTGGTATTTTTTCGTAGTCTCTTTAGGGTCAGATCTCAGTGGCGCTGTAAAAAGGCATGGCATTATGTAATTCAATTAGTAGATAGGTAACGATATGTAACGATTGTTTGAAACTCAAGCATCTATTTTTGTTATTTCTTCATTTGGTTGACAATTAAGTCAAAAATGTAGATGAGCTCGGGTCGGAACATCATGTGCGAACGCACATTAACAAGCCGCCTTGTTGAAGTTTTAGATTAATCCTTTTGATGTCAGTTCTCAGTAGAGTTTTCAAGAGGAAAGCCAATGCTTTGATAGTTGCTGTATCGTAGATTGATTGTTTAGTTCGATGGAAAAATAATGTCTGTCTGTGTGATCTAAATTGTATTATACTCCAATTGAAAATTTTATACTCCAATTGAAAATCAAGGAAGATCACGTTGTATCTGTTGGTTTTAATTAGGGCTCTATTAGTGAACAGATATCATTATATTGTTTTGTCTATGAGAAGCAAAGATTACACGTGAAATTAAAAGCACTAAATTTAGATAAGCATATATTTTATATTTGTCTAAGTGGATAATTTTGCAGCTGTAGCTGTGCACAGCCGTCTGTCGACATGATGTTTTTGATTTCAAACCAGTGGATATAAATTTTACGGGAAACTTTAAACTCTTAAAACGGCAAAATGCCTTTAACGGCGCCTCCTGTTAAGAAGTAAAACTCAATCTCACCATTTTTGTTCAGTTTATCAATTTCATCGGTTTGGTTCACTTCACTTCCTAAAGTATTTTGTTTGCAGGTCACCAGAGTATCTTGCAATTAATGACGAAGCTATCGCTTGTGCGAGACGTCTCTTTAATGTTCCGAACAACTACAAAGTTTTCTTCATGTCCGGTGGAGGCACTGGTCAATTCTCAGCTGTTCCTCTCAATTTACTGGGCGAAGGCAAAACGGCTGATTATGTTGTAACTGGCACCTGGTCCGATAAGGCCATGAAAGAGGCCAAAAAGTATGGAACTGTGAACAATGTCCACCCTTTGTCAAAGTTCACTTCAGTTCCAGACGAAAGTCTTTGGTCCAGGACTAAGGACGCCAGTTATCTTTACTACTGTGATAATGAAACGGTCCATGGTGTAGAATTCCCCTTCATTCCGAGTAACGAGGGTGATTTCGCCAATGTTCCAGTTGTTGCTGATATGAGCTCCAACTTCGGAACTCGACTTTTTGATATAAACAGATTTGGCGCTGTGTACGCGGCGGTCCAGAAAAATCTAGGACCCGCCGGATGCACGGTGGTAATTGCACGTGAGGATCTCTTAGGAAAAGCGCACAAGTTTTGTCCCCAAATTTTGGATTATGACCAGATTGCGAAAGGTAATTCGGTGATGAACACCCCAGTTACCTTCAGCGTTTATATGACTAAGTTGGTCATGGAGTGGGTGGAACATAACGGAGGTTTGGAGCAGATGGAGAAAGATTCCCATATCAAGTCCACGATGCTGTATAATATCATTGACAACTCGGACGGTTTCTACACCTCGGTGGTCGACAAGTCTTACAGGTCCAGGTGCAATGTTGTGTTCAGACTCAAAGGCGGTGATACAGACTTGGAATCGGCGTTTGTGTCTGCGGCTAAGAAGAGTAATCTGTTGTCACTGAAAGGTCACCGAAGTGTGGGAGGAATTAGGGCATCAATTTATAATGCGATATCGACTCCAATGGTGGAGAAATTGGCAGAGTTTATGAAGGACTTCCAAGCTAATCACAGCACTTGAAAGGACTTCTATGCTTCTTGAAACAACAGACTCTCAATGCTTAATCTTGCCAACAATAGGCTTTTGAAACTAAATTGAGCTACATTAATAATCAATTATTACAATCATCACTGGTTCCAATTGTCAATAGCTTCCTGGGTTCCATTTATCTGGCTTTTTTGATAGGCTGTCTCCTTTGCCAGTATCTCGGAATTCGAATTGTTGGCAATATATTTATTGATATGAAATTAATGGTGCACAGTTGTTGAGGTCTATCGTATTGAGTTGTGATAATGGGTGATATTGTAAAGTTTCTAATTTGCATAAAGATATTGAATTTGAATTGGATATAAGCGTCTTACCGTCTTTGCATGCTGTGAAAATAACAGATCTTGCAATCTTTGCATCTCCTTGCAACAAGCAAAGGGGAGGGGGTGAGTATTGAACAATCAGAATCAGAATAGCAGAGTATTATTAGGTTTGACACAAAATATACTATACTCAATTAAATTCTCGAATTAAATCACACAATTAAATTCTCAAATTCAACCCGAATTAAATCACGCTGGTATTTATCAAAAATGAAATACAAAAGAAAATAAATTGCAACAGGATGGACGGTGGGGACACATCACATAGGTGAGAAATGGTTCAGTATTCTCTACTTGGAGCCAAAGGTGATTAATAAATAGTAATTAATAAAACACATAAATTTTCTGAAAATAGTAGAAAACTAGAACTTTTGATATCGGTAACATAATATACCCTATGCCGAAATGGCCAATGAACCAATATAACAAATGTATTCCCTTCGATCCTTGCCTTCAGTAATCCTATTAAAAATTTGCAATCGGTATTACGAGCATGTTTATCATACGTAATCAATAATTCATACAATAATTTAATTCATACGATTCATGGGACCAAACATGGGATGCATACGATAATTTAATCCCATGTTTGGTCGTGATAACTTCATATTAAGTCACACGGGCCGCTGAGGCATGTTCATGGTCTGGGAGACATGGGCAAATGCACTTCCAAAATATTATGCTGAGTAATCGTTCGGGTAATGTCAACGTAGGACAAAATATTGGGTATATTTTGGAAGTTTTTGCACATTGGGTATATTGGTATTGGGTTTTGGGCTGTCACTGAAATTATACATCTTGTATGGTTACATGACAATTTACCCAATGCCATTATACCCAATGCCAAAATACCCAATGCCAAAATACCCAATGCCAAAATACCCAATGCCATTATACCCAATTCACATTGACATTTTCGTTCAATAATCCGAGTACTAATTAGCAGAAAATAGCTCTTACTCGTATGATTTAACAAGCGGATAATTTAATCTCATGTTTGGTTGTGATAGTTTCATATCAAGTCCCATGGGCCGCTGAGGCATGGCCATGACCATTAAGCATGTTAACACATATGAGTAATAGCGACTGCTAATTTGTTGTTGGATTGTTGAACGAAACCATCAAAGTACATTGGGTATAATGGCATCGGGTATATTGGCATTGGGTATAATGGCATTGGGTAAATTGTCCTGACACCATCTTGGATACCGTTACATTTGGGGATTGATGTAATTCTTACGTGTTGCTCTGTTAGCTCTCATTTGGCTAATCATTCAAATGAGTGGATCCATGACGTCTCAACGTTTTCTTTTGAAGTTTTTTTTCTAAGAAAAATTGAAAACGCAAGAAGTCGGGAACAGATTGAATCCACGCAAATTAGCAGTTAATACAATTTCGTTTCAGTTGATTAATTTATTCGGCCGGTCGTTTGCATTCAGTAGCTTCATACGAAAAGGAATGTCACCGCTTTTTATATCAGAATGTCTTCTAAGTGAAGTAAATTAGTTAATTGCTTTTCTCAATAATGGTTTTTCTTTGCCAATGGCCTATTGTGAGTCCATTAATTGCTCCATTGTCAACAGACGGGTGAAAGATATACCATGTTAGTTGGTTAGTTTCCGTAGCTTGAAAAGAATTGAGGATATATCTGTGTCTATTGTAATTGTGTTCAAACGTATTTATTAAAAGCAAGCTCTTGTTTCTTCTTGTAGCAGGTTTAGTATCAGTTGCAGGTCTTTAAGTTTGTTATATACTAGTAAAAAATTAACTTAAACTGTAAATGAGCGAGGAACGCACAGTTGTTCACTAGCTAGTAAAAAAGTTTAGATTACGTGATAAGGCCACTGTGTGATGACGTAAAGATATTCATTGTAAAAATGTGCATTTTCATCAGCCAGAATTTTGAAGTGATTTTAGCAGTCATCTAGTCTTGTTTGAAGCACGCAATTTGCAATTTTAAAAATGACAGTTTTATTATCTTGCACTAATTATAGGACAACCTAGCTTTATACAATTTTGCACTGCAAATTTTGCATCTGTCTTTTTAGAATCTGCACGTTTGTGTTTCAATATAGAGATCCAATGATGTGCTGATGACCATGAACGTTAATCTGAGTGGCTGCATCTGGGCTTAAGGTACAGGAAATTGGTAGTGCATTTTAAGGGTTGGGTTTTCTGAGTCTAGCAAATTACTTTGTATATTGAGCTGAAGGTAGCCATTACTATGATAGTCAGTGTGATCTCAAACTTTTTCAAAATCAGGCAACCGAACTTTGTTTTTTTTTCTAAAAATTTCTGCAAAAAGGTCTTTGGATGTTATAAACAAGCAGACTAATAATTTTTATTAATTTTATGTCAATGTTCTCGTCTTATCACTATTTTTTCCATTTTATTCGTACATGCTTATCCTTTGTTTCTCCTCGGATAAAATTTGAAATTTTGTAATCAATTACGTGTTTTGAAAGCTATGCTGAATTTCCTCATCGAAAGAAAACTACTCTGTCTTGCTTATTTAGATAGGCGATCTAAAGCAATTAGAGAACTAATGTTAATGTCCCATTGATTAGTGCAGGGCTTCGTTTCCACTCGGCTTCGTCTCGTCTCGACTCTTCCCGGTTCTGGTAATCAATCTTAATTGAGCTAAGCTTTGGGTCAAATTGCATCAACCCTACCAGTTTCTTGCCCTCGGTTTCCCAAATTATACTCTAACATGAACTTAGAGAACCCAGGGAACGATTTCATCGAACATTTAAACTTCGAGGCAGAGAGCTTAGTTTGAAAGTTTAAGCTTATAATTAAAGAAGTGAAAGTATTTTTTTTGTCCTAAAGTGAATGTCCTATAGGACACTAAGTTTAGAACAAAAATATCAGACGTTCACGTCTTGAATCAAACCGCTATAAATAATTGGCTGCTTCGCTATCAGAAAGGGAATAGATTGGTTTATTTCTTCTCATGTATATTTTTCAGAATACGTTTTCTTTCACTAATATCCAAAATTGTACTCTTAACTTCAATTTCAATTGATATTAAACACTTTTGTACCCTTTGGTTCCCTAAATACGTTAGAACAAAAGCTTGGTCTCCTCGAGCCTCGTACCCAGCACTCGGGCGCAAGCGCCCTTGTGTCGGGGCACTAAGTCCTTCGGGTGACTCGGATTTTGTTCAAACATATACTTAGAACACACAGTTAAGTATTTCTCTGACGCTTACGTAGTTCCTTAACCATGAAGACAATCAAGTTCTTGAAATGCCTCAAATTTTGCGAAGCGACTGGACAGCGGCAGAGTCTTTTGTTAACACGACATTTCAGAGCTTCTCGGACCAGAAGGCCTAATCTCAGATCCGCGGAAGAGAAATCAATACCAGCTTATGCGAAGTGCTCTTTTGAAACAGTCATTAGATGGAAAGAATGGCTCCATGCCTTTTGGATGTGCTTTGCCTTCAACTTCATCAAAAAATAATTTTAAAAAAAATTAGACCCCATTTATAAGGCTACTGAAACCATTCTTGTAGGCTCGGTGAACAAACTTTTCTTGCTGACAAGGGTAGATATTGATATATTACAACATGGTTAAAACTTATTAGATAAGTATATTCTACCAGGTAATGAAAGTTATATGTAGAATATATTCAATGAACCCCTCAATAGCATCTACTTAGTTTTACTTCTAACTCAATTTTGGTACTGAATGACCTTGTACACCAACTTGTTTCGAGTCAGCTATGCATCTTTTAATTTGTTTTAAATCAGCACTGAAGATTGTGGCAGCTATTGAGGCGAGAGGCAGTCGGTCCAACTAAACAAGGTGACCTCTCAAAGAGCTTCAAGGTAATTAAACACAGGTACTGCAACATTACAGTGCAGAGGTATACCCAAATCGTCACGGGTAGATATGCCCGATGTGTGTATCTCGTGTTCGTTTTTACTATGTTAATACATTGAAAGTGGTACAATATTGCGGAAAATAGCTACTTTTGCAGAAACCGGCAAAATGGAAGGGAAATTAGCAACCCGTGTTCGCAAATGTGTCCTAATTTTAGCCGCGGAATACAAGTACAAACTTAATAACCTATTTTTCGCGCGAGTTGTATCACGCATCCGCTCCATTTATGTATTGATTTTTTGCACGCAATGTAGCTCAGTTTCGCATATAATCCGCAATTAGGCCTAACTTAATTAATACTTATTTAATTAAGCTTAATTTATTACTACTTATAGTACTTTATTACTACTTAATTCTACTTATTAGTACTATTTATTACTACTTATTAAAATTGGCCAATCCCATTGGTAGCATGTATTTAAAGCACTTTAAAGCTTTGAAGGCTTCAATTAAATCTTTATTAAAGTGCTTATTGCATGCTCAAAATGTGTGCGAATAATAGATACCTAAATTGAGCGGAAACGTGCTACAAGATTTGTTACCTAATTTTCGCACCGAATGTTCTTTTATTTCGCAAAATTGGCGGAACCCCTTTTGCGAAAAGTAAGATACAAAGGATGCCACCTAATTTCGTTCATTGTATGTAACTAATTTTCGAGCCAATTTTACTCAGGCGGAAATTTTGGGGTATACCTCTGCATCGTAATGAATCAGATGTAAACAAGTTTTATCACAAAATGGCCTTATGGGACTACCGTCCTAGTTTGCCTATATTTTTTACGACAAAGGTTGGCTTAGAATTTTGAAAGTTATAAAATTTTAAACAATTTCTCCATAAACTTTTTAAAAATGGGCTTTGGAATGAGTCGTTCAGTGAGTGTTTGGTTCACATTTTCTTTGTATTCAGAGTTTGAATTCAAGTATTTTTCAAATTTAGTATATCTGGCTGATATGTTCTGTTAAGGACTTCTGAATAATAAGTAATGTTTTCATGGCAAATATCAAAAATAAATGCAATAAAAAGTTTTGGTGTCATGCTGCGTATGATTTTTAACGAACAAATTAAACAAGGCAGTAAAAAAGTTTCTTGTCACACGAGCTCATTTCACACGAAAAAATCATTATTAAAAATTGATAAAGTTAAAAAAATGATAAAATTTGACGCTTCATTGAGAAAAGCTAGTATATTTTTTGCCATACCTTCAACGCTAGTCAAAATTAGTGGTTTTGAAATTACTCATAGCACTGTTTACGACAATAAAGTCTTCGAATTTTTTCTCGAGCTGTTAATAATGAAATTAGGGCAATAAAGTTTTAGGCTAATTGAATGCTCAAAATAATTTTGTTTCCACAAAGCGCAGAATTTTTTATTAAGATTTGCCTTTTCGGACATTGGCCGAGTAATGATCCAGACCTTTGAATAATATTGTGCTCAAAACAACATCATATGTTTTCTTAATAAAAACGGATTGTTCACAGATTAACAACAACTCTGTGGGAAAATGTCCTCAATGATGATTTTTGTTCCAAACATAATTTGCTGCAAAGATTACAAAAAAATCTCAATTTGACTTACATGAGAAGTAAAAAAAATAGAAGTGGCGAATAAAAACCAGTTGATTAAAAAAACAATCACCTTTTTTTAGCTTATCGAATATGTGTTTTTTTGAAAAAAAAATTTGGAGGCCGTTAAAAGTAAGAGCATTTGTGAATTTCTAAATTAATTTTACTGAGGAAAAATTTACAACTAAGTAGTCGCGAACTTTTCACTTGGATAGGTTAAAGCTGCATTTTTCAATCTAATTCATTGACTTTCCGGGGGAATTATATAAATTTTCTCAATTGTGCTGCAAATTTGGACTGATTCTGAGAGACAAAAATATCTTTTGCATCACTTTATTTTTTTATTTAAAAAAAATAAAATTTTTCGCTGGCCCCAATTTATTTGTTAAGACAATTTTAAACTTTTTTGAAAGCCTTCTGGATCAAAGGTATAAACAAAGAAAGAAGATTGAAGAAATCAGTTTGTTGAAAAAGAGAAATATGTCATCAAAGATCATTATTTTAATAAAATTAGTTTCAAAAGAGATATGTAGCATCATTTCATGGCTATTTAAGGAGCTAGCACAGTTTTTTTCACAAAACCGAAGTACGCAAACTTCTATAGAACTCTAAATTTGTTTAAGAGTATCGATAGTTAAGAGTATTGATAGAAACTTCAAAAATCGATAGTTATCGATTAGAGGTCTACCACCTAAAGTTTAGGGATCTAAACTCTTGAATTTTTTCCGTTTGCTTAGAAAATTCTCTGCTTCCACAATTCCATTTTTTTTCTACAGAAAAAAAGTTTATCAGGCTTTAACGCAAAACTTTGTTATCGTACGAATAATGGATTTAAAGTTTTGACTCGTTTCTGGACACCTTTTTCTTGAGAAATGGACCGACGGAGGATTCTTTCCAGGGCAGAGTTTTAGTGACTTTCAAAACTTAACGTTTCAAGGTATGTATTTGAACTAAAAATTAAATGAAAAACTTTAGAACTTTAGAAAAACAAATGAATTGGGGAATAAAGACCATTTTTAATAGGAGAGAATACGATCGGACCACAGATCTCAAACTTTTCAACAAAATATTACCAGTCTATTTTCTCTTGAAATATCATTTCTCAAAATAATTCTTCGCTTACACAGCAATGATCTTCCGGCATATAAAATTGAACCTCTCTCTACCATGAGAATAAAAGAACATGACAGGTCAAAAAAATAACGTTCGATATAAGAAAGAACAATAAGATTTTTTACTGAGTCATTCCAATTTATATTAGTCTGCTTTCTAATATTAGACTGAAAACAACATCGAAAGCTTCCTTAAGAAAGAACTGAAAGAATATTTTTGGAATGATTTTTTGAAGGACCCGAAAGTAACTGATATGAAAGATGGCATTAAGAGCATTAGACTTTAATTTTTATTTTTAATCTTCATGATGTACATATAAAATATAACATTTTAGGCTCGCATTATAGGCCATTTTTTACTAATCTAAGGTCAAATTTTTAGTTAAGTAATTTAATGATTTTATAATTTTACATAATGTTATATTTTTAACTTGACATTGCTTCTTTCACCATTTGCATTTTATTCTTATGTGTATCATAGGAAATTAACAATGTTCTTTTTTTGAAAAAAATGACTAAACAATTTTTTTTTCTTATTGCAGCATGTACTAAAAAGCTGTTTCTTCAGGAACAATCGGTTGACACAAAAACCGGTCAGTTGGTTGGAATTGTTATCAACCTGGTAGAAAATCTTGGACGACAAAAGTCTAAATCGTCACAGGCTTTATTTCATCGCATTGTGAATGGATTGAACACATCACTGCATGTGATCAAACGGCTATCAGGTGTAGCTGTTGCTTTGTTTCTGTTCAGAGTAGCCTTTAGGGTTAAAAACATGAGCGAAGAAGAGAAGGAGGCTATCATGGGAGCAGCTAATACCTCTCTAGATTCAGGTTACTCTCATAATTTTTTTTAAAAAATAATTACCTCTCATTGTTTTGGAATTATTCTCGTAGAATATACTTAAATACTAATTGAGAGCTCAGTAAATTCTGAGGCTCTTGTACGTTAGAACCGCCCCCAGCTACCCAGGTTCAGAAGCAAACCAAAATGAGCTTTGATCAGCCCATCCCTGAGAAACATGACCTCTGGTCATCAGCTCGTCACAGACCGAAGTGACCTCTGATCAACTTCAAAGTTTCAGACCCCTGAGTAGAAGTTCGAAAGATAATCCTTCTGCGTTCGAAGTGCACTTGGAAGCCGTCTTTGATTGCACCGTCCGATACTAATCAGATGAATTCCAAATCGTTGTTCAGACCCCTCGTGCAACCTATTTGCTCCCAAGGGATATGTAATCGAGCACACGATACATGTATGCGGGCTGGAAGTTGGTCTGATCAGGGGTCGCTTCCTTCGGGGATTCTCTTAGAGGGGGTCACAAGGACTTCGCTTACAGGGGGTTACAAATAGAATTCTATCTGATCAGAGTACCATAATAATATCACATTTTGAGCTATTACAACTAATTTTTTCACATCACTTTCAGTATAAGCAGTAAAAATAAAGTATAGGTAAACTTGATTCTGAATCTGCTTCACTATTTTCGAGAAAACTGTTGACAGCGAAACTTCTCGTTTTATAATCTATAGATAGATCTGACATGAGTGTGACGACAAAGAAATCAAGTTTACTTCGGAACAGCTGGACGACGTTCAAATCAGTTAAGTTTGTGGACATTATTGGGTGTGATGAGGCTAAAGAGGAGCTGAGGGACATTGTATCATTTCTGAAGAACCCAACTCACCTGGAATCATTGGGAGGAAAAGGGGAGAAAGTAAATTTTAAAAGGGAACATAAAACAGACCATTCATTCAAAAATTTTGACTTTTCCTTTCGTAAACAGGCGTTTATTACGACTCGAAGGGGAGCTAGTGATTAATTGCTCTCAAACGAAGTTTTGTTTAATTGCCCTCAAACGAACTTTGTAGCAATTTTATTAGTCCTGTTGGTATTTTTCATGCAATTTTTCGCTTGACCGATTTGACTTTTCGTCCTTAAAAAGGGGATAAACAGGCAGCGCCCAGCGGGCATTGATTTGCATTAGAAGCCCTTAGCGTCGTTTAGTAATCCTTCAAGTGCTTAGTGTGATGAAGCTACCGCGAAGGCCTTAGTTTAAGGTTAACAGGTCATTTTTAGGAGTTTTTGAGCCGAAAATAATTGAGCCCAAAATGTTTGGAGTTTTTGAGCCCAATTTTTCTCTTTTTTCCGTTATTTTCCGAATTTTTTGTTGAACCAGTCTCAAATTGAGGCTGGTTAAAGTCGATGAAGGTCTTTTGAAAGACATGAGTACTGTTTATGATCATTTTAGGAGCTATATGTTTTGGTAGCCCAAACAAAAACACGCAAACTTATACTAATTTTCACAATTTTTTTTTCAAGTTTTTTGAAAATTTTGAGTTTTTTCAGCCCTAGGTAACAAGGAACCTCCTACTATCTTTGATAATAGATTGCAGCATAGTTTCTAGTGGTAATGGAACGGTTTTCAACGTTTTAACATCACGAATTTTACCAATTTTTTTTTACAAAACTTGCAATTTTTTTCGACTTTTATTGTCATTATTCAAGTTTTCGAGAACCAGGGGCCTAAAACATTCTCATGGGTTTAATAATTAATGAGAAAAACGTTTTTTATTCATGAAATATTTTTCAACTTTCTAATATCACAAGTTTTAGCAATTTTTTGTTGAAACTTTCATTTTTTCCAATTTTTTTGAAAGTTTTTGTCAATTTTTAAGTTTCTCCGGCCTCCAGAGTCAAGGAACCTCCTTTAGGGTTTGATAATAGGTTACTGCATAGTTTTTAGTGGTATAGTTTCTATTGGTAAGATGTTTTATTAAATTTTCACGTAGAGTCGCGTAAAATTGGATCAGTTTTTGAGTCTCAAACTTAGCTTAAATAAACCGAGCTTGAATAAACCAATAAAGTATAAGTCAACCAATATCATCCGTGCTTAAGGGCTTAATATTTAAAGATTTCGTGCATTCAATTATTAAAAATTTTTAAAGCATACTCCTGTCAATTGGTGTTAGTATTATGCTTATTATTGCCCAAGTTAGAGGTTGAATTCAACTTTTTTGTGAATCTAAAGAAGCTGAGGGCAAGATTAAAACACTTTTCATACTGAGGAAAAAATTAGGCTGTCATTATTCTATCTGTTTATTTTTCTCTATATGTTTCATTCGGTCGGTCAGCAGGATCAATGGGGCTATTTCGCATTAATCTTACGGCTATGTAGAATGATTCGGTAAAATCTTGCTATAAAAAACGATGCGGTTGATCAGCTAAAGTGTGAGTAACATGAAGTTGTGCTTGCGTAACAGAAAATAGAATTTGCCTTGAAGCAGCTACAAGCAGTCAGAAGTAAAACTAGAAGTTCACAAATTTTAAAATAATAAATAAAGGCCTTAGCCTTGATCAATTGAAAATTGTTTCAATCGTCTAATTTTACAGCATCGCTATCAGACGAGTCAGGCCACTGATCGAAACAATTTTCTAGCCTTCAGTCAGGACGATCTTTCTTGTCTTGAATTTTTTATGCAATGTAACCAACAGTGTTGCTCATAAGCAAAAGTCTTTTTTGACTGAGGTTAGCATATCATGAGAGAGTCTATGGCAAATTGCTTCATGAAATTAAACAACTCGGAAGCAATTCATTTCCTCAATACATCTTCAGCCTAGTGTAGGAAAACAGAGAGGAGTAATAGTTTTTATCTTCTTTCAACAAATATCTTATACAAATGTTTGCTATGAATTTCATTGTATGTGTTTCCTTGTCTCGTAGTTTTATTGATTCAGAAAAAATTATCGCAGATATCTGAACATAATAATTGAAATCTGTATTAAAAAATTCTGTAATTTTGGTACATAACGAAACTTTCGGTCTCAGATGTTACGATATAAAAGTTTTTGTTGGTTTTCTTTCGTTTCTTTTATTTTGAAAAAATAACTTTGACCCCAAAACTCAAGCCACATTAACTCTGTACAATGATAAGAAGACCAAATAAGAAGGTGCTATTTAACCAGGAGTGAGACCAAAATATGCCGTGGTATCAATTAGCTAAGTAAACTTAGAGATTTTTAATAAAAAACAGCAACACTTGGACGTATGAATTGAGGACTGAAAAGCGCCTGAAACAGAAGAGAACGAATTGACAACAATATATTATCTATCATTTTTTGTAGTTATCACACACTAAGGGATTCGCAAGCAATTTCAGATAGTAGTTCGCATTTGTCGCATGTTTTGAGGAAAAGAGCGTTTTGTGGAAAAAAAATTTAAATATCTCTAAGAGTAATTTTGAGCGCAAATTTGCAGTTAATAAAGTTACGCTAAAAGATGCTAAGCAATTTTTATTGGGTTTTGCCCATTATAGCCCGCGCACGTCTTAATAATAACATATAACGTAGACCCCACCCAATTATCGTAAGTATATAACAATGGAGATTATAACTTCGTGGAGTGGGCTATGATGAGAAAGACCCACTTTTTTTGTAATCGTTGAGAATATAAGGATAACATTCTATCTCTCCCTTTTTACAAGTTCCGCGAGGGGTATTAATTACTGGGCCTCCGGGAGTTGGCAAGACAATGTTAGCCAGGGCAGTCGCAACAGAAGCCGGAGTGCCTTTCTACTACAGATCTGGATCCTCATTTGATGAAATGCTAGTAGGAGTTGGATCCAGCCGAGTTCAGAAGCTGTTCGAGGATGCCAGAAAAACTTCCCCTTGTGTCATTTTTATTGATGAAATTGATGCTATTGGTGGTAACAGGAAAGATGGAGGATCTAGACAGACATTGAACCAGTTATTGGCAGAAATGGACGGATTCAAAGACAACAATAATATTATAGGGACCTGATTTTTGTTCTGTTTTTGTTGCGTTGATCTGTTTTGTGATATTTCTTTTTAATGATAAACAGCAAGAGCACGCTTAAGAAAATGCTAAATTGTTCCGACCCCACTTGGGGGGGGGGGGATATATACTCAACTGGGTTTTTTTGTTCAGACAATTTTGGCCGATCGATATATTCGTCGTAGAAATGTGAGTGGTATCATTAAAAAGCTCGTCCAGCGTAGAATTCAAGAGTAAAAAGATTTTTTTTAAATTTCGTTTTTATTTCGAGGAGTTATCGAGGATTGAAGTTTTGTGTGAACACGGGATATTTGGGATGACCATGATCACTTTTAGTGATAGGTAGATTTTACATTAAAATATTAATTCAAAATTACCTTTCACTCCACAAAATGAACCAATTTTGAGTTTCTAATTGAAGAAAGGCGAAAAAGACTAGTTTGGGTCTCATAGGGAAGTTTACGATAAAAAACTCGAACTCTATTTGAGAGCTTTTCCTTAGGAAACTTTCGAACTTTTTTTGTTTTGTAAGTCACCTAGAAACTAGTCCCTTTTCATATCGAGGTTCCGTAAATGACAAACCTCAATTACAGTTAAATGAAGCCAAATGATTTTAAAAAATATTTTTCATAGAATGGCTTCTATGAAATGTTTCTTTCATAGCAATGATTTCTTTTTGAGATTTTACAAAATTTTTGGAGTCCTATGGCATAGATTCAGTGACTTAAGGAACAATAGATTTTGTTTAGATCGATAAGTGAATCTATCTAGTGCTTTGAGTGGACAGCTAATGGCTGTTAAGACTTTGAAAATGATTTTTCGAAAAATATTTTCACTGTTAACCAATCAAAAACCTAAGTACGTGAAATGTAATTCAGTCTCGGCAATGACAGGACCTCCATCATTTCTACTGCAACAAAAATTGATCTGGTTAACGGTTTTATCTTCTAATTATTGCTTATATGACTTCAATGCCACAAGATTTCAGAAAAAATTTCTTAAACATTTTGACATTTTTGGTTTTTTGGTTACTCTTGAATTCTTATCACATTATCCTGATATTGAAAGCCTCCATTAGCTCAGGGAAGACGTTCAATAGATCATGAATATTGTTTTCAGAGAAAATCTTATAAATTAAAGGGCTTCGACGCTTTCTTCTCGCAATTTTCTACTGAATTTTTGGACCTTGCCTTTATTTGTTGTTGTTATTTTCATTGTCATAAGACTTATTCTGATGTCTTATTGATGACTTTTAGGAATGAGAAACATCCTTAGTTTCCTTTTGAGGCATAACTTTGCGTATGTATTGATTTCCTTTGGAGCTATTGAAGTTACTGGCTGTTAAGACTTTTATTTAATTTTTTATTAAAAAAGTGTTGAACATTTACCAATCTATAGCTTATTATTGCGCACTGACGCTATTTGCGCGCTTCAATCTCAGTAATGATCGGTCCCTTTTTTCAACTTCGACCTATTTTAATCTAGTTGGTTTTCTGTTCTAACTATTGGTTTAAGGACTTCAATGTCACAAAATTTCAAAAATATATTTTTAGAATATTTGGATATTTTTGTATTAATGTTTCCTCCCTAATTCCTAATGCCTTGTTCTGATGTTGATAGCTACCATTGTCTTCTAGAAGACGTTCAGTGCATCATAGGTAAAAATTTAAAAAATAGATAAAGTTTTCACTGGTTTCTTAAAAATTTCGTGGTATTAATGTATATGTTCCCATTTGTTTTGAAGACGAAATGATAAAAAAAGAATCCCATGGATTTTAACAATTTTTTTCAAAAATAGAAATTTGTTTATTGAAAATTTTTTTTGTTAATTGCTTCGACACTTTTTGCTCATTTTTTTGAAATTGCAGTTTTTGCCTCTTTTTGTTTAATTTGCCGTAATGAGCTGGCCGGTCTCATAAGCTTTTAATTGAGGATTGGATGAATGATGCTAACCAACAATTTTTCATTTTTTCAGTTTTGTTTGTTCTTTTCGTCAACTTGTAACTTAATCTCAACATTAAGAGGTCCCGTCCAATTCCTTTTTTTTCAAAATTAACATGTGCACTGTTATTATCTGTTGTTAAACAGGTGCTTTAATTGTTGAACAGTATGCTTTTTCATAAAAAGTTTTTTTAGCACTGTATTTGTGTGTCTTTTTCTCCTCTTGTAGCACATTCAAGTAATAACAGATCCCAATGAATTTTAATGCAGCTCAAATGATCTTAATTTTCTTTTCAGTATAATTATAGTTGAATTAGTATCAATATAAATTGAAATGAAAATACATATTTTTCAGATAATAGCTAATGATTTTAATGGCTTCAGTAATTTGTGTTCTCGCAACGTTTATAATTTCTTTGTAATTTTTTCTGCATCTTTAGTCGCTTCGTATGGCTTAGTCTAACCAAAGACAGGTCCGAATGGTTTTATAATGACTTTTTAGTAATTTTATTATGAATTTTCTTGTTAAAAGCTAATGTTTTTAGACTTTTAAAGTTCTTTGGTTTGAAAAATGTCGATTGGTTTGTAAATTTCGCATCATTATTTTTCTATTTGTCGACTTCTATTTCGTCTATGGAAATTTTCTTCTCATTGGAGAAAATTTCCATCTGCTTTATAGCTAGGAGAAACATCTGAATTTGTGTAGTTATGGTTTCATCTGATTCCATTTTGACGTTGTTAATAGGTGCTTTTAAGTTTATATATAGTTTTTGCGGTGAAATTGTGGTTTTTTGCTTATTTTATTGTTTGTTTTTTTTTCTCGTAGTCTTTTTAATGGCAGATCTCGTGAGCGCTGTAATGAGGCATGGTATTAAGAAATTCAAATAGTAGTTAGGTTGTGTAACGATTTTTTTTAAACTCAAACTTCTATTTTTGTTATCTCTTCATTTGGTTGAAAATTTAGTCAAAATGTTGATGAGCTCAGGTCGGAACATCATGTGCAAACGCACATTAACTAGCATCCTTTTTTGTTATGGTTTTGGTTTTTAGTACTTTTTAATAGAAAAAAAGGCTGATGCTGCGGAAAACACAATAGAATTAGCTCAAAAAACACTTTTTCAACTGAATTAGAGCTTCTGTGTTTTTTCTTTTCCAGTAACGACGAAGAAGAATATCAATATTTCGGAGTGCAGTGATGTAATTCCTGGGTCAGAATGTTTGCGGGAGAAGAACTGAAAAAATATATATATTTAATAAGTATCTACTTCATAATTATATCTTTAATGATTATCTACTACACAAAACTTCGCGGCAGTGCATGTAAACTCTGAACCTTGTAAAAGAACAAAATTGTTTCACCATGCCAATAGAAAGAAACATCATATCCCATTTTACCCCAAGTCGTTCTTCAATTTAGAAACAAAACATCTATGACTGAAAAATAACGTGCAGGAGAATGAGTTCAAAATCCCTTGGGGGGTTTTATCTGCAATGCGAACCTGTGCGATATCTATGCCCATTCGTTTCAATCGTGAAGTTACCCGTGAAGTAATAATCGCGGCACAAAAAATAGAACGTTTTAGATTCAAGATCTCTGATGTATTAGAGCGCTTTTGGAAAAGGTTATCTGATGAGCCATTCTGTTCAAACTAGTGTTTAAAATTATACAGCAGCTGCTTGATTTCTTATTAAAAAAATCAGCCTGGATATCAATATTTTCTTCAGCCGTTTTATTTCGATAAATATGAATAACTGTATTTTACCAAGTTGTAATTGTTTATAGACTCCTAAGCTTCTCAGCCGGCTATTATAGCAATCTTAATTTTTTTTACAATTCAAAGAATATGAATTGTATTGGGGGGCTGTCCTTTTCACGACTCGAAAGGGAGTATTGGAGAAGTTCTTTTTTTGAATCAATTTTATTGGAGTGAATTTTGAAGCCGGAAATGAAACACCTAAAAAAATTTTTTGCTGAACAAAATGAAGAGTGGACCGAAAAGAGGGTGGTTTTTTGTTCATATCGCCGTTTTCCAGAGAGCGAGAAATTAAGGTGTGAAAAAAACTCTATAAGCGAGCCGAAATTCTTTTTCACGTGCGGCATTTTAAAGCAGTTTCTTTTTGATTTTTTTTGGTTAAGAGATTTCGTTATGATTTTGTTTTAATTTTAGGCTTGTTTTGGTAGTGGTTTGAAGGTTTCTGGAAATTGGTATGAATTTTATGCTTATGCAGAGATTTTCCATGTATTTTGCTGATTTTTGAGATGATTTTTAGACAATTTTTTTGTTTTACTGCCTCAAACGGGTATTGAAAAGACTCGTATTACTTAAGCAATTTTTAGATAACAAGTGGTTACAATTTTTACATATGAAGCACTGTTTTACTGAGAAATATGACAAAAAATGGCGAAAATTGACTTTTTTCGTATTTTTTTTCGCAATTTTTCTGGATACCCTATTGCCTGAAAAAAGTTTTTCTTTGGATTTATGTGCTTTTGTAATATTAAAAAAGTTATTATTTTTCCAGCTTTTTAGTCCACGGCTTATTTTTTTCATTATTTGGCTTCAAGTGCTTTTAAAAAATCTCATAAGTGGTTTTAGTGGGTACTAGTTCTTCTGATGACGTAATTTTGGCACAGATGGTTTTTTCGGGGTCTCAATATATGACAAGTTTTGATCAGGTTTTTTATCATATTGTAACAGATTTGATTTTCTTGTTTTTACTTTTTTTTGTTTTATTGTTTTTTAAAGATACTATTGATTTAGTTGGGGCATGGTTTGTCTGGTGAGTATTTGGATGGCGCTTAAGCGGGTTTCCACTTCGAGTGGTTTCCGGAATTTTTCTGGTTATCTTTTTTTAAGATCTGTTCACACAGTTTCATGATTTTTGAAGTCAAATTGGAGTAATGATTTTGGTCACGGCGAGACAGGACGTGAAGAGAAAAAACGAGTGCTATTGCGGCGCGAATTTTTCGGCTCTAATTTTAAACTAGAATCAGAAAACGGTGTTGGAACAAAAAATCGCTTTCTCGCTAGTGTTTTTTTTCTGTTCGAATTCAGCAATTTCACTTTGATATTTACTGTTTTGTCAGTTTTTTGGATCGAGTTTTTTCTAAATGTTTTTTTCAATCCCTTCATTGTTCATTCTAGGCCTAGGTTTTTGTTTGAACTGAATTTCAGTTTCTCACTAGTCTTTTTTTGTTCACATGCGGCAATTTGAAATTGAATTCCTGGTTTTTTTTAAATTTAACTGATTTTTTAAAAATGTTTTCCCAATTCACCCGTAGTCCGTTCTAGGTCTAGTGTTTTGTTTAGTCAATGAAAACTCTTTGAATTGTACGGCAGGACATGTCCTGCTATTTTTTATTTGTCGAATAAATATTTTTCGCTTTACCTTATTTCACAGCCTGTTCAACTTTTCGTGAAATATTTGTGAATTTTCTAGTCTGGTTTCACTCTTCTCTCATTCTCCTAAAAGTGTTTTCAGACAGCAGTTGCTAAGCAAAACAAGTTAAAATGAACAGAGTCAGTATCAAAAAACTAAATCAGAAATAGAAACGGGATAAACCCATAAAGCCCAATTTTAGATGCCCTTACTCGAACTTTGCTCTTAGTTAACTTCTCCAATGCTTATTGGTATTGATACCATTCCAGGTGTGGTCTCTCTAGGAAACAGGAGGACGTTCAGCTCTAAATTGACATCAAAATAGTTTGCTCTTTAAAATTGATTGTGCAAAAAAAAATTTTTCTCTAGTTTTTTTCTCTTCTTTCAATCCCAATCTTGGTTATGGAAATCAACGTCGGCTATTTTCCGGCAATCTGCCGGGTATTTTTTTTCAATTCTTATACGATGATGACAGTACTTGAATGCAACGAAGAGCTTTTCAAAGTTGTTTATCATGTTTGACAACTTTTTTTCATCACTCAAATTTAGACCATTTTCTTGACTCGTTTTGTTGAGGTCTCTTCTCTGCGTTTTGATATTCTGTAACTTTCTTCTTTTTTCTTATTAGAAATTATTTATCTATCTTAGTTGATAGGTCCATAGCTTTTTGGTGGTTTCAAGCACGCACATTGACTGCAACTATAGGTGAAAACACTCTATCGTAATCTTTATTCGTTATATCATAACGTTAAGGCAACCTTTTTCTGATCAACTGTATATCGAAACGTCAAGGCAATAAGCATCGTTTACTTGGAGGCAAATCTAGCTTGATCTTTTTTAGCAGGTCTTAGTCTAGGTCACCGATTTAAACCAATCTGTTCAAAAAACCGAATTTGTTAGGCTAAGCGATCAGTTTTGAGCCATTTTGGAAGTTATTCTTAGTGAGAAATCGGCCTTTGTATTTCTCAGAAATAATACGTATGTTGCATTTAGAGCGGAAAATCTAAGCGAAAGTTTTGATATAATACGCACAAAAATTCTCTATCTAATGATATAATTTATTCAATTCAATTTACTCGGTAACATCCTCCGGCCCGGAAGAAAATGTTGGGTAGATTAGTACAAGCTTAACGAGTGGGCGGACGAGCGATCCGGATGACGTGCGTAAGACGGCGGAGCGGGCGACGCTGTCGGAGCCGTACCGAAGTTCTTCAATCCGAGCAGTTGGATAGTAACCCCTAGGGTTGCCTTCTTCAACGATCCAAACCAAATCACCGACTTTGAGGTGCTGCTCGGCAGGCGTCTGCCACTTAGATCTACGGTTCAACGTAGGTACATACTCCTTGAGCCAACGTGCCCAAATTGCATTGGCGTATGACTGTGCACGGGCGTACCGCTTACGATGATCAAACTCGTCGACGCCAACGATGGACGGAATTCTGGTTGCTTGGTTACCGAGTAGAAAATGGTTAGGTGTTATCGCGCCTAGGTCGGACGGGTCGGCGCTTACGGGCGTTAAGGGACGTGAGTTTAGTGCGTATTCGACCAGACAAAAAGTAGTGTTCAACACCTCATCTGTGAGGCGACGCGTACCGAGGATAGTGTACAGTACTCTTTTAAAACTACGAACTAACCTCTCCCAGATGCCACCTTGGTGTGGCGCACTGGGTGGATTGAACCTCCACTTAATGCCCTTATGTGCAAGTTCGGCAGCAATGTTGAGCGTATTCCATTTTTCCACACATTCACGGAGCTCTTTCTCCGCTCCAATGAAGTTCGTACCATTATCCGACCAAATCATAGCAGGAGTACCCCGACGGGAGACGAACCGCTCAACTCCCATTACACAGGAACTAGTGTCCATGGACGGGACAACTTCAACATGGACAGCACGAGTAGTGAGACAAGTGAAGAGAAATCCCCACCTTTTCTCGGTAGTCCGACGAACTGTGACGTAAAATGGGCCGAAGTAATCGACCCCGGTGTTGGTAAAGGGAGGAGACTGGTATGCGAGTCTCTCCTTTGGTAGGTCTGCCATGATAGGTTGAATGGTTGCTGCACGGAATTTTCTACACAAGACGCAGTTTGATTTGATGGAACGCAGTGTGGAACGTAGTTTTAGGACGGCATAACGTTCTTGAACTTTTGACCTTAAGTAATCGATGCCCTGATGATGGTTCTTCAAATGAGTATGCCGCAGAAACAGTTTAACAAAAGTATGACGCGCATCCAGAACGATAGGATGCTTAGTGTCAAAGTCAATTTCTACTAGCCGTCTGAGTCGACCAGAAGAACGGATGAGACCATGAGGCCCAATAAACGGAGTAAACTGAGCAATGCGGCTGCTCTTCTTAACGGATTTGTTGTCAAGAAGATCCTTTCTTTCAGTATTAAAGGACTCTCTTTGAACCAAGTACTGGAGATGACGCTCGGCTTCGTCAAGCTCAACAGGGTCCGCTATGCTGCCGTCTACGGTACGGTAACTTTCATGAGATGGTAAAAGACGGAGCAAATATGCGGTGACACGAAGTAATTTTTGATAAGAACTGAACTTATCAAACGGGATCAGATTAATGCTTTGTTCCTTTGGGGAATTGGTTACAGATGCGGCTAGAGATGAGATGGAGTCATCATCTTGTTCCTTGGTTTCAACGCCGAGCTTGATGTTATCAACGACGACAGTATTTGGTACAAAAGGGAATTGCTTAGTTCTCAAGAAGTCAGGACCCCTCACCCAGCTACTTGATTGCAAAACTTCAGCGGACATGCCACGCGTGCCAGCATCTGCCGGATTATCACAAGTGGCGACGTGGTTCCATTGGTAAACGCTGGTGTTCTCCAGGATTTCACTAACCCGATTTGCAATGAAGATGGGGTGTTTGTTTGTTGAGTTTATCCACTGCAAGACGATTGTACTATCTGTCCACATAAAGACTTTGTCCACAGTAACCGTTAATGCTCGACAGATTTCCCTTTTTAAACGGGCAGCGAGGAGAGCGGCTTGTAATTCCAACTTAGGAACTGTCATTACCTTCATAGGTGCAACACGGGCCTTGCCCAAGACAAACGCCAGCTTTGTTATAATCTCCCCGGAGGGGCAAGTTACTTGAGCCCTAAGAAAACCTACTGCACTGAATACGTCTTGCGAGCTATCACCAAACATGTGGAGTTCAAGATGTTGGAATGGTCCTGAAAAGTAACTTCTCGGTATAGTGATCTCAGCTAACCGCGGCAGTTCAATACACCAGGCAAGGAATCTGTCAACTGTGTCCTTAGGTAACTCGTCATCCCAACTTTGTCCATTGACACGCCAAATGTCTTTCAAGACTAACCGAGCACCAACAGTGAAAGGTGCGACAAGACCAATTGGGTCGTAGACCTTTGACACAAGACTCAAGCGCTGTGTTAAACGTTTCGTGATGGTGCTGTTAGTGCCCCTACTCACAACCAGAGTATCGTTGTTGTGATCCCATTTAAGCCCAAGCACGTGCATTGATTCCTCCTTTGATGAAACGTTGACCTTCGGTTCAGTGGATTGAGCAGACCCATCAATTCGGTCAGCCAGATCTGGTACATTGCCTACAAACTTAGTAAGCTTGAACCCACCTAGATGGAGAAGATCTACCAATTCCTTCGACCTAATGAGGGCCCTCTCGGGGGATTCCACTGAGTCCAAGTAATCGTCCATGTAGAAGTTCTCAAGGACGGCTTTCGCAGCTTCTGGGTACTCCTTAGCATTATCGCGTGCCGTGCGCTGAAGTGCGTAGTTGGCGCAGTTGGGCGAATCTTTTGCCCCAAAGATGTGGCGCGTATACTGGTGTACCACAACATTTGATGTGGGGTCCTCCCGCCACAAAAAGCGCAATGATGGTTGATTACATGGTAACACTCCAACTTGGAGGAACATTCCCTCGATGTCGGCGGATACGGCAAATGGGTGTTGTCTGAACCGTAGGAGTACATAGATTAGGTTTTGCAGTAAGTCAGGTCCGGTGAGTAATGACTTATTAAGAGATGCGCCATGGAATTTAGCTGCTCCGTTTAGTACCCTACGGACCTTGCCCGGCTTGTTCGGGTTAACAACCGGATGGTGTGGTAGGTACCACTCTCGTTCCGAGCGACTTTCCACCTTATGAGCATCTTTGACCCTTACTACGTAGCCTTTGTCTAAGTCCTCTTTGATGGTATTGGAGTACTTTTCCCTTAAAGTCTGGTCTTTCGTAAGCCGCTTTTCCAGAGATTTCAATTGAACCAGCGCTGAGAAGTAATTGTTGGGCAGTTTGATGTTATCTTCAGCCCATAGCATTCCTACATCGTACCTTTTTCCATTATGCACGGTGGTGTTTTCAAGAATTTCATGCGCACGCGCATCCGAGGCGGATCGTGGGTCTACTTTCTTAAGTGCGCCGTACGACTCCATGTCGTACCAAGATTTTACCTGACTAGCGAGTTCAAAATCCTGCTCCATATTAGCTTTGAAACAAGTCGAGACTAAACCTGAAGACGACGGTAGAGGGCCGCTTAGAACCCAACCTATGGGCAAGCGAACAGCGAAGGGCGAGGTCTTCTCGTCGGCAGCGAAGTACTCTAACGGTCGGATGGCATGATACACATCCTGTCCAAGTATCATCTCGATGTTTTCATAGCAGTATGTAACTGGGTCTAGAACTGCTAGGTGCGGGTATGTTTCCTGAAGTGCTTTAATGTTAATGACATCGGCGCCTACATTCAAATTTTCCTTTACGTAAGGGCTGACTTTAAATGGTTCAAATGCTTGGTTGTCGCGTGGTGTTACAATTAGTTCAACTAACTTAGTGTCTACAACCTCCTCGGTATTTATACCCTTGACTGTTAATTTCAATGCTGTACCGTGCAAACCAAGTCTATTTGCAAGATCATTGGACACCCAAGAGTTACTGCAAGCGGTATCACACAAAACTAAAGCCGTGGTATTTTTACCGTTAGAGCTCTTTAACTGTAATTCAGTCACCTGAAGGAGGCCTTTCACATTACTCACAGATGACAAAGTGGTGGTCTTGCTCGATGATTGGACACTAGGAAGTTTACGTTGATTTGCGCCAGCATTAGAATTACTGTTGTTGTTGTTTGGAGGGGATTTTGATGGATAAACTCTCTCAGCTCCATGGAGAAGAGTATTATGGGAGCTGTTGCAACCGTCCTTCCTGCATTTCCTGGGGTTTGGGCATTGCCTGAACATATGCTTTTCTCTCATACATGAGAAACACAGTTTTGCTTCCGCCACTACCTTTGCTCTCTGAGTGGGAGACTTTTCTTTAAATACCCTACACTCCCAGATGCGGTGATTACCTTTACACACAATGCAGCGAGGGGTTGCAGGCGTTGCCGATGTTGAGGCTGGTCTCTGAGTGCCCTTAGTTTGTGTATTAGCAGCAAAAGTTCTTGAGGCAACTTTGGTCTTTACTACTGAGTTGGTGTTATCCTCAGTTCTTGCCTTCGATGAAGTTTGTTTCATTAAATCATGTGCCTCCGCCTTCTCCTTCAACCAATCGTTGAAGTCAAGAAGTGTTGGCTTTACCCAATGTTTCTTCACTGTGAAGAGTGACCAAGACTCTTTCAGATTGGGCGGCAATTTTTGCACAGCCGTGTTGAGAAGTGAGGCGCTCTTAAGGTCTGAGTCATATGAAAGTGATTTAAAGACCCCAACAAGACTTGAAATTGTTGCAGAATAGTTTATGATGTTGTCACTATTGTGCATCTTAAGTGGAGGAAAAGAGCTGAGTTTGTCTAAGTGTGCACTGACTACTGCCTGTGGTTGGCCAAATTTACGTTCGAGTGTCTTAAGTGCGTCCTTATACATTAAGCCACAGTATGCGAACTCAGCGATGGCGGTTTTAGATTTTCCAGTTACAAGCGTTTTTAAATATGTTAACTTGACATCATCAGTCAAGGACTGTGCGTCTATGGCGCTTTTAAATTGTCCGAACCATTTGTGCCACTGCAGTGGATCACCATTGTACTGTGACAATTTCCACTCGGGCAGTGGATCGTTCTTCTTACAAGTAATTGCCTCCGCCAACTGCTTTATCAAATCCACAGAGTCCAAAGAAGGAGCCGAAGGTGTGGGATGCGGCGGGCCACCCCATCACAACGGGTTCGGAACGGTAGCTCCATACGTTGGCGGAATGATCGGAGTGACAAAGGTGGGGGCGGTACCTGTTGAAGAACTAAATGGATTTGCTTGCATGAAGTCTGATGTTACGTGATTTTGAGCGCCTGCTGCTGCTTGTACTTGAGAGGAGCGGAGCGATGTAGTGATATGAGGGTTGATTAACGGGGCCGGTTGTGCGGTGTATAAGTTTGCAGATGTACGTACAAGTGGTACTGCATTAGATGGGACTGCTGCCGGAAAACGCCAGACATTTGGGTCTGGAGGAACAGGAGGTGCGTGGGTTATAGGGACAAAATTTTGGGGCTGAAAACTCTTTTGTGGGGGTGGTGGATGAATTAGTTGAGGAACAAAAACGTTTGCGGAGGAAACAAATGGTGCAGGCGGAGAATGGGGTAACAGATTGACATTATTCGCCACGGGGTTAGTGGCTTGTAGTGGTAGTGCTTGTGGCGGCGAAGGAGGAAAGCGGAATGCTGGTGGGATTAACGGGAAATGCGGTGGTGCGAGGTTTAGAACGGGGGATGGTGGGGCTGGTACATTTATGTGTGCTTGTGGCGGATTAGGTACTAGAGGAGCATTAACGATTGTATTAAAAGGTGGTGAATGCGGAGGGCTGACTAAATTCAACTGTCCCGGCATGCTCGATCTGCGAGGGAATTGATGATCTAACTGCAAACCATCGAAGTGCATTGTTGCTTGAGACAGTTGTCGGGCTGTGTTTGGGGCGTTTAGTTGAGTTGGCATACCAAAGTTTATTGGTGATGGAGGCGTATATTGAGGCTGTTGCTGCTCTTGCATGATGTTGTTTGCAACATGTGCATCATTGGTTACATTGGTTCTACTACTTGGTTCTTGGACAGGGAGGTTGATGTTGGCCTCAACTTGACTATGTGTATTGAGATTGAAGTGTGAGTTCGCAAGTTGAGCTGAAGAAGGTCGTTGGACAATTGCTTGGTTGGATTGGGCGATGGAACCAGAAAAGTGCAAACTCGGTTCGTTTGCAACATCTGCAATGTTCCCGGCCGGTGACGAATTAATCCAATCTTGAACAAGTTTCTTGCTCTTGACTGAACTTCTCTCCGTAAAGAGCCCACTCATTTTGCCTGTACCAGACCCGTTTGCTGATGATTTTGTCATCAACTCAATTTCCTCAAGTGCTGCAGCAGCTACTTCCTTGCGATGATCCTCCTCAAGCTGCTCAATTTCCAATTCCCGCAATTTTGTTTGTTTTTCAATTTCGAGACGCTGTCTAGCAATGCGAAGCTTTGCTTCATGTTCTTTCTCAGGTTCCTCCCTTTTGAGTCTTGATAGTTCTAAGTCTCGTTGACGCTGACTTGATCTTTTTGAGGAAGTCATATGTGAACTTGATTTTGAATGGTGAGAGGGATACTGCTCTGCTGTCTCTTTGTCATGGACCGAATTGATATACCCTCGAGCAGCAGCAATGAACTCATCAGTTTTCTTTGTTACAGTCTCTAACCATTTCTCAAGGTTCTTACAGGCAGCATCTGGATTTTCAGTCTTTTGTGCCAGATCAAAGAGCTCTTCATTCTTATCAACTACTCTAGTAAAAGCATCTTTGCACTTCACAATCAGACGTTCGATCTTAACTTTCCTGTCATGCTTATCAACAGCATTGTTAATTTCACCATAGATGTTATTTAGTTCAGCCTCCAATTTTGCCCTCGCACTATAAAGTTTGTTAAATTTGTCCTGCAAAGTTGTCATGATCTTAAGAAAAACAGGAACCACAAGTTCAATTTGGTACTAATATAGAGTACACACACATGCAACAGCACACAGCACAACACAAAGGGGTTATACCGAACCGTAGTGTGACGGTTTGGCTAGCAAACCGCCGAAGAGCAAAGATGTTCGTCGAGTACAATAGTACCCGGCGAAAGAAAGAAAGAACGGTGCGCAGGAAGCGCGGAAAGGGGCAGAACGGGAGACGGGACGGACGGGAAGAGACGCCGAACGAGTAACGCACGACGCAACGGGAAACCGGACGAACAAACGGGAGCGTCGGGCGAAAAGCGCGCGACGAAGCGGGAAAATGGCACGGGCGGGGCGGAAACGTCGGGCGGATGGCGCGCGACGAAACGGGAAAACGGTACGGAGGAGAAGGGAACGTTGAGCGGGTAGCGCGCGACAGGACGGGAAGCCGGGATAGCACGGGAGGGAGACGGTTAACCACAAGCGAGGAGGCGGGAAGATCAATGCTAGCAGACCACAGCAACGAACTCAACCAAACAAACTAGCCGTAACTCCAGAATAAACTTAAGTCACACCCTAGAAAGACGGAGAGGAGCTACTGTTAGGTAACCTAGCACAAAACATTATGGGGCTTTATCTACGGCATCAAAACATCAGAGATGAAACAATTAACGGCAACGATGTAGTATAACCAAAAGTCGAAAAGGTCAGGAAATTTACTAGCCGTAACTCCAGAACAAACTTAAGTCACACCCTAGCAAACCACCATACCCAGACAACGAAAGTGCATACTACAAAAATTAATAAAGCTATAACAAATTGCTAGCAAACAAGTGTGGTGAAAGTCACGAAACAAGCCAGCCGTAACTCCAGAATGAACTTAAGTCACACCCTTGAAAGGAACGAGACCAAACAACAAACCAGCATACTAGCAGAAAGAAATTTTACTACAGGAAAACTCAACATACTACATCATACAACAGACAAACGGGGGATAGAAGGAAACAAAGTGACACGGAAACAAAAGGACGGAAGCGGAAAATGAAACCAGATAACCTGCGGAAAACGGACGGTAGTGAAAAACTCGAAGAATGGGGAGAGCGAAACGTTTAGTAAAGCGCTATCGGAGAGAACCAACCACAAACTAACCCGTAACTCGTGAGTTAACTAAGTCACATCGCCAGTCAGCGGGTAGACTCCCAAAACAGTGCAAGACTAAGTGACATTCAGGTTATCAAAGGCTTGTGTGAGTTCCGCCTCCTCGAACGCATGACGGGTGCGAAGCGTTTTACGACGGCGCTTTGAAAGTTTCTTCGGTCGGGAGCGTGTTATCAAGGACCGGAGGTTGTTCTTATGAGCTAAGACTATAGTGAGTGTTTTCAGCTCAAGCGCAGGCCTTTGGTGTAATGCTCTGTACTCTTTAAGTAAACTAAGATCTTTCTGTTTACGTTTAGACACAATGTCTTTCACTAAATGGATGGTAACTAGAGTACTACGCTTGAGCTGATTGTAAATATCAGGAGTTCCCTCTCTGGGGCAATACACTATAGCTTCTATGCGCTCCTGATACTTTTCAAGCACTTCAATAAGCTGCGAAGGTGTTAAAGGCTCATTGTTGTTACTGCGATGACGGGACAATGAATTGTTCACCACATCATGCCATATAACTAGCCTCTTTTCATCACGGAAGAAGTGACTCAATTGAAATTGCGCGGTTTTTCGGACTTTCAAAGCGTTAGGATTAAAACTCAGACCCGGTAATGCGTAAATTCCTTTTTTATAATGGTCTTGTAACGCTTGAGGCAAGGTTTTTATGGCGTGATGCAGTGAACTTGCAGCTAATATAAAAACCATATAATGTTTTTGCAACATAATTGACTTGAGTTTTGCTCAAACTCCGAACCTTGATGTTAAAGGCACAATTTTCACGAGTTACCAAGAAGAATAAGCTCTTATTTGCAAAAAAAATCAGTTATCTGATTGTTTTTTTTCAAAATTTGAAATCTTGACCAAACTCTTAATTCTACCCTTTTTTATACAAGTGTTCTATCTGCCATCTATCAACGCTTTATATAAATTTTTTGCAAAATTTTATCAAGTTTGGTCAATTTTCTCAAACTTTTTTTTTGCTTCGCTTTTATGTCAAGAACTGTAAAAAACACCGCAATTTGATTATCTCTGGATTTTGACAAAAGTTTGTCAGAACTGTATTTCTAATGGGTGGGTTTTTTGGTGACCAGAGGGATTGAAAATACTGGATTGCAGAAAATGAAACCGAAAACGAAATTGTGGAGGGTTGCTAGATTTGCCGGTTTCTATAATATTAATTTAGCATCAAGAAGAAATAAGGATAGAGTTTGGATGAGTGTTACAAGTTTTTTTTTGGTAATTTCTCCCTTTGTGTCCCTGTGGATAGGTCATCTGTTGGTCCACCAATTCCTGGATCTCTTGTCTCCTGCTCACTTTCTCCTCAATCGACGGTTGTCGGCATTCAACGTGTCCAGAGCTTCTTTTTTTCGAATGTCAACTAAGTCTCGCTTCCAGATTAATTTGTAGTTACTTCAAATTTGAAATGTTTGGCAAATAAGACTCGGTCAATATGGCGAATTCGGTAAACTGGGGACCAAAAAGCATAATAATCGAAGCATTTAGCAGTATATTTGAATGAAATTCGGTATTTTAATGAACTTTTCCACAAACCGGGGCACATTGCACATATATCATAAACAGGTATTAGGTCTCAATGTCAAAGACATTTCCACTAGTTAAAGCAAACGATGATTAGCTAAATATCATTCCTTTGCCAAAGCCTCGATAGAATATTCAACTCTTAAAGAGTGGCAAAGCAGGAAAAATGAGCAATACCAGGCTGATAATCACCCGCTAGTCTTGTTTTCCACTTTCAAAGCAGTGAACCTTTTAATAAGTTCTTGCTAACAAGTTATTTCAGAGAATAATGCGATAGGGAAATTGCTTCTCACGTTAGTACTAACGAAAGATACAGCTGAAGCTCAGCTTCAATCTGATCTGTACTATTTAAAATTACAAAGGCCCTCTCGATTTAGAGGGTCGCGGCACCAAAAAATATAGGTGAAAACACTCTATCGTAATCTTTATTCGTTATATCATAACGTTAAGGCAACCTTTTTCTGATCAACTGTATATCGAAACGTCAAGGCAATAAGCATCGTTTACTTGGAGGCAAATCTAGCTTGATCTTTTTTAGCAGGTCTTAGTCTAGGTCACCGATTTAAACTAATCTGTTCAAAAAACCGAATTTGTTAGGCTAAGCGATCAGTTTTGAGCCATTTTGGAAGTTATTCTTAGTGAGAAATCGGCCTTTGTATTTCTCAGAAATAATACGTATGTTGCATTTAGAGCGGAAAATCTAAGCGAAAGTTTTGATATAATACGCGCAAAAATTCTCTATCTAATGATATAATTTATTCAATTCAATTTACTCGGTAGCAGCAACTGAACGAGCAGTATTTTTTTCTCAACTGTAGTGTTGTTGTCATTGCATCATTTCTTCATATGAACTCTCCATCAATGTTTTCTGCGATCATTTACTATAAATTCTTCTCAACATAAATGCAGCTGATCTCTTGCAAAATTGGCATTGAACTCGTCTCTCTAACTTTTTAACGACTTGACGAGGAGTATTTATATTCTAGATGTTTTTACGAATGAAAGGTGAGTAATAATTTTCATTCGTTTTTCGTTTTTTTTTTAAAAATCCTTACACGTCTGTATTTAAGCTCGAGAAGTCATTTCTATCATGCCTGACTTAACTAACTCAGAAAAATGTCTTCTACACTCACTATCTTGAATTTCATTGAGCAATTCTGGCTAATTGAAGTTCAAAAATGGAGCTATAAATAGTCCATCATTTTAGGGACCCCATTGTATTTATAATGATTGTTTTTATTCATTTGACAGCAGTTCCGTTTGTTCTTAAGTAAATAATGTAAGACCTATATTCCTGAAAAAGTTGGTAGTTTTATGTGAGATTACCGAAAGTTTCAGGTTAGTTTCAGTTTTTCCTGAGACTTATTTCAGAGAAATAAAGAGAAAAATAAAGTTATTTCAGAGAATAATGCGATAGGGAAATTGCTTCTCACGTTAGTACTAACGAAAGATACAGCTGAAGCTCAGCTTCAATCTGATCTGTACTATTTAAAATTACAAAGGCCCTCTCGATTTAGAGGGTCGCGGCACCAAAAAATATAGGTGAAAACACTCTATCGTAATCTTTATTCGTTATATCATAACGTTAAGGCAACCTTTTTCTGATCAACTGTATATCGAAACGTCAAGGCAATAAGCATCGTTTACTTGGAGGCAAATCTAGCTTGATCTTTTTTAGCAGGTCTTAGTCTAGGTCACCGATTTAAACTAATCTGTTCAAAAAACCGAATTTGTTAGGCTAAGCGATCAGTTTTGAGCCATTTTGGAAGTTATTCTTAGTGAGAAATCGGCCTTTGTATTTCTCAGAAATAATACGTATGTTGCATTTAGAGCGGAAAATCTAAGCGAAAGTTTTGATATAATACGCGCAAAAATTCTCTATCTAATGATATAATTTATTCAATTCAATTTACTCGGTAGCAGCAACTGAACGAGCAGTATTTTTTTCTCAACTGTAGTGTTGTTGTCATTGCATCATTTCTTCATATGAACTCTCCATCAATGTTTTCTGCGATCATTTACTATAAATTCTTCTCAACATAAATGCAGCTGATCTCTTGCAAAATTGGCATTGAACTCGTCTCTCTAACTTTTTAACGACTTGACGAGGAGTATTTATATTCTAGATGTTTTTACGAATGAAAGGTGAGTAATAATTTTCATTCGTTTTTCGTTTTTTTTAAAAAAATCCTTACACGTCTGATTTTAAGCTCGAGAAGTCATTTCTATCATGCCTGACTTAACTAACTCAGAAAAATGTCTTCTACACTCACTATCTTGAATTTCATTGAGCAATTCTGGCTAATTGAAGTTCAAAAATGGAGCTATAAATAGTCCATCATTTTAGGGACCCCATTGTATTTATAATGATTGTTTTTATTCATTTGACAGCAGTTCCGTTTGTTCTTAAGTAAATAATGTAAGACCTATATTCCTGAAAAAGTTGGTAGTTTTATGTGAGATTACCGAAAGTTTCAGGTTAGTTTCAGTTTTTCCTGAGACTTCCGGCTATGTTCTCTAGCTGAGGAGAGTTTGTTCATGACTTGACCTTTGAAATTTTGTTTTCGCACGTTGAACTCTTTCATCCAACGCTGAACTTTAACAAAAGTATTGTATTTTGGAACTGCTGGTGATATTTTAGGGGAGAAGTACCCGTAAATTGAGCACTTAAATGTACCCTCTAACTCATTTGCCCCACCCTAAACCCCCTTCCCTTATAATATACACCCTTCCTGGTAGCTCTGTTATAGGTAAGTTACTTTAGCGTTTATACTGCAGGTCTCTTCGAGTCGTTGCCGGTATTTTAGAGGTTGTTTTTTCTGCTTGTATTTATTCCAATGTATTTAAGATTATGAGCAATATTATAATTTTTAAATCAGACCTTTTGACTTTCGACACAGTTATTGGAGCTACCAACTTGGACAAAGTTCTCGATCCAGCCTTGACAAGATCGGGTCGATTTGATCTGAAGATATCACTCCGCCTACCAGATGCAGAAGCACGTAGAAAACTTGTTCAACACTACCTCAAAAGGACGAAAACAGAGGAAAAATTGGAGGCAAGAAAGTTTGCGACGAATCTGATTGGATATTCACCAGTTGCCATTGAAAATTTGATCAATCAAGCGGCTCTGAAAGCGGCAAATGACGGCGATCAATGCATAAAGGGACTCTGTTTCGTTAAGATAATTTTAAAGGAAGTTTTAAGAAAAATCTGGCCACGTTGCCCGCGCCATCAAATTCCTGCTTGCTTGCTTGTTACATTTCTCTAATTACAAAAAATCAAGCTGCTCAGTTTCAATGATTCAATTGCTAATACCGGGCAAGTAACGTTGAAGACCTAAATAAAAGTATTAGTTTTTTTCCTGAAATTGAGAAATGTTTCGCAATCAGAAAACATTATCAAAAGCTTAAAAATATCATTTTCGCCTAAGAAGTTAAACTTTTTTTTCAATGGAGTACTAGTTATTTTTGCTATGAATCTTAGTTGGACAATTGAATCTTGTTGCTGACAGAAGTTAAATTGTTTAATTAACTCGCATAAAAATCCGTTTTTGAAAAAAAACCCGCACAGAAATTTATTTAGGAAAAAATCCCAAGGAACAATATCCCCAAGGAATAAACCTCCACAGAAATCGCACTTGGCTGTTAAAGAGCTGGATATTTGGAAATAATGCTTTAGCGGCCCGCGGGATTTGATATGAAACTATCACAACCAAAAAATTATCACGACCGAATTTCAATGTTAATACCCTGGGGGTAAATTTCCGTGGGGGTCATCTTCCCTGGGGGGCTTATTTCCTCGAGGATTTGTTTGCTATAAGAATTATACCGGGGGTTATTTTCTATTGAAACTTTTTTCTTTGGCTTGGGAAACTTTTAGGAAATAAACCCAGACTGAAAATACATAATGATTGGTAAAATAAAGCAAAAATTGATTGGCAAACAAAGCAATGTGACATAGCAACTTCTGCGAACTTTTTCGAATGGATCAGCTAAAATTAACCAAAGACTGAAACAAAGAAAAAACTGTGTTTTGGTAATTCTTTCTTATCTAATTTAATCAAAACTTGAAAAAAAACAATTTGTGAACGTCTTCAGCAACTATGCAACATTCATTGAACTTAAAACACCAGTTATTTCACGAATTTGATAATTTCATAAGAAACGATAAAATCTTAAGAAGTATTTTTGATTTTTTGGCGAAATTTCAATTAGTAGAGTTTGTTTGTGACAGTAGCCATTGTTTAAATTATGTTATTGGTACCAATTTAGTTTTAGACTTCGGAAAAGAAATAAAAATATTTTTTGCTACCATTTGAGACATTGAAACATCCGTAATCTGAATTATCATCTGGAATCGAGAATAGTTCACACTTCGTAATTCCAAAACCATTCGTGTTCCGCTTTTCAAATTGTTTGGAAAACATTGCCTCAAAAAAGTGGAAAATTGTAAATCTAAAATTGATAATTGTTCTATTTGTGCGTGAAATTTTAAGCTAAATTTGTATTTGCTCCTCCTATCTGAACAAGGTTCACGATTCCAATGAACTGGAGATGCTTCATTTAAATTCAATAATCATCTCTTACAATCTGTGATTTTTAACTTCTATTTTTTTTACTTCTATACAATTATCGTTGCTTTGTCTGAGCCTGTTTGAGTCTCTGATCTTTTAACCCGTTACATGCACCAAGCAACACTTTTAAAGGATTTTCCCTTAATAGCATTTTTCTTTGGAAGAGACTTTTCTGCACAATGCTATGGGAAAATGATCTATTCTGCTTTATCCCACCATCTTAGTGGGCATATAACTTTTACGCTCTCAGACACACGTGCCATACTTTTACAAAGTAACTTGTAGTATAACAAACAATAGTTGTAACTGGGAACACAAAAACACTGGGGGTGAAACAGAATGAATTCGAAGAAGATCTGAGTTATGCAGACTTCATTAAAAATGGCATTAGTAGAATCGTCAATAAAGTTTTGGCCATTTTTCACATAACAGGATTATCCAGCGTTGGCCTCATTTTTTCTTAACAGTTTTGTTTTTCAGCCAAGTCACGCCGAGTCAAGAGAATTCTTGTCAAATATTATGGTTGAAATATTACAGAGATACACTTTGATTGATAATAAGATAATAACGACGTTTAAAATTTCGGTCCTGGAATAGTCGCTTATTGTGTTTTCTGTCGGGGCTGTTGTCGATCGATGTCCGTTAGGGCTATATTTTTGGGGCCAATTTTCGGGCCATATTTTTGGGCCAATTTCACGGACCAATGTATCTAGGGCGAGATTTTCATAGTCTGTGATCTCGACTTGGTTCGAGATTGGAAACTACAAAAACACAAAAGTTTCTTTTCTGTGCTTCCTTTCGAGTACAATTAAGTTGCTCCAGCATGAAGTCTTTGACCCAAAACAACACTGGGTGCCCAGAGCTTAGTGTCCAGACAATGAGATGAGTTTGCACCGGAACCCCTGTTTGCAATCCAAGTCTGGCTGTTTTGGGTTAAACATCTCATCCTGGGGCAACTTGTTTTTAATTCTCTGGCAAAATTAGGTCGGCATTTTTTGTATGAAGTTCTATGACTACAACTTTTTCATAAATACGGTATCACTGAAAAGTAATATTTTCCGATTTTTTGCTCTCTAGTTTTTCGAAACACTTTATTTGCGCTTTATTTTATCCCTTTTTGTGATTTCTCTTAAAATACGTATGTTGCATTTAGAGCGGAAAATCTAAGCGAAAGTTTTGATATAATACGCGCAAAAATTCTCTATCTAATGATATAATTTATTCAATTCAATTTACTCGGTAGCAGCAACTGAACGAGCAGTATTTTTTTCTCAACTGTAGTGTTGTTGTCATTGCATCATTTCTTCATATGAACTCTCCATCAATGTTTTCTGCGATCATTTACTATAAATTCTTCTCAACATAAATTGCAGCTGATCTCTTGCAAAATTGGCATTGAACTCGTCTCTCTAACCTTTTAACGACTTGACGAGGAGTATTTATATTCTAGATGTTTTTACGAATGAAAGGTGAGTAATAATTTTCATTCGTTTTTCGTTTTTTTTAAAAAAATCCTTACACGTCTGATTTTAAGCTCGAGAAGTCATTTCTATCATGCCTGACTTAACTAACTCAGAAAAATGTCTTCTACACTCACTATCTTGAATTTCATTGAGCAATTCTGGCTAATTGAAGTTCAAAAATGGAGCTATAAATAGTCCATCATTTTAGGGACCCCATTGTATTTATAATGATTGTTTTTATTCATTTGACAGCAGTTCCGTTTGTTCTTAAGTAAATAATGTAAGACCTATATTCCTGAAAAAGTTGGTAGTTTTATGTGAGATTACCGAAAGTTTCAGGTTAGTTTCAGTTTTTCCTGAGACTTATTTCAGAGAAATAAAGAGAAAAATAAAGTTATTTCAGAGAATAATGCGATAGGGAAATTGCTTCTCACGTTAGTACTAACGAAAGATACAGCTGAAGCTCAGCTTCAATCTGATCTGTACTATTTAAAATTACAAAGGCCCTCTCGATTTAGAGGGTCGCGGCACCAAAAAATATAGGTGAAAACACTCTATCGTAATCTTTATTCGTTATATCATAACGTTAAGGCAACCTTTTTCTGATCAACTGTATATCGAAACGTCAAGGCAATAAGCATCGTTTACTTGGAGGCAAATCTAGCTTGATCTTTTTTAGCAGGTCTTAGTCTAGGTCACCGATTTAAACTAATCTGTTCAAAAAACCGAATTTGTTAGGCTAAGCGATCAGTTTTGAGCCATTTTGGAAGTTATTCTTAGTGAGAAATCGGCCTTTGTATTTCTCAGAAATAATACGTATGTTGCATTTAGAGCGGAAAATCTAAGCGAAAGTTTTGATATAATACGCGCAAAAATTCTCTATCTAATGATATAATTTATTCAATTCAATTTACTCGGTAGCAGCAACTGAACGAGCAGTATTTTTTTCTCAACTGTAGTGTTGTTGTCATTGCATCATTTCTTCATATGAACTCTCCATCAATGTTTTCTGCGATCATTTACTATAAATTCTTCTCAACATAAATGCAGCTGATCTCTTGCAAAATTGGCATTGAACTCGTCTCTCTAACTTTTTAACGACTTGACGAGGAGTATTTATATTCTAGATGTTTTTACGAATGAAAGGTGAGTAATAATTTTCATTCGTTTTTCGTTTTTTTTAAAAAAATCCTTACACGTCTGATTTTAAGCTCGAGAAGTCATTTCTATCATGCCTGACTTAACTAACTCAGAAAAATGTCTTCTACACTCACTATCTTGAATTTCATTGAGCAATTCTGGCTAATTGAAGTTCAAAAATGGAGCTATAAATAGTCCATCATTTTAGGGACCCCATTGTATTTATAATGATTGTTTTTATTCATTTGACAGCAGTTCCGTTTGTTCTTAAGTAAATAATGTAAGACCTATATTCCTGAAAAAGTTGGTAGTTTTATGTGAGATTACCGAAAGTTTCAGGTTAGTTTCAGTTTTTCCTGAGACTTCCGGCTATGTTCTCTAGCTGAGGAGAGTTTGTTCATGACTTGACCTTTGAAATTTTGTTTTCGCACGTTGAACTCTTTCATCCAACGCTGAACTTTAACAAAAGTATTGTATTTTGGAACTGCTGGTGATATTTTAGGGGAGAAGTACCCGTAAATTGAGCACTTAAATGTACCCTCTAACTCATTTGCCCCACCCTAAACCCCCTTCCCTTATAATATACACCCTTCCTGGTAGCTCTGTTATAGGTAAGTTACTTTAGCGTTTATACTGCAGGTCTCTTCGAGTCGTTGCCGGTATTTTAGAGGTTGTTTTTTCTGCTTGTATTTATTCCAATGTATTTAAGATTATGAGCAATATTATAATTTTTAAATCAGACCTTTTGACTTTCGACACAGTTATTGGAGCTACCAACTTGGACAAAGTTCTCGATCCAGCCTTGACAAGATCGGGTCGATTTGATCTGAAGATATCACTCCGCCTACCAGATGCAGAAGCACGTAGAAAACTTGTTCAACACTACCTCAAAAGGACGAAAACAGAGGAAAAATTGGAGGCAAGAAAGTTTGCGACGAATCTGATTGGATATTCACCAGTTGCCATTGAAAATTTGATCAATCAAGCGGCTCTGAAAGCGGCAAATGACGGCGATCAATGCATAAAGGGACTCTGTTTCGTTAAGATAATTTTAAAGGAAGTTTTAAGAAAAATCTGGCCACGTTGCCCGCGCCATCAAATTCCTGCTTGCTTGCTTGTTACATTTCTCTAATTACAAAAAATCAAGCTGCTCAGTTTCAATGATTCAATTGCTAATACCGGGCAAGTAACGTTGAAGACCTAAATAAAAGTATTAGTTTTTTTCCTGAAATTGAGAAATGTTTCGCAATCAGAAAACATTATCAAAAGCTTAAAAATATCATTTTCGCCTAAGAAGTTAAACTTTTTTTTCAATGGAGTACTAGTTATTTTTGCTATGAATCTTAGTTGGACAATTGAATCTTGTTGCTGACAGAAGTTAAATTGTTTAATTAACTCGCATAAAAATCCGTTTTTGAAAAAAAACCCGCACAGAAATTTATTTAGGAAAAAATCCCAAGGAACAATATCCCCAAGGAATAAACCTCCACAGAAATCGCACTTGGCTGTTAAAGAGCTGGATATTTGGAAATAATGCTTTAGCGGCCCGCGGGATTTGATATGAAACTATCACAACCAAAAAATTATCACGACCGAATTTCAATGTTAATACCCTGGGGGTAAATTTCCGTGGGGGTCATCTTCCCTGGGGGGCTTATTTCCTCGAGGATTTGTTTGCTATAAGAATTATACCGGGGGTTATTTTCTATTGAAACTTTTTTCTTTGGCTTGGGAAACTTTTAGGAAATAAACCCAGACTGAAAATACATAATGATTGGTAAAATAAAGCAAAAATTGATTGGCAAACAAAGCAATGTGACATAGCAACTTCTGCGAACTTTTTCGAATGGATCAGCTAAAATTAACCAAAGACTGAAACAAAGAAAAAACTGTGTTTTGGTAATTCTTTCTTATCTAATTTAATCAAAACTTGAAAAAAAACAATTTGTGAACGTCTTCAGCAACTATGCAACATTCATTGAACTTAAAACACCAGTTATTTCACGAATTTGATAATTTCATAAGAAACGATAAAATCTTAAGAAGTATTTTTGATTTTTTGGCGAAATTTCAATTAGTAGAGTTTGTTTGTGACAGTAGCCATTGTTTAAATTATGTTATTGGTACCAATTTAGTTTTAGACTTCGGAAAAGAAATAAAAATATTTTTTGCTACCATTTGAGACATTGAAACATCCGTAATCTGAATTATCATCTGGAATCGAGAATAGTTCACACTTCGTAATTCCAAAACCATTCGTGTTCCGCTTTTCAAATTGTTTGGAAAACATTGCCTCAAAAAAGTGGAAAATTGTAAATCTAAAATTGATAATTGTTCTATTTGTGCGTGAAATTTTAAGCTAAATTTGTATTTGCTCCTCCTATCTGAACAAGGTTCACGATTCCAATGAACTGGAGATGCTTCATTTAAATTCAATAATCATCTCTTACAATCTGTGATTTTTAACTTCTATTTTTTTTACTTCTATACAATTATCGTTGCTTTGTCTGAGCCTGTTTGAGTCTCTGATCTTTTAACCCGTTACATGCACCAAGCAACACTTTTAAAGGATTTTCCCTTAATAGCATTTTTCTTTGGAAGAGACTTTTCTGCACAATGCTATGGGAAAATGATCTATTCTGCTTTATCCCACCATCTTAGTGGGCATATAACTTTTACGCTCTCAGACACACGTGCCATACTTTTACAAAGTAACTTGTAGTATAACAAACAATAGTTGTAACTGGGAACACAAAAACACTGGGGGTGAAACAGAATGAATTCGAAGAAGATCTGAGTTATGCAGACTTCATTAAAAATGGCATTAGTAGAATCGTCAATAAAGTTTTGGCCATTTTTCACATAACAGGATTATCCAGCGTTGGCCTCATTTTTTCTTAACAGTTTTGTTTTTCAGCCAAGTCACGCCGAGTCAAGAGAATTCTTGTCAAATATTATGGTTGAAATATTACAGAGATACACTTTGATTGATAATAAGATAATAACGACGTTTAAAATTTCGGTCCTGGAATAGTCGCTTATTGTGTTTTCTGTCGGGGCTGTTGTCGATCGATGTCCGTTAGGGCTATATTTTTGGGGCCAATTTTCGGGCCATATTTTTGGGCCAATTTCACGGACCAATGTATCTAGGGCGAGATTTTCATAGTCTGTGATCTCGACTTGGTTCGAGATTGGAAACTACAAAAACACAAAAGTTTCTTTTCTGTGCTTCCTTTCGAGTACAATTAAGTTGCTCCAGCATGAAGTCTTTGACCCAAAACAACACTGGGTGCCCAGAGCTTAGTGTCCAGACAATGAGATGAGTTTGCACCGGAACCCCTGTTTGCAATCCAAGTCTGGCTGTTTTGGGTTAAACATCTCATCCTGGGGCAACTTGTTTTTAATTCTCTGGCAAAATTAGGTCGGCATTTTTTGTATGAAGTTCTATGACTACAACTTTTTCATAAATACGGTATCACTGAAAAGTAATATTTTCCGATTTTTTGCTCTCTAGTTTTTCGAAACACTTTATTTGCGCTTTATTTTATCCCTTTTTGTGATTTCTCTTAAAATTTGTAAAATTACAACTTTCATTTTATGAAAGTTTTGTGACTACAACTTTTCATACACCCCATAATATGAAGTTGTAATTTTTTAAATTTTTGAGTTATGGGGTCAACCCGGCTGAGCCTATTGAAAATTAAATCATAGCGGTAAGAAACAGTGTCCGTGTACAGATGAAGCATCTGGATTGGGCTAGAAACAAACAGGAGTTGGGGAGGGAGAAGAACAAAAAGGGTGATGTGGTTGAAGATGAGTTCGAACTGAAGAGAACTGCATACCACGAGGCTGCTCACACCATAGTGGCTCACTATCTCGATGTTCCTTATCGGGGGTAGATACACTTGTACATACTCATATATAGCTGCTTTCATTTAAGCGGTTATATATTTTTTAATCTTCTTAAAGTGATATAATTGCAATGAGGCTGGAATGTCTTCTTTAAAATTTCGTGACGAACCTCCTTCATACCCCCACACTGTCCATGCACATCCAACAACATCGCGTGTTGAACTAAATCAGTGGCGTAAATTATCCCGATGAAATCTTGATAGAGTCTTATTTAAAAAGTTCGGATATTAAATAAGCCCAAGTTTGCAAAATGCTTTTGCGGTTAGCAAAATTGTCTGAGGAATATTTCTCAAGACCCTTTATTAAGATTTATTCTTTTCAGCAACATAATTTATTTTGTTTGGACCAAGCTTCAAGGTCTCAAAGAGAATATAGCTTCTGAAGGAGAATCCGCCGAACTTCTCCTTGTCTGTTCCACATGCTGCAGCATGGTTGTCCGCTCCCACCATTCCAGTTCTTGGGCTTCATATGGCACCAAATGAGTTTACAGTTAGTGCATAATGCATGTTGGGTGTCCCTTTCTATGACACCGAAAGGAAGTGCCAGTTCTGTAAAGCAGGAGTTCTTGACATCTATGGTGATCAAGCCATTCCGTGTCACCGTCGAGGAGACGCCATTTCAAGTCATGACCGGCTTTGAGATAGAATAGTGTATGCTTGCTCATCTGCCCACTTCTCACCAGTAGTGGATGAAAAGAAACTCATTCCAGAAAGCCAATGACTCCTCGGAAGACATCTTGGTCCCGTCTTAGAAAGCGGGGAAACCTGCTGCATTTGATGTGAGTGTTACTTCGTCGCTGCAATCCAATTCTCGGACTAATGCGGCTGCAAATGCAAGATACGCTCTTGATACGGCAGATGAACGAAAATTTTACAACCACGAAGATAATTGCGCAAAAATGGGAATCACATTTGTTCCTCTTGCTATCGAAGTCGCTGCCGGAATATCGTCAACTTTAAAAAAACACTCAAGCGTTGGGCTGTGTTAGGTAAAAATTGTTCTTTTCAAGCGCAGGGGTTGTCTCTAGCTTTCTGTAAACTTATACACTTCATGTCAATTACCGCTATTCGGTGATCAGCAACAATGTTATTAACACGAGCTCCTAACTGACTATTTTATATTTTAAATACTCGCTCAATCAGTGCCCAATCAGAGGGGAGATTGCTTTATCCATAGTAGAAATTTTTACAACTTTTTTTGACTAAATAGAAGGGAAAGTGCTCGATTCCTTGTAGGGATATTGAAATTTTTTTATAATGTTTTTTCACCCAATTAGCGCGGAGTAGTACTGAAGACTGAAGTAAAACAGAACAGACACATATCAGAAACAGAGAATAGATATACCCATCTTGAACTAATAATTTGGAGTGAAGTCAGTCGTGTATAATGTCAAAATAAAACTTCAATTCGCAGTCTCAGAGGTCATAAAACTCTTCAAAAAATCTAAGTGCTCCCTTTCAAATTATTTTTTTTTCTTTTCTGCTGAGTGACCAAAATTCTGACGATAAAGCTGATCTTTGCAATGATAATTTCATTAATTGAAAAAAAGCTTGTCTTTTCTGAAGGTGCATTTGTGACCCTAACTCTAGCCCATGTGCTATGTTAACATTGATTCACTAAGATTTTTTTCTTTTGCACGTTGATCGGTGGCCTCGCTTAGCGTTGTTGGTGGAACAATTGAATTATAAATTTGCGCTTAAAAATTCTAAGAAGAAAAAAATAAGATAACAACGGGTTTACTTCTTAACCTCTGCGCAACAGAATCCCCAACTTAGACCTTTAATTGTCGTGTTTAGAGTTACAATTGAGCGCCGCTCAAAAACTTTGGGTCATATGAGGTATGAAATAAGCGAGGACTTTATGAACAAAGATCTTCTGGAATCTCGTCTGGCAGTGGCAGTTGCTGGCAAACTGGGAGAGGACGCCCTTTCAAAACCATCGATTGAAAATGCAAGATTTTTTGTTGAGATTTTCATGTGTGGTTGGAGAGCTTTCTAAGTTAATAAAGAGGTGTAGCCACACCTTAATAAAAAGTCATCAGGTAATTGACTTTTAAAAAAACAATTTCCGTTGCGATATTATTATTAGCATAGCTTATTGCTAATATCTTGTTAGCTATGAAACGAATTCTACTTGAGGAATGGAGATTGAAGAGTTAATTTTACCATACGGTTATTATCATCATTGAGAAGTTCCCAAACTCTGAGGCCCAGCCCTTTTATTGAAAAACTTCGAGATTGCCGAGATTGCGATTGCGATAACTGTCGAAATTGCGATAACAATAGCGTGGTAGAGTCTTTAATCAATTCTCACTACTATTTAAGTAAGTTATCACATAAGACAAATAATTTGATTATAAACACAATGTCAGATGCGTTCTAAGGCTATCAAAATATCTAGTGCGATATTTTGAAAAATGTTCTAATAGTTGAAACAGCGGGGGTCAAAGTTAATAATAAGTAGTGGTTTTGAATGAACCATAACTTATTTCCACTATTAGTATCATTTGAAATTTTTTGATCGTTTTGTTCCATGGCGTCAAATGTCAAATTTTCGCGGCCAATGTCTGAAAAACTGAATTTCAATGAAATCGGCGTTTTGTGGAAACGATTGACAAAATTTGTCCTCAGTTTTCATGATACATATACGAATTTTAACGATGAAATACAGGTAGGCAACACCTGGAAATAAGTTATATCTTTCTTATGAAAAGACTTGCAATATGTAAATTTTATTAAATGATGAACTTAAGCCAAACTCATCATTTTGAGCATGTAATTAGCCTTAAACTCTACCGCCCAGATTTTAATAGTAATTAATTGAGAACAGCTTCAATTGTTTTTGTGCACAATTCTGTGTAATTGCAATACCACTCATTGTGTTCTAATCCACCATTAGTATCGAGAGGAAGACTTCTGAAATTAATCAACAATTAAGCTCTCTTTCATTTCGCTAAATGAATTCAGTAAACGAAGGAAAGAGCGACGCGGAAATGAATGTGTTACTTATAGTGTGGAAACTAGTGACGTACGGCGTGGAAACTAGTGACTTACTTGTTTTCCCCAAGTTTTCACGCTAACCCCAAAGCACTCATCGTTAGAAATGAGTACACATGTATCCATAATTCTGAAGCAAATTTGAAATAAAATTTCCTAGTATAACTAGTTTCCACACACACGCTTGCAACTCTAATAATAAAGCATCGGTCCTGAAATTACGTAAAAAATTGAGTCTATATACTCTATTTTACGGACATTGGCCACTTAATGTAAATAATTTCGTCATAGTTCCGATCGAAACAAATTGTCACTTTTAAATTCAAAATCCTCGACTGATGAGACAGATTTTATCTGACTCCTCTTCTAAGGAACGCGCTAATGAATATCTCAACAAACCGTAAAGAGTCATTCAACGGGATGTCTTTCGGATTACAAGTATGCAAGAGCACTAGCCACCCGACTAGTCACTACTTATGGATTCGGCAGCCGACTCTATCCAGCAAATGGCACATGGGAAATGAGTGAAAAGTACAAGGTTGATTCTGAGAAAAATTGTTCCTAGTTTTTGCTCTCTTTTTTGAAATTAACAAAGTTAAATTACAATTAAATGGTTAAACACTCTTGTAAGACAACGTTGGTAATGCACATAAAAAAGGGGGCAACCTCTTGATAAAAAAGGGTAAGTTAATAATGTTGCTTTTCATTGGGCATCAAAAATGGTCTATAACAAATAACCGCTTAGTAATTTTATCATCAGCACGCATTTATAATTTGTTTTTCACGACATTATTGCGCTAATATTGACATCATAATTTATGGAAACGGCGGCAGTCAATGGAATGTTCCCCATAACACGAAGACTAATGTGACTTCTAGAATTTGCAAGAAATGGGTCAGGAAAATGGTTGAAGAAAAAAATTGTCAACGCTTTCGCTGTATTCATTACAAAATACTTTTTCACGAAAATGGTTACATAATTTCAAATTAATGCATTAAAATGATGAGAAATTTTCAAATCTTCTAGATTTTACGATTTATAAAACGTGAACTTTATAAAGCATTTTGAAAGAAAAAAGATGATAAAATTTATTATATAACCATTATTTGTTATAGCCTATTTATCACGCCCCATTATAAAAAGTTGCATTACTATGACTACCCATTAAAGTTCGTAGACAAAAACTATATTATGATAATTTTTAAGAGTTTATTTGGTTTTGAATATTGGGAACAATTTCTCAAAACAGGCTCTGATTGACCAAGAAGTTAAAAATCTTTTGACCTCTGCAGAGACGAAAGCGAAAACAATTTTGAAAGAGCATGCTGAACAACATGTGAAGTTGAGTGAAAAACTGCTTCAAAACTACAAACTGACGGCCGACGAAATAAAACAGACATTCAAGGACACAACGGATAGTGGAAGTAGTTAAGAAGTTTAAAACTAGATAGAAACTGCTTCCGATAATTGAATGCAACTAAGAGTTACATTGTTACTAATAGATCGACGAAATCAAGTTCCAAAAATAGTTATGAATTTTTTCCCATGTCAATTCTCCAAGGAGCAAATTATATTAAACTTTTCTGTGAATTATTATGTGCGCAACCTTAATCAGAAAACAGAATCTATAAGACAGAAATATTCTATAAATATTCTGCAAATATTCTAAAAATATTCTAAGAATTATTCTACAAGACAGAATCTTGTAGAAGAGCTGAAATTGAATTTTTCAAGTTAAGATGAAATGCTTGGATGCAAACAGAGAAATTCTCAACTTGCCCTGTGATATTTTTACTATCCCCTCCTCTAGGTAAATTATGACCCTCGATAATTAAAATTTTTTCACCTCAATGAAGGTATTTTATTTAGGCAAATTTGTTTGAGATATTTGTAATGAATCATTCCATTTCTTATTAAGCTATGCAAACCCCGCGGGCCGAGGAAATTTGACAAACTTAGGTAAAATAAGCGGCAACTAGTGTTGACAAGTCCGAAAAATCACCGCAATTTTCATACATAATTTTGGGCTGAATGCGTTGAATTTACATAATGCAAAATTATGTAAGAAAATTGCGGTGAATATTCTGACTTGTCAATGCTTGTTACCACTTATCATACATAATTTTGCGTTGCATATAGCGCAGATCTTAAATAATTTTGGTTGAATTTAGCGTGAATCTTACATAATTCTGCGTTGAACTTAGCGAAGGTCTTACATAAAATCAATGTGCAGACCTGTGGGTTTTAGGACTTGAACAACCTTCCTCCTGCTTACTTTTCGCCTCTCCTAACACTTAGTTTGCCTAACAACTGCACTCTTTATAAATCGGGATGTAACATCGCGTTTCACATAACTTCGGAGTTTCTAAGCGTAGATCTTTTATAACATTGGGGTTTCTAAGCGTACATTGGAATAAATTTTGAGTTTCTAAGCGTAGTTTTAATATTACCACACGGTGGTTATCGCCGCCGAAAAGTTATCAAACTTCAAGTTGAAGCCGAGGCGTTATGATAACTTCGAGGGCCATTACAACCGTGTGGTAATTTTTTAAATCAACAACTGTCGCGATTGTGTATGTTTTTATTAGACTACAATTTTATCAAACTGTTTCCATCATTAGACTTCGAGCTTATCACCACTCTTTTATCTCCAATGTTTACTTAACAACAGTGGCGATAAAAGAGAGTGATAAAATCGTAGTCTAATGCTGAAGTGTTTTTCCAGCGTCGATCGTGCATGAATAATTTATTACACTGGCAGTTTATTTAACTACTATTATCGCAACAGTTGTTGAATAAAACTATTCGATACTTAGTAGTCGCATTTAGTGGTTTTTGATTTCCATAGACATTTGAGTTTAAAAAGAGTTTTCGGTGTGTTTTTTGGGACTCTAAAATCAGTAACTTAACACTTATCCCCCCCGCGCAACCAAGCTTTGATCTAATATAGTTTTGTGTTGAATTGGGCAGTGATAGTGGATGATTTTGCGTTGAATTTAGCGTAGACCTTGCATAACTTTGCGTTGAGTTTGGCGTAGATGTTTTATGAGGCGTAGATCTAGTTGCGTTGAACTCAGAGTAGATATTACGCATTTGCTTTGAATTTGACGTAAATCTTACAAAATTTGCTTTGAATTTGACGTAGATTTTACATAAATCCAACTCATTTACCGCCATTTTTTATAATTTTGCGTCTTTAAGCGTAGATATTACATAAATTTGCGTTGAATTAAGCCTAGATCTGACACAATTTTGCGTTTAATTTATTGTAGATCTTACTCAAGTTTGCGTTGAATTTAGCATATATCTTTGACGAACTGCGTTGAATCTGGCGTAGAGCTTACATAAGTCCAACGCAATCTTCGCCAATCTTATAAAATTTTGCGTTTTCAAGTTTAGAACTTACATAATTTTGTGTTGATTTTGGCGTTGATCTTACATATTTTTGTGTTGATTTTACCAATATACCTCTCTCCCCTTCCCCTATACCCTAACGCAAGACTTTGTAAGCTAAATTTGTAGGCTAAATTGAAAGCAAAATTATGTAAGACCAACTTTTCAAAAGACAAAATTATATAAGATTGGCGGTGAATGCGTTGAATTTATGTATGATCTACGCTGAAGTCAACCTTAAATTGGGTAAGTTATACGCTAAATTCAACACAAAATTATGTAAGATCTACTCTAATTTCAACGACAAATATTGTGAGGTTGGCGGTGAAAGCTTCGAATTTTTGTTAAATCTACGCTCAAGCGTAGATCTTGCGAAAAATCAACGCATTCACCGCCAATCTTACATACTTTTATTGTTTTTTAGCGTTTATAACTCGGCCCGGACTTTAGCTGATGCAAGAAAGAGGAATCATTGGATCTGTTATGTTTCGGCCCCCCAGCTTAGTGAGCATAAATTTTTTATGACCCCCAGGCGCACGTGCTAATTTCTTACATAGTAACGTGCTATATAACAACATATAATTTGTAACTGGGGGTCATAAAAACACTGGGGGGGAAACAGAATAGATCCGAATAATTTATCACAATTGGTGGTGAAAAAAATTGGGTGAAAATCGTTAATATTTCAGTTCTACTTCTTTTCACACCGAATTATTTAGCCCTGCATATCTTAGTTTCGTATCATTTAACCCCTCTATCATTTAGCCCCGCTATCGTTTTGCACCTTTATCATTCCATCCCGCCAATTAGCGGTCAACATTAAAGGCATGATTTTTCTTTATTAGGCGGATGACTTAATCCAATGTTCGGTTGTGATTGTTTAATACCAAGATCTACTGACCGCTGAGGCATGTTCAATTCTTTTAGTCTTAAATTTCAAATTTGGTAAGTAAACTTTATTGTACTCTAAATGATCTCACTTAGATTGGATTATGCTAAATAATAGTTATGTTAATTTTAACAATTGGTTAAAATATTCTCTATTTGGTCACATTAGATAACTTGGAATTGAGTATTTTGTCCTGATACCAACCAAAAACACTACAAGTCCCACGGGCAGCTGAGGCATGGCCGAGTGATTTTTTAAATATTAATAGATATAATTTTATAAAAGATTCAAATCGGTATGAGCCTATAGAGGGGTTAAATGATAGCGGGGTTTAATGATAGAGGGGTGAATAAATCGGGTTGGAATTATACGGGTTTATATGAAATGGGGTCAAACAGCGAGGCACCTATTTTTCGCACTAAGTGAAATAAAATTAAAAGAACGTGTAACCAATCCGCCTGCATTAACTAAATGTTTTTACCGAACAAAATAGTCCATTTCATATCATAACAATATTGTTCAGCATTGAGAAAAAACTGCTCCCAAATAGCCTTTTTGTATTTTGAAATTTAAAAAAGAGCTGGCTCAGAAGAATAATGAGATATAAAGGCATGTTATGTAACTTTCCAAGGAGGCACGTAAGCTTATTAATCTGTACTTCTCAAAGTTTTTGAAGATTTCAAATTTCGAACTTAAAAACTTTATTTTTGACCAAAAATGATTTAGCATGATGCTCTAAATGCTTGCCTTATTTTTTATATAAATGAAGGTAATAAGAGAACTGAGCCCATAGTAAAAATACTACATCGTGTGAACATTTGTTTTGTTATTTTCTAATGAAATATCCTTAGAAAAAGAAGTCATTAATGAAAAAAAGTCATTTTTCAAAAACGCCTGGTTCTTACGAAAAGCATAACAATAATTTGTGAACCTCAACGTGAATAACAATAATTTATGGGTCACATAGGTAACATGCGAACCACCTGGTAAAAATCTTCAAACTGTTTTTCATTCTTCCATTTTTTTTACCGATACTTCGTTTAATATGAAACAAACAACGAGTAGATGTACTGCAGGTAAAAGAGGTTAACGTGCATTTGGGCTCAGAAAAAAATGCAAGATCATGCGAATTTTTCTGAAGATACTGTGGGATGAATTATCTTTCCAAAATTAAGTTTTCATTAAAAGATTCTCACTTTTTTTGAAAAAAAACTTTTTCCTACAAAAAACAAAAAATTTACCCAATTTTTACATTTTTTAACGATATGAATAAATTTGATTTTATGAATTGCATTTTACGTACAAAAACAAAGAAAAATTGTTCGCACAATTAATAAAACTTTTAACTATTTGAATAAATGTTGTTTTCAAAAATTTTGAAGAGAGTGGCTGCTTCTAGAAAAATACGATGATTTTCTGCAGTTCAGCACAAACAGAAATAAGAAAAATTGGAGTATGCATTATTTGGTTGTTTTTACTTCTAAAAAGCAAACTGAGCAGTTATCTCTCAGTTTCAGTAAAAGACTTAAAATCAAATGTGATTGTATTCGCGTTACCCAAAAACATAGCAAGTGTTTTTTTAAAAAACAAATTCTCGTTTTTTTGGCATCTCAAACAAACCACGGAGAAATATTAAAAATCACATTTATCCATTGTTTACTTCAACACGTAAAATCTTCGGGCTTTTTTTTCAAAAAACTTAGTACAAATTGGTCACTCTTGTTAACAAAAAAAAATTGGTTCTTGTTTTTCCATCAATATTTCATAACATATGTTCATTGGAAATTGGATGAATTTACAAAAGTCTGGATATAGATGACTTCGAACGCCATAGGAACTTTAAAAATATTCAACTTTGTGCGTACGATAGTAAACTAACGTCTTTAAAACGTGAATTTTTTTGTGCAGTCAGATTCAGACTATCGTAGGTTCAAAGTTCCAGAAAATTCAGATTGTCTTTTGTCCATGCTCAGTGAACTAAAACGTGGTACACGGTGATAAAACCATAGTAAATCTTGGTAAATCTTACCAAGATCTTGACATGGTACCTACAATGAGAATATCAAGGTTTGTACAAATTGCAAGATCTTTGCATGGCTGTCAAGAAACAAGATCTTGGCAATATAATAAAGAAAGAATAACCATAACATGACAAAATATATCAATTTGTAAAAACTGAAAAGCACTTTTAAACAAGGTTTAGCGCGAATTAACATTATGATTAAGCAAGAATTATCAAGATTTACTCAGAATTATCAATAATTGATAATTCATTTCTTGATGTTCGTATGTTAGACAAAATCTGATGGTCTTTCAATTAATCTAACAGTTTTCCGCTGACTACCGGAAGTTTTTGTAATTTGGATTCAGTCATGATTGTCTCATATAACACATTTTTGACGGCCGCAAAAGATTTCTTAACTGCATAGATTTCGTTTATGTTTCGATTTTGTTGGACTACGGCAGGTTTGCGCCTATGACTATGTTTTCTTCTGTTTGATCATAAACGCGTTCTTTTTGCGAGTCAAATTCGTGTTACATCAAATCGTTACAAAGTCGAGACATAAACGCGTTGCATCGCTCTAATTCTCACTACTTCCAGTCATAGCTAAATTTTTGTCTAGATTGTTTGGTCATGGCAAAATTTTTGTCTAGATTCCCGGCTCCACCCCCTCACTACGGATTGCTTACAAACAAAATTTTCTATGTGTCAAGAATTATCCAGATCTTATGGAGTTACGCCGAAGAAAATTTTTTGACATGCCTTGATAATATCTTCGTGTTCCAAGAAATATTTATCTATCAAGATCTTGACAAGATGTTTCAGGTTTTCCGCAAGTTATCAAGATCTTGCATGACATGGCAAGGTGTCCGGACTGAACTATTCTTCAAGCCGAAACAAAATTATTTTGATGGTCATCATGTACACTCTTGAAGATGAGGAGGCGAATGAATTGTGCCATAATCCTCGACTAATCCATACATCTATGATCTTTATAGCAACGTGAGGCGCACGAACATCTTAAAATTTATAGCCAGTACTCTTTTTGCTATGAGAGCAAGAGATTAAGAGCAAAAGATAAAAAAGGCCGGTCGATTAATGCTGAATATTCTGATCAGGGCTCGCTTCGATCTGATCAAAGGTTTCGGATCACTGTGGATAACCTGTGGATCACTTATGGAAAAAATCGCCTTAAAAATCTTCAAATTGTTTATCATTCCTCCATAATTTTTACAGATACTTCGTTTAATATGAAAGAAACAATGAGCAGATTTACTGCAGACAACAGAGGTTAACTTTCATTTGAAACGAAAGTTAAGATTTAATAAATTCGAGATCACTTTTTTTTACCCAAAAGTGGTTTCAAAGATTTATTGTGTCAAGTGCGAATTTCAATCGAGTCCTTGCGTTAGTGGTTGTACCAGAACGTGTATCCCCTCCATGGCTTGGCAGGTACGTGCCGAGGGCTAAATGCGCTGCTCGTTTCAAGCCACTCATGATCGGTTGGTAATTCTCTGAAACAATTATTTTTCATCAAAATAGACAATTGAAGTGAATGCGATACATGAAACATTATTTATTCAGTTCATTTTGTTTCATCGAATTAATTTTTTTTTCACCTTAGCTTCGCCCTGTGTTAAGAAAATCTGCTATTCCTGCTTACTGAATAACCTACGATTAAATTTTTTTGCAATTAAGTTTCTTCAATAATTGTTCCGAACCCACTTGTGCGGGGGGGGGGGAACTATATACTCAAATGGGTTTTTTGTTCAGACAATTTAGGCCGATCGATATTGTCAACGTTGAGAAATGTGAGTGGTATCATTAAAAAGCTCCTCCAGCGTAGAATTCAGAATTAAAAGTTCTTTTGAATTTCGTGTTTTTCGAAGAGTTATCGAGGTCCAAGTTTTTTTGCGAACACGTTATGTTTGGCATAATTTTGTTCTCTTTTTTGTTCAAATTAAGATTTTTCTATAAAAATAGCAATTCAAAATTTTACTTTATGCTAAAAATGAAACAATCTTTTGTTTCTAACAGAGGAAAGGCTATAAAAAGGGTAGTTTTGGTCTCTTGGGAAATTTTACCATCAAAAAATTTCGATTTCTATTTGAGAGGTAATATTTTGAAATTAATTTCATTTTTTAATTTTTTTTTCAAGTCACTCAGAGACTAGTCACTTTTCAAATCCAGGTTCTGTTCATAAACTGCCTCATTTACAGTCAACTGCTGCCCAATGAACAATTAATTCGTTTTTAAGGAAGCGCTCAATTTTTTATGGCTTTGACTCTCAGTTTTCGTAATTTTTATTGAATTGTTGGTTTTCTTTTTGAGATTTTAATAAAATTCTGTAGTCCTATGACATAGACTCGTTGACTAAAAGCGCAATACGTTTCCTAAAGTGCAGTAATCTAACCTATGTAGTAATTTGAGTGGACAGCTAATGGCTGTTAAACTTTAAAAACAATTTTTCCAATTTTTTTTGAATATTAACTGATCTTAAACTTGTTTCTGTGAACTGTAATTCAGTTTCACTATTGACAGTACCACCTTTCTTTCTACTGCAACCAAAATTAATCTGGTTAGCGGTTTAATGTTCTAACTATTGTCTTTATGACTTGGATGCTAGGGCATTTCATTTTTTTAAACTTTTGGTTAAATTTTTTTTTGAAAACTTTTAGATCTTTTTGAAATCTTATCACATTATCCTATGATTGTCTGTTATCATTGGCATAGAGAAGGTTTTCAATAGATCATAGGTAACTCTTGCAGAGAAAAACGTATAGTTTTAATGGCTTCGACTTTGTCTACTCGGACTTTTCAACTGATTTTTTCCTTTTATGGTCATACGACTTATTGTGATGGCTTATTGATGATTTAGGATTGACATAAATATTGCATGCTCATCGAAGCATAATTTATCATAACTTATTATTTATTGATTTCCGTTGCGTTAAAGTGAATGTGATACATGAAACATTATTTATTCAGTTTCATTTTGTTTCAGCTAATCTCATTTTAATTCATTTTGTTTCAGCTAATTAAGTTTCGTTCACCATTCAAGTTATTCATTAAATCTGTTTCTCCCGCTTTCTGAATAGTTTTGAATAATTGTTGTTCACTTTTATATTTTGTCAATAATTCATTCTCTTATTTTTTGCAACCGGAGTTGTGTCATTATTTTGTTAGATTGAGGAAAGCAAGTCAAGTTTTAACTAATAACTTTCTGCTCCTCCACGAAAGTAATCTGAAGGTAGACGTTTCACGCCGCAAATAAGCAACTACTGCACCCAAGTACGACAGTGGAGATTGAACGGGAATGAACTTGCAAGAAAATGGAAGATAAAACTTAATTTTGCAAGTACATATAGTTTTGATCTCTCAGACTGTGTTCTTGTAAGAAGTAGTTGTTCCTTCAAAAGTATGCTGCTTTTTTTAATTTCTGAACTCAGAGTCTGGGCTAAAAATGTACAAACTTCAAAATTGTCGAAAAAATTTTCTTATTTTGCTTGAGTATTTTTACAATTCTATCGTGTCCTACCTAAAAAAAATTCTGATTTTTCAAATATCTTTTTAATCATTGAAAACTGGCGCTCAAAAAGCCTCAATTTTTTTGATATATCTAATGTTTTATTTTAGTTTGAGATTGACGAGCCCAAGTAGAGTTATTCTAGAGAAGAATGTTAGCTCAAACATTTTAATGCCATGGTTTCAAAATTGAATTTTGTTTATATATAGCGGCAGAGCAAAAGCGAAGTTTTGCTTCTGTGGGTTTTTTGAGTGGGTTTGTCAAGTTTCAACTGCCTGCTGTACTTGTTGGCGTTTTTACCTAGACTGATTAATGACAGGTATTAAAAGTTTTCTGATTAAACAAAATTGAAGGTATTTGGTAGTTTCATTTAGTTGCCAATGTTTTTTTTATTCGGTGAACAGTTGTTTTGAGAATTTTTTTATAGCTCTGACACGATGCGTGTTAATTAACTGAGTTTATAGTCATATGTCTTATTTTTTAATATTGTGTTCGTTGCACCTGTTTAATATTTCCAGCTTGTTGTTATTGGTTTTTTTGACTTGAAGTCAATTCGTTTTGATTTAAAATACGTTTATTTTTGTATTGTTGCTGCGTTTTTCCTTTTGCAGTGCAATCTCTTCGATGTGTTTCTGAAAAAGTTTTTATAATGTTTTGCAGTAAGTAAGAATGTTGTTCTATAAAATTTTTTAACGATAGTTACGTTGACTAATATGAAACCTTTTTCAAAACAATTAGGAAAACTAAAATTCGCCAAATTCATTATAAATGCTCTTTTGACTATGAAAAGCTGCTCTTTTTTGAGCTTGTATCAGTATGCTCTGCTGAATTGCAAATTCTGTTTCTCTGATGAAGGGTTGTAACTCTGGATTGTAATTCAGGATTGCAACATCTTTGGGTTGTAACTCATGACTTGTTCTGCTATGTATTTTAATTCATCGTCTTCCTTGTTTTTTTATGAGCATTTGGTCACGCGCCAAAAAGTCAAAGTATTTTCTACCACAGAAATATTCTTCCAACGCAGTTGAAAGTGTGTGGGTGATTTCCTTTTATACCGATTCTATGTAAGAGTTGAGAGAGCTACTGTAAGCTGGAGATCGAAGCAGAATAAATCTTTTTATTTATCAAACTTTTTGAGCTGAGCATAACTGGCTGATCTCATTCAAAAGAATTACTTCTGCACTCAATTTAAATCAAAATGGAGAACGTAGACTCCAAATGAAATTGAATAAAAGTAATCAAAGCGTTATTATTTTAAGGTTATATCACTTAAAGGATATCAGTATTTGAAATCTTTTTTGAAAATAGGGAAATATTGAAATCATAATCTCCAATTTGCAATGGCAGTTTTGTATTAAGCCTTTCACTAACAGTCTACTTCGCGGTCATTTTCCGGCAATGTTTTATTTTCCGGAAATTTTAACATCAGCTTTGCAATCGAAATTGGAAACTGGTCTGTTATAAGGGCAAAGTCTGGAATTCTGGTTTGATATGTAATAAGACAAAATATCACAACATTAAATTGGGTGTTCGCTCGTTTTTCTCCAATTTGAGGTTTTTGTTTTGTACAAATCATAAAAAGCTTCCCAAAGTCTTCCTTTCATATTTCAACCATATAATAGTATATTGAAAAATGAACTTCTACATTTTTTTTCATGTTGTAGTTGTTATTGTTGTTATTATTGTTTTTTGTTGGGAAATATGTTGGCCAGTAGTTCGCGAACCATACAAAATTGTCTGGTACCCGCCAGGGGTTTTTTTAATCATTTTACTAGGTCAATTTTTAGAACTTTTACTACCTATACAAAGATCTTGTTGCAGTAGCAAATTGGAGCAATGACTTTTCTGTCACCATAATCAAATATTTAGTAGACAACTAAGAAATAGCAAGAAGGATTTTGGTTCAAAAAATCCCGAACAGTTCGATTCAAAACCTCTATCAATATATCACTAACTGTAGCTTTTTGTTGACCACTCGGAACTGTCCCGGATGTAAACTGAGACTAAGAGAGGGTCGTTTCTCCGTATCATCTTCCCCCCTTTTTTCTGCCACTGAATAACTGCTCGTGTACGGTGACGAAAACGCATCTTTAGCAAAATTCACTGCATCCATTCTTTTGTTCAGGTTATTGTTGTTGTTGTTTGTTGCGAGATATGTTGGCCAGTAGTTGTGAACTGCGCAGTTTGAAATTGTAAAAAATGTGATAATGAGACTCACTGCAAATTGGATCATTGTTGGCCTGAAGAAACAGATGCTCATCGTCTAAAACAAGTCAGTTTTTAATCTTGGAAAACGTTGGGGAAAAATGAAGTAGCGTAAAAGTGTGATGATGAAAATTTGTGCAAATACTACTTAATTAATTACCGCAGCTATGTCTTCTATTTATCGATCAGCATATAGACAGCGTCATATGAGAAAAATATGATTGAGTAACACTGAAAAAATGACCCGGCTAAAAACTTAACTAATTGTAATTTTAACATCAGCTTTGTAATCGAATTTGGAAACTGGTCTGTTATAAGGGCAAAGTCTGGAATTCTGGTTTGATATGTAATAAGGCAAAATATCAAAACATTAAATTCAGTGTTCGCTCGTTTTTCTCCAATGTGAGGTTTTTGCTTTGTACAAGTCATAAAAAGCTCCCAAAGTCTTCCTTTCATATTTCAAACGTAAGATAATATATTGAAGAAAGAAAATTTTACATTTTTTAATTAAAAGACGTCACTAGAAAAAAATGCATTGGATGCCCAGATAAATTTGTCAAAAACTCCACAAATTTCTAATTTAAACAAGATCCTTCGGTAATGTGCGTTCGCACCCCACTCATCCACATGAGAACAGATAGAAAATTCCAATATTTCAATTTTTTTTTTCAAAAAATTTGTGTATGAACAAAAGTATTGCCTCCAACGCAAACACTTCATTGGAATAAAAAATGCTGCATCAGATTGAGGTGATCTGACATTTTTAAGAAAGCAAGAGAAAACAAACAACAAAATCAAACAACAACAACAAATATTAATTACACTCAAAACTTTTTGTCCATTTTAAAAAATAATAATAACAAAGTCAGGATAGCGAGATAAAACTGAAACTGATAAAAAATAACTTGTACTTTAAAAAAAGATCTGGAACCAGTCCATATTAAGGCTCGGTTAAAATTAGACAAAAACGAAAAAAACAGCAAAGTTAATAAATTCGCTTATGTTTTAAAAAACAATTAATTTCAAAAAAGGTAAATCCCTTAGATATCAACTGGCATTATCCAAACACTTAATTATCACCAATGCATATATCGGAGGCCATTCGGACCTGTCTTCTTTCAATTTTTTGTGCTGTTACAAAAAGAACAACAAATAGAGACAACAAACAAATATTCAAATGAAACTTGTGAGAAAACGCTGTCGAAGCCGCAAACCCAATTTTTACCCCTCAAAATAAGTTCGCTTGCGCCCTCTTTGAATGTCAATAATGTGGTATGTGACTTCTCATTAACAGGGCTGGGTAAAAGAATGACCAAAAACGAAAAGCTGTAAAATTAAGAAAATCCTTGTGTTTTTCGAAAACAAATATTTTCATAGTCCTGAAAGCCATTAACTACAAAATAAATTTAACAATTAGGTTCAATTAATTGTCCGAAGGAAGCCCATGAGATTTGTAATTATTCAGAATGTGTCTTACGTTTACAAAAAAGAACGTCAAAAATAGACGAAAATCAAAAATTGATTGATTTCTTTTGCAAAAAACCGGTGTCGAAGCCAGTCCTGTCGAATTCTTAGGACAAAACTTTACATTTTTTACTCTTGCACCTTCTCTTGACGCAATAATGTCAGTTTTGATTTTTAATTAACAAGATTAGGTAACAAAACACACAAAAAAGAACAAAAAAGCAAAATCAAAGCCGTCAGCTATTTACTCAAAACCAAATATAGGCTAATCTAATCCTCCATAAAAAGCATGTGAAAAATTTAGTTCTTCAGGAACTTTCATACAACTAAAAGACCATAAGCTGAATCTCTAACCATAAGCTGTATCTTTAAGGATTTTCATGTGTTCATTTTTGCCTCATATCGAATGCCAATAATCGGTTATGTGAACTGTCAATAGCGTCACAAAGTAAAAACAACGAGAAAAAGACGTGAAAAGTGCGCACAAGCCTAAGAGTAAAAAAAGTTGAAATCTGGTAGTATCAAGGCCAGAAAATCATAACCTAACGCACAATACCTAACGCATAGACCGTAACAAGGATTAAAAAGTAATTCAATGTTGCAATTTAGCTTTCTTTATTTGCTGACATTAAGCTAGAGTTTGACCAAATTAAAAGAAAAATAATGGCAAAGTTCAAAAAACGCTTGTATCTTTAAAATGCTAATAAATTTTAAAGTCAAAGCGTTTTCGAGTAAAAAACTAGATACATTACTTTGGAAAAGATTAGGAAGCCAATTGGACCTATCACCGGTGAGTTTTGATTTGAATTTGTTATATTCTTTAACTAACATATAAAAGATCGTTTTTTTTAAAAAAAAGACCCACTGATGATTACAATCCGAATTTGTTTGGATTGTAACAGTCTTTCATTGGACCAAAACCAGCTTCGATATTGCTGTTTGTCCACTAAGAACACTTAATTGGAAAATTTGTTAATAAAAAAATCAATAATAAATGCTGCATTTTTGATAATCATCGAGATAAGTTAGCAACGATTTGCCAAACGTTAATTCCAGAGCTTTCTCAATCTACACAAAAGTAGAAATAGCTCCCTTGGAGTTTACAAAAATTGCGTTAGTGGTTTGTGGGTATGTACTCTTGGCAAATGTAATCAAAATGGACCAAACAATGTTATTTCGTGCATTTTTTGATGAATTGGGCTAATTTTAACCAAAACTTCAGCCAAAAAGGAACCAAAATAGTCAACAATACTTTTTTGTCTTTTAAAATCAAATCATCAACAATATTGCCAACAATTTTTACATACTTTAACAGAAATTGACTAATTTTTTGGTAAAAATTCCGGAAAATGTGAATAAAAATAGAATTGTGAGTGGTATCATTAAAAAGCCCATCCAGCGTAGAACAAGAAATGTTTTGTTTTCGAATTTCATTTTCTAGAGCAATTATCGAGGTTTAAATTTTCGGACTATTGAGACTTTTAAATTTGAGACTTTTAACTTGTCTTTTAAAATCAAATCAACATCAATATTGCCAACAATTAATACGTACTGTAACAAAAATTGACTAATTTTTTGGAAAAATTTCCAGAAAATGTGAATAAAAGTAACGCAGATCAGTCTCAATAGTCCCAAAATTTAAACCTCGATAATTGCTCTAGAAAATGAAATTCGAAAAAAAAATATTTCTTGTTCTACGCTGGATGGGTTTTTTAATGATATCACTCACAATTCTCTACAATGAATATATCGATTGGCCAAAATAATCTAAACAAAAAAAACCAGTTGAGTATACCGTTCCTTCCCCCTCAACAGGGGTCGCAACAATTAACGTGAAAAATGAGAATTAGCGAGAAAACCCGAATTGATCTAATAGACAGCTCTCATATTGATAATTTACTTAGCTATTTTTTGTTTTGCCAGTCAATTTTTTCTGCCAGTCACTTTATTCTACATTTAAATGTTCATCCAATCAAAAATTGTACATTTTGAAGGGACTTTGAATAGAGATTTTTTTTGAAATCTGTTTGATTCGTTTCAAAGTTTTTGCCTCATCATGAAACTTGGATCTTTTTTGCGGCACACAAAATTTGCAATTTCGATTGACCGAAAAATTTGGCTGCAGCTTTTTGAGTCTCAATCACCAGAAGACAAAATTGTGCGTTACTTATCAAAAAGATTTCACCAGAATATTTGCAATATTTAATTTTGTGAGAATTTTTAGCTGTTGAGAAACAGGTACAAAATATGCAAACATACAAAAGCGATTTTTATCTGCTCTCACCGGTCCACTTCTGAAAAAACTGTTTGAAGTTTTTGCAATTTGTTGGCTATAGCAAATTTAACACTGATTTACACTTTAAACAAACTTCTTTAATAAATAAAATATATTTATTCAATGAATTTTGCGATGAAAAGAATAAATTTTTGAGATATAATTATTGCGCATTTATCAGGAATAATAGCCCTTCTTTTAATTTTTTTTCAATAACAGTTTGTGGTCTAAAATCTTTAGATGCAGTTTATTCTCGGTAAATATGCCCGTTTGGTTTTAATTTTCATCGCATTGATCGGTGTTTAAACTTTCAAACTACTTCTGTTTATAGTTAAAATCAACTATAATGTAGAAATTAAACAAGGAGGCTCGGTAATGTGCGTTCGCACATTAGGTTCCGACCCCGCTCATCTACATTTTTCACTTTATTGTATACCAAATGAGGAAAAGATAAAAAAAATTTAACATATCAACATATCGTTCAACAAACTACTAAAAGAATAAAACAATCTACCTTAGAGAGCCTACGAGACCTCAAACCTGTAGCTACCATAATATGACTACCAGAAAAGACGAAGATAAAAATCAAATAGTTACAAATATTAATTACGACCAAAACTCATTGTCCATTTTTTGAAAACCATTATTAACCAAATCCAAATGGCATCAGATAAAATTTATACTAAGAAGATAACCAGTACTTTTTAGAACAAACAATCGGATTTTCTTCATGCGACTTGGTAACAAGTCGACAAGAAATGAGCAAAAGGGCAAAGTTTAAAAAAATTGCATTTTTTGAAAAGAATTAATTTTGAACTGCTTAGAAGTATTACGCATCAAATGAAATCATTGAAAGATTTTTTTATAACTCTATAGAGAGCAACTGAGGCCTTTCATTATCCAGGATATCTCATAAGACTACAAAAAGAACGACCAATACAGGCAAAAAGGAAAAATTTGCACGAAAAATTAGGCACGAAAACGATGTCCCAGGCAACTAAATGTTAAGCTAACCCCTCAAATGAATAAAAATCGTTGTTTGCTTTTTTATTGTGATACTGTGAAAAGAAAACAAAAACCTACAAACAAGGGGCGATTAAGCAGACATCACGAAAGTTTTATGAAAACTGGTTGTACCAAGAACAAAGACCATTTGAGGAAAATAAAAACGTTATGACGAGCAAATTGTATTTTAATAGATAAATGATGTGACTTGTCGATAGAGATGCTAAGTTTCAACTCAGAAATAAAATTGGCAAATCTCAAAAATCTATTTCAAGTCTTTTTTTAAAAAACAAAAATTTTCAAAATTCATAGCCAAAAAAATCTTAAGACTAAACGAGTAGACAGTTTTTCTTTCAACTACTTGGAAAACTGTTTGCGCTTGTTATTAGTGAGACTTAATCATAAGACTATAAAATAACATTAAATACAAGCTGAACTAATAAGTATCACAGAAATTTTTTACGAAACCACAGTTTTGAAGCCATTAAATGCAAAAAATGTCATCTGGGAGAATATAACATCTTCAATTGCGTCTCCTTTGATCATCATAACGCCTATTGGTAAAACATCTATCACAAAATGACAGCAAAAAGAACCACAAAAACTGAAAAGTATCTAAACTTCACAAAATCCTTCTGAAACAAATTGTCTACGCCTTAAAGATATCATTTAAAACGTTTAAATAACAGAAAAATTATTGTTTGGTTCAACAAAAGATCAAAAAAGCTCTGAACAAAGAGCCTAAGTTACGAAAACGCAGACACGAACAAAAAAAGATACTATTATTCTTTTTGTATAATTTTAGTTCAAAAGTCAAAACAACCATTAGCTACTTACCGATATCAATTATTACGTTAATTTATTCATCTTTATTGTTAAACTACCCAATAATTGGCTTATGACAACAAAAATTAACAACAAATGATTGGCAAAAATATAAAACTAACAAATTCCGGAAGAGAACGGTGTCGCAGGCCTTAAAAACCTTATTTTTAAAACAATATATATGTTCAATTCCAAATGTTGTAAAGCTTTCTTTCAGTTAGATTGTTAAATAATGTGACAACCTACCAAAGAAACAAAAACGACAGCAAAAATGGGCAATTATTCACAAAAATCACAAAATTGTGTATGAAAACTCGTAGTACCAAAAGCAAGAAAACCTACTTTTACAACAATCGGCCACAGAATTAGTTTGTATTCTATAAGGAGGAAAAGTTGACTTGTACATACTGAGAATAAGCAAAATGTTGACTAAAAAATTAAAGAAAACTGTTAAGTTCAAAAAATCAAAGAAATTTCCTTAAAACAAATACTTTCAATAACGTAAGAGACATTAGATAACAACCGAATGCATAGAAAAGGTTCATTTGCACCTCTTGAGGAAGCAGTTCAGATCTTTGAGTGGTTAGACTTAAAAATCAGACTACCAAAAGAACAATAATTGGTTGAACAAAACATTAAAAAGAAATTTAAGGTCTCAGCTGCCAACTATTCCTCAAAGCCATAAAAAACTTTGGTTCTCTGAAAACAAACTGTATCTACATTCGGCCTCAATTGTAAGCAATTTGGAGCTGTCACTAACGGAGCCGTGATTTAAAAATAATTTCAGTAATTAACATTAAAAAACAAAAAAAAAATATTTTGAAAATAGGCAGCACAAAGATAAAAACCAAAAAGTTTCTGCTTCTAAGAATTCATGATAATATCAAACCTCTCCCTGATTTTGTCGCAAGCTCAGCAAACCGCCCAAGTGTTCCAAGTGTTTGCGAAATAGACTCCCTGTAAAACTCATTGTAAAAACTCCCTGTAAAAAACGAGAATCGAAAAAATCTTTTTAATTCCGTATTCTACCCTGGACGGGCTTTTTAATGATACCATTCACAATTCTCTACGATGAATATATCGATCGGCCAAAATTGACTGAACAAAAAAACCCAGTTGAGTATATAGTTCCCCCCTCCCCACTAAAGTGGGGGTCGGAACAATAAATACAATTTATTTCAATCGAAAAACTTTGGAGTAGTGTTAACATTTTGAAGCAATTTTGGAGTAATGTTAACATAATAAAATGTTCGTTCATTGGAAGTGCGCAGACTTTCTTGCAATTTATTTTCTTAAAAAATTAGTATCAGAGTAATTTTGATTTGAGGTTTTAAATTGTGAATAAACAAACAGTTTATCCAAAATATGCAATCATCTTCAAAGTCACATCGATTAATCTGCTGTTTTTATGAACTTCTGCTTGACTTTTTTTCTGTTTTTCTTACCGACTGAAGTCACCACTATTAGTAATCTGAGGAATTGATATATATTCCCTCCGACAGAAGACGCGATTTTTTTCCTTTTTAATTCTATGAATAATTGTATAGAAAGAGTAATCTGCTGCAGAGAAATATGCAAAACTGATTGTTGAGACAAAAATAATATCAAGAAGTATGAAAATATTCATTGATCAAAACACGTTAGGCCCACCTCGAAGTTCTTCAAAATGTACTGCGACATTTATGCTTTCATGTCACAGACTTTGCTTTTTGAGTCTACAGAACGAAGTCTGTACAGAGCAGAACGAGAGACGAAGAGACGGATATAACAATTTGCGTGAACAATTTGAAACGTCTCGGAAATAGTTGACAATGAAAGCTAATGCTTGAAGAAAATTATTTATTTCTCAAAGTTAATTTTAAATCAATTATTTACATGCTACAGTCTTGTGAAACAACTCTCCGTGTAAAGAATTAGAAATTTCAAAAAAACAGTGTCAAGGACTAGTTGACTTTTGATCGATTTCGAGGAAAAAGCCGGCAAAACAAAAACACAATTGTGCTCAAAACCTCACGGAAGTAGTCGACTTCTCAAAACCTTTTATAGCAACAAAACAAGCGAAACAAAACGAATCAAATTTAATTTTACTTTAATAGTACACAATCAAAATTTTCCTAAGCACCTTCCCCATCCCAACATAATTCATTAATAAACATCAAGAAAAAAATCAAAGACATGCAAAAGTTGAAAAAATATAGGTTATTTCTCAAGTGGTTTTTTCATTTGTATCCTTCAGATAATCAGAGGCTCTTATTAGCGAGTAATTGTATCTGATCCCATTTGTGGGGGAAGGGGGAGAAACTATATACTCCAATGGTTTTTTTGCTCAGTCAATTTTGGCCGATCGATATATTCATCGCAGAGAATTGTGAGTGGTAACGTTAAAAAGCCCGTCCAGCCTAGAGTTCGAAATTAGGAAGATTTTTTTGAAAATACTTTTTTCGAGGAGTTATCGAGGTTTAAAATTTTTAGTGAACACGTGGTGTTTGGCATGATTTTGTTCACTTTTAGCATAATTTTTGTTTAAATTAAGAAATTTTCTATAAAAATATTAATTCAAATTACAATTTATGCTACAAATGAAACAATTTTTGTGTTCCTAACAGACAGAAGACCATAAAAAGGCTATTTTTTGTCACATAGGGAAGTTTACTATCAAAAAATTCGATTTCTATTTCAGAGCTGATTTTTTTAGTATTATTCATTTTCCTTTATTTTTTTCAAGTCGTTTAGAGACTAGCCACATTTCAAATCAAGGTTCTGTTAATGATAAATTTCATTTACAGTCAAATGATGCCCAATGAACAAACAATTCGTTTTTAAGGAATCGCTCATGTTTTTTACAACTCCTCGTCTCTGAGTTTTCGTAATTTTGATTGAAATATTGACTTTCTTTTTGAGATTTTAGTTAAGTAAAATGTTGTAGTGCTAGGGCATAGACTCGCTGACTTAAATGTAGTACGTGAACTTATGTAGTAGATTGAGTGGAAAACGAATGGCTGTTAGACGTTAAAAAGAAATATTCGATTTTTTTTGAACATAAATTAAAGTTGCTTCTGTGAACTGTAAGTCACTTCACTAATGACACGATTCTTTTTTTTTCAATTGCAACCAAAATAATCAGGTTAGCGTTTTTACTTTCTAAATATTGTCTTTAAAACTTCGATTCCTTGACATTTCATATTTTTTTAAAAAATTTTTGGTTGTTTTTGATAATAATGGTTCCATTTGAAATATTATCATATTGTCTTTTTATTGACAGTTCCATTTGGCTTTCAGTTTATCATAGATAAGGTTTTTAGAGAAAGAAAAATGCATGGTTTTAATGGCTTCGTCACTGTCTTCTCGCACTTTAATGGAATTTTTGCTTTTGCCTGTTTTTATTGTCGTTTTCGTAGTCATACAACTTATTGTGTCAACTCATTAATGATTTAAGAGTGCAACAAATAAATGCCTTCCTATCGAGGCATAACTTATTATAACTTATTTGTTATTGATTTTTGTTTAAAGCTATCAAGTTTAATGGCTTCGATAATACTTTTTTCCCGAACATATTGTTGCAAAAACGAACTCTATTGTTTTTTTTCTGAAAAAATAGTTTAAAATAAAAAGTTTTTACTGAATCGTACATTTTTTAATGGCTTCAATACTTTCCCCTCATTTTTTTCTAGTTACTGTTTCTGCCTGTTTCTTTAATTCTCAATTTAGTAGTAGAAAGCTGAGAAGTCTGAACACATTTTGAAAAAAAATTATGAAATTAATTACTTTTGAATATTTTTTAAGCTTTTTAGTTCTTGTTGCTATATTTGTCATTTTAAATCTATTTTTCATCGATGAGGGGCCCATACACTTCCTTGTAACTCGAATATTAAAGTGAGTAGTGATATTACACCGGATCTGATGTTTTGTTTGTTGGACAGTATGCGTTATCACAAAAAAGGTTGTTATTGGTCAAAATTTCTGTTTTTTTTTCTTCTTTGAGCACATTCGCGTAATAACAGATCCCTATGATTTTTTAAAACAAGTGAATATAATTAATCTTTCATTATAACTTTAATTGAATTTGTTCAAACAGCCTTTGAAACAAAAAAAAAACATAATGTTCAGATAACAGCCAAAGATTATAATGGCTTTAATAATTTTTGTTTTCACAAATTGTTTGTTAATTTTTCAGTTTTTCTAAATATTTTTCCAGATCTGTTGCCTAGTCTAAACAAAGACAGTTCCTATTGCTTTCTTAATGACTTTTTAGTAAAATTATGAGTTGTTGGTTTTGTTGAAAGCTAATGATTATTCAGACTTTTGAAAATATTTGGTTTAAACAAAAATTGGTTGATTTATGAATTTCGCCTCAATATTTCTTCTTTTTGTCAACTTGTTACCTAGTCTGTTCAAATTAAAGTCTCATCTACTTTGAATATAAAGAAAAAGTAAATTTGTGAAGTTATGGTTTTATCTGATTGTATTTTGACGTTGTTACAAGATGCTTTTTATATTAGATGTTGATTTTTTTCCCATTTTGTTATTTTTTTTCTCCCGTAGTCTTATTAAAGAAAAATTTCGTGAGCGCTGTAAGGTGGCATGGTGGTAATGAGGCATTTTTTAATTCATTTAGTATTTTGTGTAACAATTTTTAAAACTCAAAGATCTTTTTTTGATTTTCTCTCTGTTTGGTTGACAGTTAAGTCAAAAATATAGATGAACTCGGGTCGGAACATCATGTGCGAACACACATTAGCGAGCCTCCCTCTTTTTTTGTTCACCACTACAAACATGGAAAACTCAATTTATTTTTGATAAACAATATCTGGACACGGTCAGGTTTTATAATGCAAATATGCTTTAATTATAATTAAAAATATTCCAAAAATGCTGCTTTCTTTATTACAATCTGATTGCTCATTCAAAGCTGCAGCATTTAATTTATATTGCAGAAAATGCTTACAAAACTTTTACAAAGCTGGAAACATTTGAAAAGTTGCTTGACGCATAAAAATTGTCATGATCACACTAAAAAGAATATGGACATTTGAAAGAGAACGCCGATAGCAAATCCATTGAGCAATACTTTGGATTATTGTTTCATTGCCTTGGATATAAGTTTAGGCAAAATAAGCTCCCTGATCTCAATGTTTCTCTGAATCTGTTGTTTTGGTAACTCAATCTTTTCGGCATTATTTTAAGAGTAGTTATAATTTTTTAAAGTTGTTTTCCATGCTCTTGCAAGAAATTTATAAGATCCTACAAGGCAACCATTCCGCCTGCAAAATCTCTCAAAATCTTGCAAGATAGCAGTGCAATGCAAATATTCTCCTTATCTAAGTCTCCAGAACTCAATCTACCTTTGACAACAAAAATGTTCCTCAACCTTTTCTATTTTGAGACTGGGTTCAAATTTAATTTGCTTCTTTTTTTCTGTAACAAAAATTCAAGTACAATAAAAAAATTGATACTTTGTTTGTGCTGTATTTGAAATATACGTAAGAGCGTATAGAATGTCGTGGAAACGCATGAAGAATCAGTTAGCATTCAGACATTAGAATCTGTAAGCAAAATTGGTACTCATCGGATGTGCAGCGTTATTTTGCATGATAAGTTGTTCGGAACCGCTTGCTTTTTTGGTTTAGGCAAGTCAACTGTGTTCGATATGTTTGCTCTATTAATAAAAGGCCTCCTTATAATATTAAAATCGACGCAAAATTCACCGGAAAATGTTCTGCGATTCTTCAGAGATGTGCAAAACAGAACTATAAGGTCATGCGAAAGCAGTTATGATTTTTGACACTTGACTGCTGGTGGATGGCTGTTTAGTGGACAATGTTGGTTTTCTTGAATACATTTTCTCGATTTTGTCAGTCTTTTCCACGGTATAAATAATTCTTTTCCACGCGGCTAAGATAGCCCGGGCTGACCAAAAGTTTTAATCATAGAACTTTCATATTATGGACGACCATTGACTTCATAAATCAAAAAAGTTTTTAAAAAATTGGTAAAACTATAACTTGGCCAAAAACGAAAGTTTTATGACTACAACTTTTTCATAATATGCAAGTTCTATGGATATATTTTTTCATAGACGCCATAATATGAAGTAGTAATTTTATAACTTTTTTAATTATAGGGTTAACCCGGGGGTATCAATAAAAACCAAAATGCCAGAAAGCCTAACTGGGGATTAATGTCAAAGATATCTCCCCGATGCGGTTCTGCAATTACATATATAATTTATCATAAGAAAAGCTCAGTCTTTAATTCGGATCCCAAGTAATTGCAAATAAGTTCCAAGCAATACAGTTTTTAGGCTAATTACACGCTCAAAACTGTGGAAATGGTTTTTCAGCCCTTAATACTAGCAATAAATTGTATGCGTAGGGGGAAATTTGCTTTCTTCGACATTAGCCACCGAAGGTAAAAGTATTCAAGATGTTTTCTGCCTGTGAATGTTTAGTTGCTCAAAAACAGCGAAATGTGGGTTAGGAAGTTTATACTCGCCCTAATTATGTCCTCAGCTAAATTGAGCGGACGGAAACCTTTAGCGCAGAAATGTGAATGAGGTGCCAATGGAGAGCCCTTGAACAACCGAATTGATTGCTGAATAGATATTTTCCTTTTTTGAATGTCGCTGACAATTACATGTTCTACGTAACTAAATTGTTTTGTTTGATGTACAATTATTTATGTTTAATAAGTAACTGTTTTTACTAGATAATAATAAATTATTTCTCGAGTTTATTCCATTGCTTGCATTTATAAATTAACAAACAACAAAACGAAACCCGACAGGACATCAAAAGGTCACTAGACCTGTCAAGTGATGTCTTTTAATTCTTCTCAAAGTCTACCTATTTGTTAATTCAAACCCTCTCAAATCACATTTTACCCTGGTAATACCATTTTTCAATCAAACTTAAAAACCCCTAAGAAAATAATTAATAAGAAGACCAATTTCATAAAGAAATGCAGCTTGCTTTATTCCTTACCAAAAAAGGTTAACAAAAATCTGTTATCTATAATAAATGAGTCTCTAAAACAATGTAAAATGTTTGCTAAATCCTGTGCACTAAATGAGCATAGTTTTTGAACAATACTTTCATCCATTTTAGTTAAAACTTTATATAAGCGTCCATTTATGAGTGACTTGTTTCTCTGCTTCGGTTGCAAAAATTTTGTTTTGACTAGATGAGTTCTTTCATTTATTTGGATATTCTCTTCAAATAATTCAGGAAATGAGTTATTTAATAATTTGCTTGGATGTTCATGGCGGACAACTATTGACAGTAATTTTATCAGTTCATATATGTGTAACTCTTTAACGGAAAACAACTTGTGTTTACATCTTAGTTCGTCAATGCTTTGGAATCTTTTAGCTGAAAACAACAAACAAAATATTCTGCTTTGCCGCCACTCTAATTTTTGAAGATTGCCTCTATTGGCCACTCCATACAACAAAATCCCGTACTGTAAAACTGCTTGAACGTAAACTTTGCATAATTGGACTAGTATGTGTGTTTTGAAAAAACTTTTATTCTGATAGATGGCCGCTGTTAATGAATTCATCCGACGAATTATTTTCTCAATGTGTGATTTGAACCTCAGTTTACCATCTATGTGTACACCCAAGTACTTAATGTGGTCAACAAATTCGATATTGTAATCATGAATTTTTATTTCAGGTGTCTCATTAGTAGCACCAAAACTTATAGCCTTGCATTTATCTCTATTTATTGCTTACTTATTTCATTCCATCCAAACTGACACATTTTCTATTGTATCATTAATTCTATCATCCATCTTTCCGTAAATATTTGTATCATCAGCAAACATAGTTACATTACAGTTTGTACAAAAAGCAGCCCGATCGTATACGCAAATCAAGAACAGAAGTGGCCGTAAAACAGAACCCTGCGGTACACTGCAATCAATGCTTTCAAAGGATGATCGCTGCTTGCTAACTGAAACACATTGTTGTCTTTTGGTCAAATATGAATTAAGAATGTCATAAATTTCCCCCCTCAAACCATACGCAAAACATTTTTGGAGCAAAATTTCATAACTCACAGTATCAAAAGCTTTCGATAAATCAATAAAAACTCCATAGTAACTTTCTTTCGAACACAAAGAAATTCTTATTGTTTCAACAACCTCCGACACAGCATCAATTGTGTTTTTCTTTGCCTGATATCCAAACTGTGCCTTGTTTATTACTGAGCACTTGGACAAAAAGGAAATGAGCCTTTTTGTAGACATTTCTCAACAATTTTTGAAATAACTGGCTTCAGTGATTTTGGTCTATAATTAGCGAACTCATTTACGTTACCATTTCTATGCAGAGGTATAACATTGGCAATTTTCACAGTTCTAGGGAAATCGCCCTGGTCAAAGCAACGATTAATTAATTTTGCAAATGTTTCACACACGCTTGGATTGATGAACTTAATCAGTTGATTTGAAATGTTATGTAGATCGGAAGACGTTTTTTGGGGCATTTGCTTGAAAATGTCGAAAACTTCTTTGGCTGTGACGTTAGTTAATGGAATTTTCTAACTTTTTGACCCGGCTTAGATCTGACGGCAGAATACAACTTTCAGATAGTTTCTTTCCTATTTCAACAAAATACTTATTGATTTCATCAGCATTCAGATTGTCAATATTTTTTTTTATTTTCGTTCCCTTAATATCGTCTATTATTGAAAATAAACTTTTATTTTTGTTTGCCTTTTCTTCAATTTTTTGTTCGTAAAACTCTGTTTTTGCTTTTTTGTTAGGTTCTTTAAACGATTACGCAGATAATTATATTTTCCCCAATTTTCGGCAGACTGTTCGTTCTTCAGTTTTTGGTAGGTTTCAAGCTTTTTAAGACTGAGATTTTTGATCTGGTTATTCAACCAAGGCTTTTGAACCTGTCTGAATTTTTCGTTAGTGTGCTTTTTGAACTGTTGCAAGGGTACATGACGCTCCAACTCTTCGTTTATCACCCTCGTTAAATCAGTAAAACTGAAATCTAAATCAGAAGATAGATATAGTATATTTCTCGTTCCCAGTTTTTTGCAATTCTGCAATTTAAATCTAACCTGAGGTCCTTATTTTGAAGTTTCCTTAGGGGCTTATAAAGAGATTTTTCGTTTGGTTTTTCCAGATCAATCCTTCTTTTCCTGCAGCTCAATTCTACTCCTCTGTGGTCAAAGATCATTGTATCCCTCATATTTACGGAGGCTTCAAAATTCGCGAAAAAATTATCAATGCATGTTGCCGTACAAGAGATGACTCTTGTCGGTTCTGATCTACTCTTTATTTGCAGTCCTGTACAAGAGCAAAAATCCGAAACCTTATCAATTTTGTTTGTTTGGTCAATCAAATTTAAACTGAAATCACCACAAAAAACTTGCAAAACCTCCGGTTTGATAGTGAATTTATCAAGGTGCTCTTGACAAACGTTTGTATACTCATCTATACCATATTTTGGAGTTTTATAACCGACAGTTATCACTTTTTCATTTTGATATCCCAACAACGCAACTGTCAATAATTGTACGTGTTCATTGTTTGTTTTTGCTTTAATTTGAACTTTGATGCCTTTCCGATTGAAAAATCCTACACCTCCACCTCTTTTTTCTCTGTCACATCTCAACAACTGGCCATATCAATTCAACTGGTAAGCATTTTGGAAAGTATACTTGTTGCATTAGGTTTGTGTTAATGCAATCACATCAGATTTTGCTTTCTGTTGGTTTGTAAATTGATATAGCTCATAAAAATTTCTATGAATTGATCTTAAATTTTGAAGTAATATTCTAAGAGTCTTATATGTCCAAGAAGTATTCTGACAAAATTGCAGCCAAAAACCGTTGTTTTTCTCTTTTTTAAGTCTTTTTTGATTTAGTTTTTCGTGCTGTTGCGGAATCGCAGTGCAGAACAGAAAATTTCAAGCATTTTTTGAGTCAAATGTTTTGTTTTTGAAAAAAAGATTAAACAGGCTTAGAGGATTATAAGAGGACTTAAAAGAGACTGAAGCCGCGGAAATCGCTGTACTTCAGAAAAAATTGTTTTCTGAGCCAAAGTTCTATTAGTGACACAACAACATTTAATGTTCACTCAGTTTGCAACAGGTCGCGGAAATCGCAGTGCCTGATGCAATTTTTGTTTACGAAGAAGTAAAAGAAAAACATATTTATATAATATATGTTTAACATAATGCCTGAAGCCGCGGATATCGCAAAACCCCGTGCAGTAAATTTTGAAAAAAAAAACAAAAATCAAAAGTACGGAATGCTTAAACAGATAAAATAAGCTAAATAAAAAAACTAAGAAAATTTAGTTAAAAAATATCTTTTAATTTTTTTTATCTTTTTTCAATTTTGAGAAGTAAGTTTATATGAAACTTGTATAAAAAAACACAAATCATTTTGCACACATATGTGTCTTCAGTACTTCAGACACTTACAAAAATTTTAAAGAGTTATTCTCATTTCAAACTTTTTCCAGCACTTTAATTGGCTTTTCCAATTTCGAAGATAGCTTTCTTTTGTTCAGGAGAGATAGATGCAAATAGCCGATCAGCACGTTCATCATCAGTCAATCAGAGTGGTCACTTTGGTTTACGCAAACCAGTTATTTGATCTGGTCTACGATTCTGCTCTCGCACACCTGGGTTTTTTACATTTTCCAATTTGGTAACATCATTTACTTTTACAAGTTTTTTTCTCCCATCTCCTTGATCACACAATACGGACACAGTGCAGTTAATAGTGTTTGTTATGAGTCCCTTGCCTTCTGCGAGTTTCTTGATATAAGCATTCATTGCAGGTAATCTTTGAGATACCTTCAATTCGCATATATCTGGTTTTTATCACGAAAAACTTGACAATCACAGAAGCCATCAGACCTTTTTCTTCCGCCCGACCAGGTAGAATATGACCAGGCTTTGATTTTACTCGGTTCCATTTCGTAACGCAGAAATCAGTTCCAGTAATGCCTTATCATCAACGTTTGGGTCGAACGGCGGATTATCAACAATGATGGAGTCCTTACTCGTGTATCTTTCTTGTTCCCGAACACGCATTTCTAACTCTGAGCGAAAATCCTCAATTTTTTTGAATTGCACACTAACCTCGTTCTGAGTTTTTTTAATTCGCTTATAATGGTACTCACGACCTGCCTCGTACTCTCATCCTTGATAGTCTCCACTAATTGTAATAACTTGGCATCTATCCGGACAAAATAATGTGGAAATAAAGTAGTAATAATGTCCGAAAAAGTATGATTTACTGTGTAAATTGAGACTTTTTTTTGAATGGCGCAATTCTGTCAGAGTATAATATCTAAGCCTTCATACGGTTTCTAAATTTATATAAATAATAGCTGTTGCAATCTTTAACTTTTTAATTTAGACGGAAGAGAAAAGGTTTGAATGTTTAATCGTTGAAATCTGCTTTAAAAGATCAATGAGAAATGGCTTTTTTTTTGCTTTAAAAGAGCAAAAAGTTCAAGCAAAAAAGCTAAAAGAACAACCATAAAGATCACCATAAAGTAATTATTCTGAACCTTGGTACATTATGTAGACAATTTTGTCAAGAGCTTTTATTTGGCTAGGATAAAACCAAATAAAAATGTCACTTTTGTCATTAGGTCAATTCAAAAAAAGAAAAAATTTTCGTATCTCCTTTACCTGCTTAGCAATCAAGCAACCAACCAAACTAAAACAAATTAAAAAAAATACTTGTGGATAAAATGAAGCTTAACCCCATAAAATAGGCCTAAAAAGAGACATTTAAAATTTGGCAGAAATTTCAAACAGTTTATTTTGTCAGTTGCGGGGTAAAGTATGTATAGTTGCTATCTAAAGATATTCTACAAAGCAATGATAAGCCTAAGAAAAATTACCACCTCTGAGGGTTAATCTTATCGAAAAATTTGTACAGTTTTCTGCTAGAGACAAATTTTTGTTCAAATACACTACAGCAATTTTGATTAATTTAAGATTAAATTTGTGACTTGGGACAACTTACTACAACTTACATCTATGGTTTATAGATGAATTGCCCAAGCAATAATTTCAAGAATATGAAAACTTTCAATTGAGCTCTGTGCCTGAAAAAAAGAACAGTGACAAATTTTGAACGTTTATAAAATTTTTAAATCAAACTTTCTGTTAAAAGCAATATCTGTTCAATTGGAGAGTTCGAGAAGTTTCAAAGAGAGTTGATATGGCGACTGAAAAAAAAACTGATGACGTCACAATACGGTGCTTGTTCAAGTGACCTCAGAAAATTTCCAAACTGAGATATTTTTACGCAGAGCTTCTTCAGATAATAAATAGTCAGTTTGAAATAAAATTGTAGTAGCTCATTGCATTACTAAGATCTGAATTTATTACTCATTTAACAACCGATATTTGATTTCTCTGTATTATAGTATATAAAAGTTTTATTGTTCATTTTCATGCGGCGATTCTAATATAAGCAAACTTTTGAAGATTATATCTGTAAACATTTCTTTTTATTGTTTGAGTATACTACTTTTAGACTTTATTATAAAATAAAAATGTCAGATGGCTTACCGATATCATGATTATAAAGAACCGATAGACAAATTCAAGGTGAATTTTCAAAACGCAAAAAATAATGAGAGTTGCAATTAAATTAAATTAAAAAAAATAAAAAAAAATAAAATATCATATCACAATACCAAAAATATAATGTGAAAATGTTATCTTATATAAAACATAATAATACAAAGCCTAAATCAATTTAATTGGTTAACCAAAGCTAATTAATTTTGTCAGAATTAGAAGAAAAATATTGCACAGCTTTCAACGAATTGTTCAAATTTGAAGATAGGTAGCCCAAATACTTGAAATAACTTTTGCAAAGAATATTACTGTATTTGGGTGTAATCAGAGATGCAGCACGAATTGTTTTATAATGAAATTAAAAGCTTCAAAATACTGCCTGAGGCTTTTTGATCCTCAAATGACCAAAAAACCTAATCACTAAAATTACTCCACCAAATTTCCAAAGCTGATCATTGTTAAAAAGCCAACTCATCGATTTTCAAGCAAAAATGGAACAAATCATGTTAAATTTTGGTGTGTTTGTAATCGAGTGTTAGTCTTACCTAATAAGTTGAATTGGTCGACGTCAGAAGCTGCGAACGACTCAACTGGAAAAACTACCGCTAAAAACTAAATAAACAAACCCCTACGCAAAAATGCAAATCTGAAACAGGTAAATTTGAAAACAGGAAGTTTTTTTCTCCCATAAAGTGGGAAAAGTTAGCCGTAATTGGCCTTTGATTTCAGAGTCTGTGCGCTTTTTATGTGGCCAATAACACAATCTACGTGAACAAATTGTAATTTGAATTGAACTTAAAAGTGAGCAGCGAATTTGAGCGACGTTGTTTAATTTTTGGTTTTTATTGTCATTATTGCTTTTATAAGCAATGCTAGTCTGTCAGTACAAAACGTAACATCACTAAAACTCCTTTAAAAGTTTCAAAAAGAAGCAAAAATGTTTAATTATTGGTCTATGACAAGTAGGAATAAATAAAAAAAAGTTTTAAGAAAGGTTTACAATTTTTTCAGATTTATGAATTTTAAATAAGGCAGCCTTTTAGCTTGTTGCTGCTCTCATTGTTGAGTTTTTACATTACACAGCTCATTAATTGCGTGAAGCTCATTTGAAGTATTTCAAATCAATTCAAAAAGGTTTTTCGTGCTTACAATAAAACAAGGAGTTTCGTTAATGTGCGTTTGCACATGATGTTCCGACCCGCACTCATCTACATTTTTGATTTAACTGTCTTTTGACTTCCATTTTGCAAGAGATATTCACAAATAGATGTCTGAGTTTAAGAAAATCGGTACACAACCAAACTAATAATTGAATGAAATAGTTCGATGCCTCATTACAGCGGGATCTGCAATTGAAAAGATTACAAAATCAACAACAACAAAAAGCAAAAACAAAAACTTAACGGCAAAATCTCAATATCTCAGTTCAAAAGCACTGAGTAACAACGTCAAATTACAACCAGGAAACATCCTAGCAACTTTTTTTTCCAACTACACATCACGTGGGATTTTTTTCTTAATGAGACTAGATAACAAGTCGACAAAAAGAAGAAATAATGAGACGAAATTCAAAAATCAATCAACATTTTTAAAACCAAATATATTCAAAAATCTTGAAAATAATTAGCTTTTAACCAAAATAATTCTTGATAAATTTACTAAGAAGTGATAATGAAACCCATAGGGGCTGTCTTTGGTTAGACTAATTCATAGCAACGGACTAATGATGCAGAAGAACAAAAAAATTACGAGTAATAAATTACAAAGATTGCGAAAACACAAATTAGAGAAGCGATTGAAATCATGAGCTTTCATCTAAATATTATGTAATTTTATTTCGTTTTCTGTTCATACTATTTCAGCTAACGTTACATTGAATGAAAAAACAATTTCAATTGGGCCACAATTCAAAATCGTTTGATCTGTTATATCGCGATTGTGCTAAAGAGAAAAAGAAACAAAATACACCACTTATATAACTTATTATCCCAACGTTTATTGTCCAACAAACAAAACATCAGTTACCTCATAATATCAGTAAACACTTTAATTTTTAAAATACATGGAGTTGTTTGGGACCTCTTAAGGATCAAAGATGTTACAAGCGGACAAAAAAGACAACAAAAATTGAAAAATTTGAGAAACCCTTAAAAATCTTAAAGATGTACAACATCATAAAAATTAGGACTACTCGCAATAAATTGACTGTTTTGGGTAAAATCAATCATTTAATACTCAATTACAATTTTATGGGACCGGTCAGCATATTACGGCTAAAACCTAAAGAACAAAAAATTAAAAAGTCAGCGAGAAGAGTGTCGAAATAATTTAGAAATGAAATTTTGAGCAAAACAGTTTCTATTTTCAATTAACACTTTAGCAGAAATAGAAGTTTTCCTCTTAAAAATTTGAGCATGTGTCAAGACTCCAAAAGGAACCAAAATTAAGAAAAAAGAAATCCAAAAATGTTTTTAAAAAATTATGAAAACTCGTGCATCGAAGTCATAACAACAAGAATTAGAGGATAAAACCACTAATTATATTCATTGTGGCTGAAGTAGAAGAGAAATCGATGTCAATACTGAGATTGACTTATAGTTCAAGAAAATAAGTTTAAAAGCTGTTTTTAAAGTCTTAACAGCCATTAAATTCAACTGCTTTCGATGGAAGCCAACAAGTACGCTCAACTGGAGCATATGCTTCGCTTGGAGGACAAGGATATTTGTCATGAAGACGTAATCAATAAGACATCAAAATGACTATGGAAAGAACACTAAATACTGGCAATAACCGAAATTTTTGTAGAAAAGTTAGAGAAGAAAGCGTCGAAGCTATTTAAACCATAAGCTTTTCTCAGAAAACAATATCCATGACCAATTGAAAACCTTCACCATTCTAATGGGAGATATCAATATTAGGATAAAGTGTTAACTTTTCAAGAGGAACCAATAATAAGAAAATATCCAAAAAAACTTTTTGAAGTTTTAAAAATCTTGTGGCATTGAAATCATATAACAAATAGATAGAAGATAAAACCGCTAACCATAATAGTTCTGGTTGCAGAAGAAAAAAAGGGGCCGTGTCATTACTGAGACGAACTTACAAATCATGAAAATAGGTTTATTATGGGTTTGTGTTGAAAAAAGTTTCTCGAAAAACCATTTTTAAGGACTTAACAGCCATTAGCTGTCCAGTGAAAGCTCTAGATAGATTCACCTAAAGCTTATCACGAAGTTTACTGCACTTTTAGTCAACGAGAATTTGCTATAGGACTCCACAAATTTAGTAAAACTTCAAAAAAAAATCAAAATTTGCATTGAAAATTATGAAAACTCAGAGTCTGAGCCCAAAAAAGCAGGAGCGATACCTTGAAAAAGAAGGTTTTGTTAATTAGGCTTCATTTGGCTGTAAATCTGGTTCGTCATTAACCTAGATATGAAAAATATATCTAGGTTAATGACTAGTCTCTAGTTTAATGACTAGTCTCTAGGAGACCCAAGAAAACAAGACCCGAGAAATTTGAAAATTTTTCTAAAAAAGAGCTCTCAAATAGAATTCGAATTTTTTTAGTAAATTTCCCTATGAGAACAAAACTAGTCGATAGTCTTTTTATCGCCTTTCGTCTATTAGAAACTCAAAATTGTTTCATTTTGTGCCGTGAAAGGTAATTTTGAATTAATATTTTAATTAAAAAACCTTAATTTGAGGAAAAATTATACTAAAAGTGAACAAAATCAAGCCAAATATCCCTTGTTCACACAAAAGTTCAATCCTCGATAACTCCTCGAGAAAATTCAAAAAATGTTTTTAGTTTCGAACTGTAAGCTGGAGGAGCTTTTTGTTGATACTACTCACTTTTCTCTACGATGAATGTATACATCGGTCAAAATTGTCTGAACTAAAAAAACCCATTTGAGTATATAGTTCCTCTCCCCACAAGCGGGGTCGGAACAAAAATGGCAGTCACAAACAAAATACTCTTTGTTTAAATCAGTTTTCACTATCGAGGAACTGAAATGAATCGGCCTTCTCTCTATTTTTTCTCATTATAGATTCCCACAAAAATAACTCTAAATTTCTATTTTTTGGGCAACATGGGCGTTATGATGTAGCCACGCCCTATATATGATGCAAAAAGTTATGAATCAATTTTCCCTCAACGTTTGTGAACTACGTCTGAGTGTCTTAATTGACGATGCTGATGGTTAAAGTTTGGATTACGTTTATCGTCAACAATTCGCTCAATTCTGATCACGACCAAAAATTGACAACTCCAGCGCTTTTTAGCAGTTGGATATATGCAACAATAAGAGTTAACAACAGGTGTTGAGATAGTGCAGAAGAATTAATCCATATCCCTGTTGTATGCTCTTACTAATTTAACCCTCCATAAAAACAACTCCGGTTAAATAATCATCGCGTCAAGGTCAAATCTAACGTCAATTTGAGCCCTAAAACGTTTGATAGGAACCCTAGAATGATAGGAACTGCATCAATGTGCCGGGTATCTGGATTTCTTTGATTTGCGAAAATTTTAACGAAGCCAATTGATGCTTTAGGAAAGTGACTTTTTGAGATATTGATTTGAAGGTAATCGTTATTTAATTTTCGGATCATTTCCGCTAGCGACCCCCGAGTAAATTAGGCACCCCCATTTGTATATTAGGCACCCCCATTTGTATATTAGGCACCCCCATTTGTATATTAGGCACCCCCATTTGTATATTAGGCACCCCCATTTGTATATTAGGCACCCCCATATGTATACTTATGAATAGGCATTTATAAAATACTATTAGAGCGGAGGTTTGAAAATAATATGTGTATAGCAATAATTCACTGCATAACTTGTTCTTATTTCATTTTATAGTAATTACGAGCTTAGTATTCAAGAGGGTCTGAGTCTATACTTATGATTACCATATATTATTATTATTATATGATTACCCAAGAAAACAATACGTATTTTGAAGCCGAATCTATTCTTTGTGCTTATTTTTTTGGAACTCAGGTTGCATATGAGTTAGTCCATTAAATTGTGCTTCAAACCTAAAGTTACCAGTGGTTTCTGCGCAAATAATATGAGAATTACAATAGCAGTCCGTTTTGGCTGTATTTTTATTTGGTTGTACGCCCATTGCAATGCTAGTTTGGAAAAATATGCGGTATTTTCTGTCGTTAAATTATTTTACGTTGCCTCTGCCATTATTTGCGGAAATTTTTTATTAATGACCGGATGATTTAATACAATGAGAAGTATATTCGCTCAGGGTTTACAAATTTATCTAAACTAATGGATTGGCAGGCAAAATCAATTCATTTATTTTAATTACTTGAAAATGGAATTTAAAAGCTTGATTCTTACAACCTGGAATTAAGGAATCTCGAAATTTGGAATTAGGGATCTCAAAAATGTTTTAGTGAAAAGTTGGCAATTTTCACAGTTTAATAGTAATTTTTTGAAAAGTTTTGATGAAGTTTTGTTTTATCTTGCCTTCAGATGTTAAAAAATTGCCCATGCGAAAATACATTTTTTTCTTATGACATTTTATGCGGAAAAATTTTGTTGATTATCTTCTCCGATGACTTAAAACAATGAGACTTGCATTCGCTAAGCGTTTAAAATTTCATTTTACTTAGGAGATTTGCTGGCTGAATCCAATTCATTTATTTTGATTAGTGACTGAAGAGCGTTGAAGAACAGCTTTAAATGAAACTGAGATTTTGATTGAGGATATGAAATATTATGAACAAAGACACGAATCAATTCTACAGACCACATGAAAAATTCTAAAGGTGAACTGTAAAACGTCATGTTCCGGTCATTAGTTTTCTTTTTTTTCTGTTGATTGGCTCATGAATGCCACAAAAAATTGAATTAGTTCTACTTGTGCCTTAAAAATTTTGTTAAAATCGATAAATTGGTCGGTTTGATCTTTTCAACAACCCCCCCTTTGGTACCTAGTAGAGAATCGCCACCACTTCTGTTCTATAGTTTACCACAATATTAGTCGGCATACGTTTTATACAGCCGAATATCAGTTTAAGTGTAATTGTGGACCGCTGTTCATGGCCATGCCTCTCATGCGCTGTGAGATGTAATCTGGAAATCGCGAGGCGGTTATCGCAGCGAAGCCGCGACGCGCGCGAAGAGCGCTCACCGACCCGCCAGTCGGATATTCTTTTCGCTTTGTATTCCGGTTCGGCTAGTTATCATACCATTCTGTATTTTATTCTATCCAATTTAACATAGTATGTGCATGCGTGGAAAGTTAGTAGTCATCTCTGATTGATTAATAAATAGCTCTCTTAAATTATATTCAATTGGGGGCAATTGTTGAAAAGATCCGGTGGGTTTTCATTCGAATGACTTTGACAATGTGATCTCATAAAAACAATTGTGAATATTTGAGTGTTGCCCAATATCCTTTGTATTCCTGTCTTTTCATATAGTCTCATAAATGGCCGCTGGACTCAAATTTGCGAAAAAGGGAATCAAAATTTCAAATCTCATCCAAACGTTTTAAATACCTGAAGTTAAAGTCTTATGTCTTTAACTTTACGTGTGTGGATAAAAATTATGAGTCATCGCTTTAATCTTTTCACTTTCAACTTTTTTTCTAAGTCTTATTGAAAACAGATCTCATCGGGGTTCTGAAAAGCAATAGTTCACGCGTAATAATATTTAGTTTAATGTTGATAGTAGTAGAAAAAAAGCGCCTTGTGAGCAGAATTTGGGTTTTGTCAGAATTCTCATTCTGCAGAATTTCGAGCCCTCGAATCATCATCAAAAGTAAAGTTTTGTCTCAGTTTATTTACTGGTCGTCTTCAAATAAAATTTTATCTGCTGCCCTTAATTGGTTAAAATTAATATTATTTTCCATTAATTTTTTAAACTTCCTATAACATTGCTCACAATTATAGCCAGCTTCATGTATCTTTTTAACATGCGTTGTAATATTACCTCTAGAAATAAGAGGACAAAGTTTACAACTAATTATTTCTGACAGACATTGTTTACTTGTACTTTTATTTTTTTATCAAAAAACGCTCTATTTTTGGGAGTATTGCTTTTAATAAATATTCTTACAATCGTGTCCTGATTAAAATCTTAGATGTTTTCTTCTTCTTCTTCTTCTTCTTCTTTTTCTTTAGCTCTGTTGTTATTGTTAGTATTATCTCTAGTGTTATCGTCATCCTTAGCGCTAATGTTGTGGTGAAACGTGGATGAAGCCCCATCGATAGTACTATCTCTAGTGTTATGGTGAAACATGCGCAAAGCTCCATCGTTAGTTTTATCTCTAGTGTTATCATTAGTATTATCTCTAGTGGTAAGGTGAAACATGGGCGAAGCGGCAACGTCAACTTTAGCTCTAACGGTAGATATAGTCCATTTATTATGACAATCATTCATAATAAAACAAACACCAAATCTTTTATAATTATACCCATTTCAATGTGTTAGTAGCTTACTATGGAAACCATTGTAATGACCTTTTTAATGTGAAAAATTCTTAAATTTTTTCTATAACACTCTAAACACTGATACATTTACTAAACGGACATTATTCCAATGAATTTATTTACATGATCCCTTTGTACTATTAATCCTATCAGCTTTGTATAAGCAAAAGTATTTAATTGGTTTTTTTATATTTGTTGTAATAAATTTAGCTCAGGGTTCGCTTTAGTGTTATATCGTAAAATTTTATGTTCGCTTACTTTTTTTACCAACGTTTCTATTTGTATCCAATAACTTTTAAAATATTTCGCTCCCATTTTTCTTTAATAGACCACTCCCTTTATATACACACATTTCAAACAGATTACTTTGTGTGAAACTGGGTGGTCTAGCTTTAGTCTGGGTAATTCTTGCGAACTTTTTGAAGTATTTTTTAATGCTTCAACTCCGTCTTGTTTTGCTAGATCTTTTATTCATTTTACATCTTGTTATTCATGTGATGTTTGTCCTTGAGCTAAATTATGGGGCTTTGCCCATGTTTCACAATTATTATCTTTTTTTCTTCTTCTTCTGTACTCCTGATCCGAACAACTCTAGCAAATCTATCACAAATTAAACCAGTTGTATTAGCTACTTGGTTTTACTGTCTATCTTCGTTTTTTGCCAGAGAAAAGATAAAAGAGAGAATCTATACCACAAAAAGAAGTTTCTACACTAGATATAGTACGGGAAAAAATCAGATAGTTTTATTTTACTTTCAATTAAATCAAAATTGGGTGTAATACCTATAACCATTAAATATTTTTCCAAATAGAATTTATAGTCATCTTCATCAATAAGTTCTTGATCTTCATCTTTCTTCAACCTAATTCTTAAAAACATTAATAATTTATATCTTTGATCCGCTGTTATAGTGCCTTATATTTATAAAGATTTTAAATTAAATCTACCCAACTCTGAATCATAAACTTTCTCTCTGTCCTTATCTACCACAGTAAAACTACCTTTTTGTATTATATTCTTTACATATATCATGAAAAATATGTTTACATTGAAAGGTAATTTTATAGTCATGAAAGAATGCTGCATCACTATAACATGTCATATAGATTGTATCCGTATTAGCTTTAGACATTTTATCTATCTGAGCAAGTTTATGACACATCGATTGTTTTTTTTAATACCTATTGTGAAGAATTGTGCATTTTTTTTATTTATCTTATCCCCCATATGGTCCAACACCAAAAAAACTTTTTTTAAATTTTGATATATCATTTGCCTGTCACTTCTGTCTTTCCAAAACACTATTACATCGTCTTTGATATAGTTTTCTGATTTAACTTTATTTTTGTTTTATCTTTATATTTGGCTGCAGCTGTAGTTGTAGTTGTAGTTGAAGTTGAATCTTTATCTTTACCTATAACTTTACCTATAGCTTCATCTTTAGCTTTAGTTGAAGTCTGAGATGAAGTTTGAGCTTTATCCTTATCTTTATCTTTATCTATAGTTTTATCTTTTTCTAGAGTTGTAGTTGAAGTTGAAGTTGTAGCTTATCTATAGCTTTAGCTTTATCTTTATCTTTATCTTTATCTTTCTTCATCTTCATCTTCAACTTTTGGTTCATTTTCAACTTCCATAGCTGCATATTTATCTACACTCGGAATTGACTCTAAATACTCTTTTACAAAATATCTCTTTCCAGATCCCGTAGCACCAAAAAAGTAGTACGTAAACACGATTATTCAAACTTAAATTCACTTAACTCTTTTTCTTCATATCCCCCAAAGTTTTCTGTTAACAACCTATATCTATCATGAGGCAGCAATAAAAAATAAGTTGCTTACAAGAACTAAAACAATAAATATAATGGTAAACCAAGACATCTTTAGTCACCAAAATTGAAAGTTTTAATTTTTGATAATTTTCTTACCAAATACAATATTGAGAATAAAAAAATGAGTAAAATTGATAG